>NC_137974.1:850000-1271365 GCF_963924665.1 Micromys minutus
GTTCTTTGGGCTTTCCGCTCTTATTTTATTGTGAGTAGCCTGGGGCTTTGATCTTGTGATCAACTCTGGCTCACAGCACAGGTCTTTGCTTTGGTCTGACACGTAGAAGGACATGGGTATCCTCTGAAAATCTAAGGAGACAAGAGCTTGCTTTTTCTGTGGTGAGGATGGAAGCTAATGGGGTAACTTCAGAATGTATTGTCTCCCGTTACATGATGGGAGACAGAGAAGTCTCACGGGTATTTTGGTGTTAAGAAAGTGCATCCATGAGAAGAAGTTTGATGTACAGTATCTGTCTGTTTCTTCTTTCCCTTGAAGCTTAAAACTTTAAATTTCTCTTTGTGTGTTGTTACAGACAGTAAATGCTTAGAGTAATCTTTCAGATTCCAAATCATTTTCTGGTTAAAAATACATTAAAAGTGTTTTATTTTGTTTGTTTATTTGATTTTATATCTGTATAGTGAATGTAAACTGAACCAAAACGCACACAGGTGTCTATTAGCCTAAATAATACTTAGAAAAGCAAGCAAGCAAGCAAAAAATGGAGAACAACCAGAAGTTCTAAATGTTTTCTTTGCAAATAACATTTCATATTTTCTGGTTATTTAAACCGTTTTCTTTAAGAAGTAAAAGAAAAGAGTATAATGTATACCGTGAATTCTCTCAATAGCATGAGAGAGCACATAAAGCAGTCATTGCCTGGGGCACTGGTTCTCAACCTGTGGGTCGAGACACCCAAAGACTATTGGAAAACACACATAATTACATTAAAATTCATGACAGTAGCAAAGTCATGGTTAAAAAGTAGCAATGAAAATAATTTTATGGTTGGGGTTGTCAGCACAACATGAAGAACTGTACTGAAGGATCACAGCATTAGGAAGGTTGGGAACCAGTTGTTGGAGGAGTATGGTCACGTAGCAGGTACTAATCCTATGCTGTGCCATGTAAATTAACCTTAAAGTTAAGGGTGTCATAAATAAAGTGCCTTGGCACTCTGAGGACTCTGAAGCTTCAGAGAGGCGCTCTAGAGGTTTGACTTTTCAGTGAAGGCCCAAGCACGCATTCCTCATGAGGATGTGAGTAGTGGCTTTAACAAACACTTTGCATTTGAGTATTTTTAAGCAAAAATGTTGATGGGCATGCCCACAGCTACACTAATGATCAGTTTATCATTCCTAGTGACACCAGTACCCCTATGCTTTCCAGACTAAGAGCAGCGGCATAGATACTCAATCCACATGCTTGACAAATAAGTGACTAGAACAGGGATGGAGCAACACAAACCCCTCTTTTATTCCTAGCCAACATTTTTCCTCCTTCTTTACTAAAAGATTTTACTAAATTTTAGAAAGTGTTGTTGAAAGACCCAGCTTAGAAAATACAACCAGCAACATGTCCAACTTCAGCCATGGTGCAGAACTTCCCGCAAGCTTCCTTCCTTTCTGAGCACCAAAGACTTGTGGTTATATTGTTCTTCATATTTTTCACAAGTAGTTGGATTTCTTTTTTAATGACCAGCTACCGAACAAGCCCTGAACTTTTTTTTTTTCCAGTGGGTTCATAACCAGAATTCGAGCTATAGGTAATGTTTGTAATTCTAAAAATGCCAACATTTGTCATTGTGAATTATGTTTCCTTTAGGGAATTCCTTCCCTAAAGAGAGGCAGTCATTTTTTTTTGACACTAATCACATGCTTCTGTGTTGACCTTCTTCCAAATGGGGCCAGCTTTCTAGGTTATTAGTATTTAAAAAGAAATAACCACTCAGTGTAGCATTTCAGTAGATAATGACCTACGAGACCTGCTAGACATATTCCACAAAGCTTGCCACCGGCAGCAGTGATTAGCTTGGGAAACATTACAGGGCTTTGCTCATGTCGGCACGAGTTCTTCATTCAGTTTCCCCACTTAATCCCATGGCTTTGATTTCTTTTTTCTTGTTAGTTCTTATATATAAAGATTAGAAACCGCTTCTGGCTATGAAGAATTACATGCTTTTAGATGAAATCCAATCCATTGTCAAAGGCTTTGTTCAGAGCCACACTCCTTGTTGAATTTGGATGACTGGGAGAAGAGGGACAGTAGTGAACTGGGAACAGAATCTGTGTTGCCCAGTTTAAAAAATCTGTGGTGATGATTTTGGGAAAGACCAGGCAAATTCAACACCAGTGGGTTTATTTAAGCCTTTTAAGGAAAAGGAGGAAATACCGGGAGATAATTACAGTGCAGCCCTGCCTTTGCCTCTGGAACGCCTTTCACTGCTGCCTTTGCATAGGTTCTGCCATTAAGAAGGTGGAGATTTAAGAAGAATTATTGGCATCTAACGAAATGATGGTTTTGTAGCGATTCTTAATACTCTCCTTTATGCAACTTGTTTAGTAGTGAAAAGAGAAAATTATTTGGATCTCATGAGGGACTGGACATTGATTTCTTTCTTTTTCTTTTTGAAAAAATAAATACAATTTTGTAGAATCTCCGAAAACTTGTTACTTTCTCCCAAATGGTAAGTCACCTGATGACTCGTGGAGCAGGAGAGACTCTGAGACGGGCAGACACAGGAGGGGGGTGTGTTTGTAAGTCAGCCACAGAGGGAAAGACTGAGCACAACATTTGTTCCGAGGGGGGTAAAAATGCCTGGGCGCACACATCTGTGGACAGGAACCCCAGACTCTGCTGACAGGTTCATGGACCCAAAGGCAACAGATTTTTCAAGAGTCTGAGTCATACATGTTACACCGTTATGTTTCTTTCAACTCGTATGAAAAAAAAGGTCAAACATCCACAAATACCCTGTAATTATGCCTTGTATGTCTCCTAGATGTACTTAGCAGATTTTTGTCTTGGTTTGTGTAAATGAGTTTCATCTCAAAGTAGCCATGACACTCCTGTTTCTACGCTCACTCTTAATGGATAACCCTCACTTCCTCGCTTCCTCATTTCCCAGTCTGAACCTTCCAAGCATTTGCTGTTCTCCTGTGTTTAACATTAACTGTGGATGGTTCTCAGGAGTGATTCAAAGATGGGAAATGAGTTTTTTATTTTTCCTTTTCCTTTTAATTGACTTGGCTGGGAGGTGTTCATAGAGAAGGGATGCTGGGAAAAGAAAATGGGCAGACATTCTAGGGAAGTGAGGTAATTGTACTGGGCAAGAGGTGGTTCCGGAAGTTTCCACTAAGATTGAACTTCAATGTTACCAAACATGAGTCTCCCAGTTTTGGGCTCATTGCTATAGGATAGAAAGAACTTTGTGAACATCTAGCCTACCCTCCACCCCCTACATAGACTCCTCCAATCTCCAGTGAGTGTACTTGGTTTTGGAAAACTGTAACAACAACAACAACAACAAAAACTACAAAGAAAAGGAAGGACCCCTTCTTTTCCCAAAAACGATGATGGCTTCATTGACTAAAACCCAGATAACTCAGTGAAACCTCAGCTAAAGAGAAAGCAGGAAACGCTGGGCTAAGGAGGTCGAGTTTCGTGTGAAATGAACTCTTAATTCTCGGTTAGGAAGAAAACCATCAGCGTGGAAGCTGGTGTCACCAGGACAAGTGCAGATCAGGGAGCTCTGGGAAGAGCCTGGTCCGTGTGCAGCCAGCCACGGCTTGCACACAGCATGTGCTTGCTGAACAGAATGAAATATCCTACAAGCTGCAGTTGCCAAGGCTTGGGCTGGTTCCTTTTGAAACTCTGCTTTGAAATCACGGGAGAAAAGACTCTATATGAACAAACTGGCTGTTGTTTTCACTCACTGGTCTGTCACTCTCAGTCCCAGACAACAACTGAACCAAAGCAAGTGTCTGTCAATGGAGCCCGAGGTCAAGTAAGGTCACTTCTGACTATAGCCAAACTTTATGTAAACTCCTGGAATGAAAGCAAAGAACTCTAATATTTTTTTCAGGTACACACTTCATAAAAACCCAATTTGAAATGAGAGGATATACAGAGAGAATATTATTATTTTTCTTCAAAGAGGTGTGTTACTCTCAGACTCATATTTTATTTTATTTTTTTCTTGGAGAGAGGGTGGCTTATTTTTAGACAGGATTTTTCTCTGTCCCCTGGTTAATGTTGAATTTTAGATGTAGCAACAGATTCTAGGTGTCTTTTTGTTGTTGTTGTTGTTGTTGTTTGGTTGGTTGGGTGTATGTGTGTGGCAGTACAGGCGGCATGTACAATCACCGTCTTATCTCATTGATCTTTTAGGTTTTATTTATTTATTTATTTTTTTCTCCTAACCTTAGCCCTGGACAATGGCTGTGTACATTTCATTCGTGCGTGATGGCCTTTCAGTTGGCCTTGGTGTGCGTAATTATTCTACTATATCTGACTTTCCTATTTCTTTTTTTTTAAACGACTTTATTTTACAAAACAAAGATAAATGTACAGATTTTAAACATTTTTTGCTTAAAATTATACATTTTTGTCAGTACTGTTTTTTCAGACATTGAAATAATTTTTACATAAAACCATGTGAATATATTTTTTTAGTCAGTACTTGATTTTTTTCAAACGCTTGACAGTATGCGTTGAAAACCTAATAGTTACAATAAGCGTAAAGTACATGCAAAACAAAACGCAACATGGAAATAGTCAAAGTCTTCTTGTTTTGTAAATATATGTATATTTTTTGTTTTCTTTATTTCTTGGACTTCATACAGTCTGTGAGTTGTTTCTGGGGGAGTGCAAGCCTCTGGGGTTAGGATCCCACTATCAGTGACTGCATATTATGTCTGTTCTTTTGTGACTGGGTTATCTCACTCAGGATGATCTTCTCTAGATGCAGCCATTTTCTTAAGAATTTGGTTAAGTCATTGTTTCTGGTGGCTGAGTAGTATTCCATTGTGTATATGTACCACAATTTTTGTATCCATTCATCTTCTGAAGGACATCTGGGTTCCTTCCAGCTTCTGGCTATTATAAATAGAGCTGCTATGAACATTGTGGTGCATATATCTTTGTTGTGTATTAAAGTATCTCTGGGGTATATGCCCAGAAGTGGAATAGCTGGGTCTTCAGGTAGTACTATATCCAATTTTCTGAGGTATTGCCAGACAGATTTCCAGAGTGGTTGTATTAGCTTGCAACCCCACCAACAGTGGAGAAGTGTTCCTCTTTCTCTGCAGCCTCGCCAGCATCTGCTGTCATCTGAGTTTTGGATCATGGCCAATCTGACTGGTGTGAGGTGGAATCTTAGGGTTGTTTTGATTTGCATTTCCCTGATGGCTAAGGATGTCCAGAACTTCCTCAGGTGTTTCTCGGCCATTCGGTGTTCCTCAACTGAAAACGTTTTGTTTAGCTCTGTACCCCATTTTTTAATAGGGTTATTTGATTCTCTGATGTCTAGCTTTTTGAGTTCCTTGTACACCTTGGATATTAGGCCTCTATCTGATGTGGGGTTGGTAAAGATCTTTTCCAATTCTGTTGGTTGCCATTTTGTTTTCTTGAAGATGTCTTTAGCCTTACAGAAACTTTGCAATCTCATTAAGTCCCATTTGTTAATCTTTGACCATAGAGCTTGAGCCATTGGTGTTTTGTTCAGGAAATTTTCTTCTGTGCCTATGTGTTCTAGGGTTTTCCCTACTTTCTCATCTAATAGTTTCAGTGTATCTGGTTTAATGTGGAGATCTTTGATCCACTTACACTTGAGCTTTGTACAAGGAGATAAGAAAGGGTCTATTTTCATTCTTTTGCATGCTGAGTGCCAGTTGGACCAGCACCATTTGTTGAATAGGCTGTCCTTTTTCCATTGAATGTTTACTGCTCCTTTGTCAAAAATCAGGTGACCATATACATGAGGGCTCATTTCTGGATCTTCTATTCTATTCCATTGATCCACATGCCTATTTCTGTACCAGTACCATGCAGTTTTCAGCACAATTGCCTTGTAATATAGCTTGAGGTCAGGGATAGTGATTCCCGCAGATGTTTTTTTGTTGTTGAGGATGGATTTCGCTATTCTAGGTCTTTTGTTATTCCATATGAAATTGCACATTGATCTTTCCAATTCCATGAAGAACTGGGTTGGAATTTTGATGGGGATTGCATTGAATCTGTAGATTGCTTTTGGTAGGATGGCCATTTTTAAGATATTGATTTTTCCAATCCATGAGCATGGGAGATCTTTCCATTTTCTGTGATCCTCCTCAATTTCCTTCTTTAGAGGTTTGAAGTTCTTGTCATACAGGTCCTTCACTTGCTTAGTTAGAGTCACACCAAGGTATTTCATAGTTTTTGTAACTATTGTGAAGGGTACGTTTTCCCTAATTTCTTTCTCCACATGTTTGTCCTTTGAGTACAGGAAGGCTACTGATTTGTTTGAGTTAATTTTGTATCCAGCCACTTTGCTGAACTTGTTTATCAGCTGTAGGAGTTCTCTGGTGGAATTTTTGGGGTCACTCAAGTACACTATCATGTCATCGGCAAAGAGTGATATTTTTATCTCTTCCTTTCCGAATTGTATCCCCTTGATCTCCTTTTGCTGTCTAATTGCTCCAGCCAGGACTTCCAGTACTATGTTGAATAGGTAGGGGGGGAGTGGGCAGCCTTGTCGAGTCCCTGATTTTAGTGGGATTGCTTCAAGTTTCTCGCCATTAAGTTTGATGTTGGCTGTTGGTTTGCTGTATATTGCTTTTATTATGTTTAAGTATGGGCCTTGGATTCCTGTTCTTTCCAGGACTTTTATCATAAAGGGGTGTTGAATTTTGTCGAATGCTTTCTCAGTGTCTAGTGAGATGACCATGTGATTTTGGTCTTTGAGTTTGTTTATATGGTGGATTACGTTGATGGATTTCCTTATGTTAAACCATCCCTGCATCCCAGGGATGAAGCCTACTTGGTCATGATGAATGATTGTTTTGATGTGTTCTTGGATTTGGTTTGCAAGGATTTTGTTGAGGATTTTTGCATCAATGTTCATAAGTGAGATTGGTCTGAAGTTCTCTTTCCTTGTAGGGTCTTTGTGTGGTTTAGGTACGAGGGTTATTGTAGCCTCAAAAAATGAGTTGGGTAATATTCCATCTGATTCTATCTTTTGAAATAGTTTGGCGAGTATTGGTGTTATATCCTCAATAAAAGTCTGATAAAATTCTGCACTGAACCCGTCTGGACCTGGGCTTTTTTTGGTTGGGAGGCTTTTGATGACTTCTTCTATTTCTTTAGGTGTTATAGGGTTATTTAGATGGTTTACTTGGTCCTGGTTTAACTTTGGGACCTTGTATCTGTCTAGGAATTCATCCATTTCCTCCAGATTTTCCAATTTTGTGGAGTATAAGTTTTTGTAGTAGGATCTGATGATTTCTTGAATTTCCTCAGTTTCAGTTGTTATGTCCTCACTTTCCTTTCTGATTTTGTTAATTTGGATACTCTCTCTTTGCCCTCTAGTTAGTCTGGCTAGGGGCTTATCAATCTTGTTGATTTACTCAAAGAACCAACTCTTGGTTTTGTTGATTTTTTCAATGGTTCTTTTTGTTTCTATTTGGTCTATTTCTGCCCTAATTTTGATTATTTCTTGCCGTCTACTCTTTTTGGGTATATCTGCTTCCTTTTGTTCTAGGGCTTTTAGCTGTGCTGTCAGGTTGCTGATGTGAGCTCTTTCCAGTTTCTTTTTGGAAGCACTTAGGGATATGAGTTTTCCTCTCAATACTGCTTTCATTGCATCCCATAGGTTTGGGTATGTTGTGTTTTCGTTTTCGTTGAATTCTAGAAAATCCTTAATTTCTTTCTTTATTTCTTCTTTGACCCTGCTATCCTTTAACAGAGCATTGTTTAGTTTCCATGTGTATGTGGGCTTTTTGTTGTCTTTGTTGTTGTTAAAGACCAGCCGTAGACCATGGTGATCTGAGAGGATGCATGGGAGTATTTCAATCTTCTTATATCGATGGAGGCTCGTTCTGTGTCCAATTATGTGGTCAATTTTCGAGAAGGTGCCATGGTGTGGTGAGAAGATGGTTTATTCTTTTACTTTGGGATAGTATGTTCTGTATATATCTATTAATTCTAGTTGGTTCACAGTCTCTGCTAGTTTTGCAGTGTCCTTGTTCAGTTTCTGTTTCCCTGATCTGTCCATTGGTGAGAGTGGGGTATTAAAGTCTCTCACTATTATTGTGTGGGGTGAAATGTATTTTTTGAGCTTTAGTAGGGTTTCTTTTATGAATATCGGTGCTTTTTTATTTGGAGCATATATGTTAAGGATTGAGAGTTCCTCCTTACAGATTTCCCCGGTAATGAGTAAAAAGTGTCCTTCCTTATCTTTTTTGATAACTTTTGTTTGGAAATTTACTTTATTCGATATTAGAATAGCCACTTCAGCTTGCTTCTTGGAGCTGTTTGCTTGGAAGTTTTTTTCCCACCCTTTTACTCTGAGATAGTGTCTGTCTTTGTCTCTGAGATGAGTTTCCTGTATGCAGCAAAAGGCTGGATTTTCTTTATGTATCCAGTCTGATAGTCTATGTCTCTTTATTGGGGAGTTGAGACCATTTATGTTAATAGATATCAAGGAATATTTGTTTCTGTTTCCTGCCATTATTGCTTTTTTGGGTTGAGTTGTGTCTGTGTTTTTTTCTTCTTTTAGTTTTCCTGTTTAGGAGTTTTCTTGTTCTTACTAGGCTGTATTTTCCCTCATTGTATTGGGTTTTCCACCTATAATTCGTTGTAGTGCTGGGTTTGTGGTCAGATATTGTGTGAATTTTGATTGGTCTTGAAATATCTTCATCTCTCCATCGATGGTGATTGATAGTTTTGCTGGGTATAGCAGCTTGGGCTGGCACTTGTGCTCTCTTAAGGAGTGCATGATGTCTCTCCAGACTCTTCTAGCTTTCATAGTCTCTGTTGAGAAATCGGGTGTGAGTCTGATTGGTCTGCCTTTATATGTTACCTGACCTTTTTCCCTTACTGCTTTTAGTATTCTTTCTTTACTTTGGGCGCTTGATGTTTTTACTATTATGTGTCGGGAGGTATTTCTTTTCTGGTCCAACCTATTTGGAGTTCTGAAGGCTTCTTTTATGCTCGTAGTCATCTCATTCTTGAGGGTAGGGAAGTTTTCTTCTATGATTTTGTTGAAGATATTTACTGTGCCTCTTAGTTGATACTCTTCTCCCTCTTCTATTCCTATTATCCTTAGGTTCGGTCTTCTCATTGTGTCTTGGATTTCCTGGACATTTTGGGTTAGGAGCTTTTTGTTTTTTGCATCTTCTCTGGCTGTTTTGTCTATGTTTGCAATGTTGTCTTCTGCCCCTGAGATTCTCTCTTCGATCTCTTGTAATCTATTGGAAATGCTTGCTTCTGTGACTCCTGATTTCTTTTTTTGGTGTTCTGACTCTAGGGTTATCTCTTTTAGTGTTTTCTTTATTGTGTCAATCTCTGTTTTAATTTCCCTCTTCCATTCCTTTATTTCTTTGGTTCTGTTTTCCTCTAGATCTTTGAGTTCTTTGAGTGTTTTTCTTGTTTCTTCTTTAAAAGCTTCTGAATCTTTTTGCTTTTCCTCCCTTTCTTGTTTAAGTAACTCTATCAGCGTCTTGAGGCGTGATTTCAGGTCTGTGTCTTCTTTTTCTGGAGTGTTTGGAGTTCCGATGTTTGCTGTTATGGGAGAGCTGGGCTCTGGTGTTGCTAGATTGTCTTGGTTCCCTTGGGATATACTCTTTCTCTTTCCTCTTGCCATTTTGTTGTCAGTGATATGTTCTTGCCTTTCCCTTGTATCTGGTCTGTGTCCCTGGTTCTCCACTGGTTGAGGTGTCAGATGGGTCGAGCCCTGTTTTATGCCTCAGAGTCCTCGGGTGTGAGCAGAAGTTCCAACGTTCTGTTTCTGTTTGCTGGATCAGGCACGGCAGGGCAGGGCAAGGCAGGGGGTGCACTTTCCTTGTGCACTCCACAGAGATCTTTCTGCTTCCCTGCAGCCCAGGTCTCCCACCCACCAGTTGCTCAGCCTCTATGAGCTGCCGATCCGCCTGGCAAGTAGGCCAGGCTCCACTCTGCGTCTGGAAGTCGCCTCCGGGCGGAAACAGAAGTTCCAATTTTCTGTTCCCAATCACAGTTGCTCAGCCTCTATCAAACTGATGAAAATCATGAAGCCCTGGTGGCATTTTCTAATGAGGAAACATGTGTCTGGTGACATGTGGAGTACTTTCTTTGTCACTGCGAAGTCTTAAGCACAAGAGCTAAAAGCTTGTGTCCATCTCGTGGAACTGAATATTTGTGAGTTCTCCTTTGAGTATATGTGTGTGGCAGTACAGGCGGCATGTACAATCACCGTCTTATCTCGTTGATCTTTTAGGTTTAAAAAATTTTTTTTGGATACTCTCTGTATTTACATTCCAAATGTTATCCCTTTCACCCCTCCCCCTCCCCCTTCACATGTCTCCACAAAGGTGCAGCCTCTCCCATTCACTCTCTCCACCTCAGTGCCTTGGCATTCCCCTACATTGGGAAAAAGTGCCCTCACTGTACAGAAGGCCTCTTCACACATTGATGCCAGAAACTGCTATCCTCTGCTACATATGCAGCTGGAGCCATGAATTTCTCCATATGTGCTTAATGGTTGGTATTTTAGTCCATGGGAGTTGTGGAGGGTTTGGTTGGTTGATAATGTTGTTCTGCCCATGAGACTCCAAACCCTTCAGTCCTTTCTCTAGCACCTTCATTGGGGTCCCCGTGTTCAGTCTGATGGTTAGCTGCAAGCATCCTCAACTGTATCTGTATGACTCTGGCATAGCCTCTGAGGAGGCGTCCATATCTAGTTCCTGACAGTAAGTACTTCTTGGCATCAGCAATAGTACTTGGGTTTATTGGGTGCATATGGGGTGTATCCACAGGTTGGGCAGTCTGTGGATGATCTTTTCTCCAATCCCTGCTGCTCTATTTGTTCCTGTATTTCCTCCTGTGAACGTTTTGTTCTTCCTTCTGAAAAAAAAAAAAGAAAAAAAAAAAAAAAAAACTGAGGCATCACCTTCTGGCCTTCCTTCTCTTTGAGCTTCATAAATTCTGTGGATGGTTTCTTGGGTCTTCTTAGCTTTTTGGGCTAGTATCTTCTTATCAGTGAGTGCACACCATGAATGCTCTTTTGTGACTGGGTTACCTCACTCAGGATGATATTTTCAAGTTCCATTCATTTGCTTAAAAATTTCATGAAGTCATTGTTTCTAAAAGCTGAGTAGTACTCCATTGTGTAAATGCACCACACTTTCTGTATCCATTCCTCTGTTGAAGGACATCTGGGTTCTTTCCAGCTTCTGGCTATTATAAATAAGGCTGCTATGAACATGGTGGAACATGTGTCTTTGTTAGATGTTGGAGCTTCTTCTGGGTATATGCCCAGGAGTGGACTAGCTGGGTCCTCAGGTAGGGTCAAAGGAGAACTCACAAATATTCAGTTCCACGAGATGGACACAAGCTTTTAGCTCTTGTGCTTAAGACTTCACAGTGACAAAGGAAGTACTCCACATGTCACCAGACACATGCTTCCTCATTAGAAAATGCCACCAGGGCTTCATGATTTTCATCTGTTTCTATTTACCCAGAATCTTTACAGTTCAAGCTGAGGCCATGCAGACATGAAGCTTGACTTCTAGGTGCTCCTGCGTATTGTACTAAAACAGTTATCAATTAACAAATGGGAACTCTCACACTTTGATATACCGTACTGAGTGCTTGATAATAAAGAGAAAGAGAGGGAAAAAAAAAAACAAGAAAAAAAGAAGTAAATAAAATAAATCATACAGTATAAACTTATAAATAGCAAATTCCAAATTCAGGGACAATGACAATGGAGGCCAGCCCAGGTTCCCAAATTGCCTAAGTTCCACAGCTTATCTTACCATGGCTACTTTCAAATGTGCTTCTTTGCAGAATACGCATTTAGTAGAAGACAGAGCATAGCCATGACAAGAGCCAGCTCTACCCCAGACTTAATGGTGTGGTGACCAGTTCTATGTGCCGAATCATAGTCAAACTGCAAAGAGCTTTGTCATGCATCTTGCAAGGCTACTGAGTACAGGCTCAGTACCCTTCCCTTGGCGAGGCCACTCCACTGTGATGACACTTGCCCAACAGAAAGGACCATGTAAACAGAGAGCGGGGCTTCTGCTGCCTGTGCACATGTATTTCTGAATGCTCGTCTCTCCCCAGGAAGGGGTCGTTTTGACACAGCCTCGCAGATCAACGTGAACACTAACTGATACAAACTGTTTAAGAGTCTCATCCAATACCTTTTTAAGACAGGCAGGTAATATTAAGCAAACAGAGTGGTGAGAATGGGTTTATAGCAAGTGGCTTCCCCCAGGGTTATCACAGAGAGAGGAAGACTCAAGTATACACACACACACACACACACACACACACACACACACATGAACACGCACAGGTCCACATCAATTTTTCTCAAGCTTCTGGTCTTACAAGAGAAGCCAGAAATTCGATATCGTTATGTAAAATCTTTTTACCAAATGAATTAATTTTTTTCGAACACTGTGAGGACCATAGAAACATATCTGTGGTATAGGCCACAGACATTTATGATTTGTAGCTTTAGTGTGATTAAACACACATGGCCTATATTGCTATGAGAGAAATAATTATGAATAGATTATTTTCAGTCCATATTCAGGAACTATTTTGATGGAGCACGGTTGTTGCTGTGTGTGCTTTAAGGCGTCATTAGAGCTGTCGTTCTTCTGTCTCCTGCAAGTTTCTTAGAGCAGGTTCCTGGGATCCCTGGGTTAGTTTCAAGTCCTAGAATATCCTTGGGTTACTGCTTGTGGTTAATTCATCGGAATTATAGGACATGTTTCTGCCTGGTGATCGATGTGAGCACCAACTAGAGCATCTGCAAAAGGCAACAGTTCTTACCAGACACTTGAGGTCGGCATGCTCCCACTGGGTGTAATATGTTCCATGAGGTTTTGGGGATGGCTAGAGAACTGGGGACCAATACCACTTTGGGAAGATGAGGAGGAGGAGGAAGAAGAAGAAGAGGAGGAGGAAGATGAAAAAGAGGAGGAGGAGGAAGAAAAAGAAGAAGCAACAAAATAATAATAACAAAATAATAATAAAATAATAATAATAATAATAATAATAATAATAATAATAATATAATTTAAAAACCAAGACCAGACTTTGCACCTCCTCCAGTGCAGAGCTAATTGACAGGGTGAGACCTGCCGAGACTATCTGTGACCTTCTGCATTTCAGAAGTTCCAACAGGAAGCAATGGCTCTGTCTGCCACTACGGCTGAGCTGGTCAGCAGAAAACTGCACTTGCCAGGAAAATAAGGGAGGGAAGCATAAAGGCTTTTCCTGCACCCCCAACTGATCCAGATGCTTCAGAACCCAGAGGTGATTTGTCACATAGACTGATCTGAATGAGTTTGTCTTTCCTGGTCTGTATAGGAAATAGTGTAACCAACAGTCTCCCTTTCTCAATTTCAGTGGGTTAGCACAAAAATACTTAGTTTTTGTTTAGGCAAAGAGGGTTCTGGATCCTCTGAACTGCACTCAGCGGGTAGCTGTGGGCTGCCCTGTGGGTTCTGGGAACCGGCCCCAGGTCCTCTGCAAGAGCAGCAAGCACTCTGATACATCTCTCTAGGTATATAATTTAAACTACTGCCATTAAAATAAAGACCTTTAGCTTCAAACCAGACTGGTTGGGGTACATATTTAAAAGGCTCTCTAAATCAAAAACAAAGTTTTCATGCTATGAGGTTATATGAGATGTACAAGTAACTAGATGATTCCTGGTGACAGACCATGTGTTCCTAGGAAACGTGCTTAAACAGCATGTCTAATTATGAATTCAATGCACAAAACAACAGTAAGAGACAGTGCTTTTAATGCCAACGGCTGATGTAGGGAGGCATTTATGCATTTTCTAAGCCAGGTAAAAGATGTCTGAGGCCCCACACATTTACAGTTATTATGTAATAAAGATGGACTGTCAAGTGGGCTGAAGTGACATTTTGATAGAGTTTATCGACCAGATGCAACGAATCTGAGATCAGCACATTTTGCTTTGAAGTTTACTCTTGATGCAGATCTTCAGTAAGAAGGTAGTTTCCAAATCACTGGTCTGTGAATACTGCTTGTGATTAATTACCCTTTTATAATCTTAGGAATTCTGTTCTCTGCTCTATTTTGAATAACTCAGACTCCATGGGGAGTTGCATTTTGGCTGGTATATTTGGGACTGCTAATAAACACCCACTTCCTGTTTTTCTTACTACTGTGTCTAGCAAATTGTAAAATGACTTGTATTGCCTTTCCGTTTCTTGTGTGTTTAACAAGCCCTGATTTATGCTGTGGAATTATCTGCATCAAAGAATCCTTGCCAACCAAGTTCTCATAGCTTCACAATGTGAGATACTGTATCTTTCTCTTGCAGCACAAACTTGAAGGATGATAGGAAAAATACTTCTATTTCATCAGTACAGAGGACTTGGAATTTTCGTATTTTGAGCTTTCAATAACTCTTTAGAAGTTTATTTTTCACATGTTTTAGAAGTCATTAATTTTATTCTTTTAACAAGACATATGGCAAGACAGACAGAAAGGAACAGTCTGTTGCAACTATAAGTCTCAGGCTCAAGTCCAAGCATTGGATTTAACCAGAACAAGGAGAATTATCATTGTTATTCCTGCCAGGGTTTTAGTTTGCAACATTCTCTGCTTTTTTAAATTTAGTTTTGGTGGCTAGCTGGCCCGCTGGGTGTCCGGTTCCTGTGGTATGCGGGCTGCAGGTTTATGTTCAAGCTGAAGAAGTTGCTGGGGTAGGAGGTAGCTGGTGTAAGGGAAGAGGCACCCTGGGGTCAGGGTGGGGTGTGTGGAGGTGTGGAGTGGGGGATGGGAGGATAGGGGGTGGGTGGGGAAGAGGGATTCGTGCTTCAGCACCAGCTCTGAGAGGAGGTGACCCTCCTTTGCCGTCCAGGGCAGTTACTGAGTGAATGTTCGGCAGATACTCTGTCTCTTTGGCATGTACAACTGGATTAATGATTAATGAGTCTTTGAGCTCTAGAATCTTTCCCCTTTCTGGACTCACCCACCAGAGAGCTGTACTTCTTGTCCCCAGGGACTTGGCTAGGAATAGAAGAGTTGAAGGTGGTCTGAGATAGCACATGGGTACTCTTATGAATTTGGCCCTCGATTGATTGAGTTAGTTTCCGGAGAAACAGATTCAGGTAGACACTGTTCCTTAACTGATGATGGTACTGTGTCCCTGTAAGCCCATTCTGAATTGAAAATATTCGGAAAAATGCATTTAGCACCTAATCTCCTCAGAGAGCAGGGTAGCATACCCCAGAGCAGTGGTTCTCAACCTTCCTAATGCTGTGACCTTTGAACACAGTTCCTCAGGTTCTGACCCTCAACTATAACATCATTCTCACTGCACTTCATAGTTGTAACGTTGTTAGTTACAGATCGTAATGTGAATATGTGACATGCAGGATATCTAATATGCAGCCCCTGTGAGAGTGCTATTCTCTCCTTAAAGGGGCCATAATCCCCAGGCTCAGAACCTCTGGGCTAGAGTAACTCAAATATACTGGGAACAACATACGAGAGTATTTGTGGCAAAATGACTAAACATAATGTGTACTTTATGTATATATTTTATATATCCAATAAAGTATCGAATGTTGTGTATTAAATATAGCACACTATGTTGTTTTCCTCTTATAGTTGGGTTGTTGATTGGGAGATGAAGCTCTGTAATACTTACTGCCCAGCACTGGGGTGGAGCACCACAGCCAGTGTCACTCACTTGGAAAACAGATCAAAATGTAATATTTGATGTGTGTTTTCGGTAAATATACAACTCTGTGTGATTGATTAAGTGTGGTAATTGTAAACTAAAACAGTAGGGCAGGGGTTGTTGTTGTGCATGTTCCTTGGAATGGCCTCTTTCTTCATCAGTTTTCCAAAGGGTTGTGTGGAGGTTGCGTACTGAATATTAAATAATAAACGAGTGTCCGAGACCCTTGTACACAGGGTGGAGCCAGGCATGAATGTGGTATATAACTGAGACACAATATCTCCATTTTACTGTGTTGACCAGCCAGGGGCGAGTGTAGGGAGCCGTTTGTGCCACACCCAAACATGGCACCGGCTTCCCGCCGAGAACTCAGCAAACAGCTGTTGCCCAGCCAAGAGACTTAATGCGCATGCGCCACATACGTCATAGCCTGCTCTCGGGGCATACTATTGAGTTACTGGAGGGCGCACCAATCAGGTAGCGACACGAGTCTCCTAGGCATATATAGCAGTGCATTTCTCCCCCACGTGGAGAGGGAGATAGTGGAGAGATTGCGGGAGACCCCACGTGGAGGAATGGCAGAGAGATCCCACGTGGAGAGAGACCCGACAAGAGAGATTGCGAAGAGATCCCACATGGAGAGAGACTGGGCAGAGAGACCGCACGTGGGGGACTGCACGTGAAAGGTCGCCTATACAGTAGACCCCGTAGGGAGTCCCCGGCTCAGAGAGAAGTTTCCTGCTCAAGAAGTCCCCAGCTCAGAGTGCTGTACAATAAAGGTTGTCCGCAGAAGAATCTGGTTGTTGCACGCCTGTTCCTATCGGTGGGAAGCGTGGGCGCGTGACAGGCGAGTCTCACTGTGTTCCTTCCCTTAGTATTTTCTTTTTTATTGAAAATATTTTTTATATAATATGTTCTGATTTGGGTTTCCCTCACCTCCCCCCAGATCCTCCCCACTTTTCCACCTATCCAACTCTATGCCTTTTTTCTCTTTAGAAACAAGCATGTATATGTAGCAGAATAAAAAAAAAACAACCAACAGAAAAGACACACACACACACACACACACACACACACACACACACACACGCCTGCACAAAGATCCCATCAGAAAACCTAAGTCAGAAATGTAACAGGAGCACGTTGTTTTTTCTTTCAGTCTGTTTAGGTGGATGATTACATTCATTTATTTGCCTTTGTTGAGCCTTTCTGCATCTCTGTTACAAAGCCTACTTTATTAGGCTGGAAGATCCTTTTGATGTGTTCTTGGACTTGGTTAGCAAATATTTTACTGAGAACTTTTATGTCTATGTTCATAAGAGAAATTGATCTGTAATGTTCTTTTTCTGTTGGGCATTTGTGATGTCAGAGTAGATGTGGCCACACGAAGAGAGTTAGGCAACGTTTCTTCTAAATCTATTTTTTTTAACAATTTGATGAGTATTGGCAACATTTCTTCTGCATCTATTTTTTTTAACAATTTGATGAGTATTGGCATTAATTTTTTTTGAAGGCCTGGTGGAATTTTGCTTAAATCCATCTGGTACAGGCATATTTGGTTTAAGAGCCTTTTAATTACTGCTTATGTTTCACTAGGGGTGATATCTGTTTAAATTATTTAACTCATTATGATTTAACTTTTATAAGTCACACACACACACACACACATATAAATTAATTAATTTCTTTTAGGTTTTCCCAGCTTTGTGGAGTACAGGTTTTTAAAGTATGTCTTTATGATTCTCTGGATTTCCTCAGTGTGTCTTCTGATGTTCCCCTTATGACTCTAATTTTATTAATTTGGGGTGCCTCTGCAAGTCAGTGGATGGCAGGGAAGAACAGAGGTGGGAAGGAAGAAATGATGCTGAGAAGGGTTTCAGGAAAGAGTGAAGGACATCCTGGTTACATTAGAGGTCCACTGGGAATTTTAGGTGTGGTGGGAAGGAGGGTTCCTGCAAATGTGTTGCTGAAAGGCAAACAATTATCTGGCAGGACAAAGATGAAAACATTAGGGTTTTCTGAACCAAGACTTGGAGTCTCCGAGGAGTGAAGTGGAGGTGGAGGAGAGGTAACTATAAGTACATTGTTACTAGGCTGAGGGTGGAAACAGAGAGATAATGATAGAAGACAGGAAGGCTAGCCTGACTCACCTAGCTGAGTCCCTGCCAGGTATAGCCTCTGGGTGTCCCATACTGGGAGTGTTTCTAATCACCAGGGCTGATGGGGGAAAGAATGGGATTATGCTAGAAGCAGGTGGGGATGGAGAGGCTTCACAGGAAGGAGACAAGGTTTAGTGGAATCCCCCAGGAGTGCAGGTAGGTGGAGGAACTGGGCCCTTTGAGCCACAGCGCTGGGATGAGGCTGGAGAGACTGCAGTGGGGATCAAGAACAAGGGTGAAAGTCACCTACTGAGTCCCAGCCACTGGGGCTCTCAGAGAGAGCATTCTAGGTACCTGCCACTGACAGGGGGGTGTTGAAGGAAGGAGGAAATGTGGATTCCCTCCAGGGGTTGGTGGCATGGGCCAGGACCGGATGGAAAGAGGGAAGAGAGGTGCTAAGTCAGGGTTTCCATTCCTGCATAAACATCATGACCAAGAAGCAAGTTGTAGAGGAAAGGGTTTATTCAGCTTACACTTCCACACTGCTGTTCATCACCAGAGGAAGTCAGGACTGGAACTCAAGCAGATCAGGAAGCAGGAGCTGATGCAGAGGCCATGGAGGGATGTCACTTACTGGCTTGCTTCCCATGGCTTGCTCAGCCTGCTTTCTTATAGAACCCAGGTCTACCAGTCCAGGGATGGCACCACCCACAATGGGCTGGGCCAGGGATGGCTCCACCCACAATGGGCTGGGCCTCCCCCCTTGATCACTAGTTGAGAAAATGCCTTACAGCTGGATCTCATGGAGGCATTTCCTCAGCTGAGGCTCCTTTCTCTGTGGTAACTCCAGCCTGTGTCACATTGACACAAAACCAGCAGCGCAGACACCTACAGTATTTTCCTAATGTCCTTGGGCTTCCACAGATGACATGAGAATTTTTTTAGGATTTGTATCTAATGGTGGATCCTCAGGGGTGACATACATGACCATCTTCGACCTCTTCAGATTGGACACGGTGCTCTACAAATCTGCATTTCTCTTTTTACTCCACAACAGGAAGGGTCTTTCTTCTGGGCATTTGTTTGTCCTTGTGATCATCAGTTGTTTTTTTTTTTTTTTTCTCCCAGGGAATCGGTTTTTTATTGATTTTTGTTTCCAGTAGAGGGAAAGGTTACAGTTTCTAAAGAGCCTTTGGACAAAAATGCAGGGTAATGTGTGTACACAAGTACAAATAAAAGTGTAAAATTTGCACAGTTATACCTGAGAAGGGGACTTTTTGAGGCTAAACTCTCATTATCCAATAAAGACAAATTAACATTAACCAAAACTGGGGCAGGGGCATAGAGTCAGTGAGCGACTACAGTAGGTGAAGGGTTGTCGCCTAACACGGAGAACCTAAATTTGATCCCTGGGTGCAAGTCTGTAACCCCATGCTGAGAGAACAGAACTGATCTGACTTCAGAAAGCTGACCTCTGACAGCTCATACAAATCATTAAAAACCATAATATATAACCTGAGTTGATTCAGAGGAGAAATACAAATACCAGTGCCAGCATAAGAACCTGATTGAGGAGAACTCTTAAAACTTGTGATAGAGATCCTGAAGTGCAGCTCTTCACTGTTGATGGTACTGGTGGGGGTGGGGGAGGACTCAGTTTTCTAAGTGGCTGTCATGCTCTAGTGAGTGTATTAGACTTCTTTCCTCCTCCTCCTCCTCCTCCTCCTCCTCTTCCTCCTCCTCCTCCTCCTCCTCCTCCTCCTTCTCTTCTTTTTTTGACGGGGAGGTCATAAGGGTGGAGGTGGACGTGGGAAGACTGGGAAGTGAATGTGATTGGGGTGCATTCTGGGAAACTCTCAAGTAACTAATTATACAGGAAAAAGGGCTTTTCAGTTTTGCTTTCAGTGGTTAAGAGCATGACTGCCCTTCCAGAGGTCTTGAGTTCAATTCCCAGAGTCCACATGGTGGCTCACAACCATCTGTAATGGGATCTGATGCCCTTTTTTTAGTGTGCTTTTTATATTCTAAAATAAGTTAATTAGATAGGTGTGTAGAGGTTTAGAATTATACTTTCTGATTAATTGGATTAATCTGATATGCCTGAGCAGGGTCCTAGAACCATGTTAACCCCCTTTAAAGGAGATTCTACTTGTTTGTCCTTGTTTTACACGCATACAAGCTTGACTCAGGCCGTTTAGTTGGTACTGGTGGTCATCAAATTTTTTTAAAATATTGCCAGTATAATCCAGTTAAAAGTGGAGATCATTATTGTTTTAATTTACATATTTCTTTCTAGTATAGAAGACTCATGAAATATAAGCGTGAACACACAGACACACACACAAAGCTATAAAGGATACCTAGGATTCCAAGAATAGAGATGTATGTACAAAAAATTAGGTACCAAACAGTTAAATGACAAGACCCTGACCAAAGGAACAGCTATATACAATGCAAGATCAATATCAGTGATATCTGAAGCAAGACGGTCCTATAGGAAAGTGGGCAAGTGTTACAAACAGGCGGGTTACAGATGAGTGAAGTGCCTCAGATGGCCTTTGCAGGTGTCACGGCTTTCCTGACTTCTCTAGACCACTGCCCTTGAGAAGAATATTTAAATTTGGGAGAATTTCACAGAGAACGAGAAAAGCAAGACCAGGTGGAATGAAGTAACCCTTGGGTGTTGCAAGTGGGATGCCCACTGGGGTCTCAGCAGCTGGGACAAGAACTAGAACCTTGTAGTTCTGCATCTACAGCTTACAGGTCCTAAGTTTCCCTATGAAAAGGAAGTAGCCTTGGCAGGGCAGATCTGTTTGGCTGGGAGGACTGGCCAAGGGAACAGCTGTGAACCATCAGTAGCCTAACTCCTGGCAGCTGTGGATGTGGCAGGTGCTGGGTGGGACACACAAAGAGTCTACTACATGCGACACTAAGGTCCAATGAGTTAACCAAAACACTGTGATTAAGAACACTGGTGTTGAAATCTCTGCACCTCAGATTTAACACAATCCCACCACTTATCTGGACTCGCTTAACTATTGTCTCAACAAATGTTTGCACAGTGCCCAGGGATACCTACCTGGAGATGCTCGTGGGGATGGAGTGAAGAAATACACATAGAGTTCTGTTTGGTGACTACCATTTCTTATTAGCAGTTATTGCTAAGAGTGTCCAGGACTTCATTTTCTTCCCCAGTGTAATCCTACGAGAAACTCCCTTGGAATGTGTCTCTGTGGATGTCTCAGATCAGCGGAATACACATAGGTATAGAGGACTTGAGAGAAGCATTGTTCTCTCCTCTCAGCTAGAACACGCCATAGCTGTTGAGTGAACCATTCCCTGGACTCAGTCAGCCTTCTCCATCCTTCCATACCTCACAACCAACTGCTATATTTTCTTCCTACCTCTTTATGACTTAATTTCTACAGATTTCAAGTCTCAGTCAAGACAAAGAACACAGAAATGGATTGTTTACACAGAGTAATGGTTTTCTGTATCTGCCTGTCTTTTATTTTTCTGGTAGTGAGACTCTGCTTCCTCTCACCCTCTGCTACCCTTTCCACAAATACAATTTTTAGTAGTGGCTCCCTATTCAAGGAACAACAACAAAAGCCAAAATCCATCCCTCCCTCCCTCCCTCCCTCCCTCCCTCCCTCCCTCCCTCCCTCCCTCCAAACAGACAAACAGAAGCAGGTCAGCTCTGGTTGAAGTAGAGATGAGAAAACAGGGATGAGTTTTCTATAACTGCTTCTTGTAGTTCATTTTTAAACATCACCATCCCCAATGGACCTCGTGGGCTGTAGTTATAAAATCAATCAACTTGTTGATCAGATGACAGCAAGAATTCACTGATGCACTGCTCCCAGTTTACTGTGAAGATGAAGAAAGTGCCCAGCTTCCCACCCCACCCATTTACCTTGAAGATTCTTTATAAAGTCACGGTTTCCCATCCTTGCATATGTTGTTCCCTGATCCCTAACGCTGTGGGTCAGACCCAAGCTCACTCCTGCTATGTCATGGTCCTCTCCCTGTGACACCAGCTCTACGCGACTCACTCGCTCCTGTTTTACAGGTTGTTTCTTCCTCCCCACGCTTCAGGCATTATTCCAAATGCTGAATGAACCAAGGGCCTCACACTTAGCTCACCTCAAGTGGGGCACTGACCTCCTGCAAAGTCTACTTGGATTGATAGCACTGCATGCTTCTAGATTCAGACTCAAGTATCTTAACAGTCTTTCACTTCTGCCTATACACATGTGCACGTGTGTGTATATGTGCATGCATACCTAATTCATCAAGCATGCTCTGGGCTCTCTCATCAAAATGTTATCTTGAATGAGGCTCCTTCTGTTAACTCTCACAGCACAGTCATTTCTCTTTATATCACTGCAGTGGTGTTCCCTCTTAGGTTGTAATATAAACTCAAAGGGAGGAGGTATTAGAGACTCCTTTGCCATAAGGTCTAAGGTTATTCTATATAACCAGGACTTGTCTTCCTCTCCTACTCTTGGTACTTTGAAGTCTAAGACTCATATGTTTGTCTACCAGGGTACTTTCTAAGGACTTTGGCTGTGCTCGATTCGGCAGCACATATACTAAAATTGGAACGATACAGAGAAGATAAGGAATTTGGCCTATTCGTTGGGTGACATGAAAGAAGTGTGACAAGGTCTAAAGCTAGATTTGAACAAGGCATAGCTTCTTCCCTTCTAGTCTTTGACTAAACTTATTTTTCCCACATGGCACATGGTTTCTAATTAGAATCATAGTTTGTTACTCCCTCGGTTTTCCTTCCTTACTTTAATTTTTTAAACTTTGTTCCTTTTTTTAATGTGTCAAGTATTTTTTTACATATTTATAAGTGAAATATATATGTAGCATGTATATATGCTTATAGATATTATATATATATATATATATATATATATATATATATATATATATATATATATATATAATATAATGTTGAGGGCCAAAGGCTGTGCCCTTACAAGATGGTGCTGGTTTCAGGTGCCACAAATCAGCTAAAGTGTGGTAAATAAATGGTGGGCACATGTGCAAAGAGTGGTGCAAGCCAAGTCACCGCCCATTCCGGGGCGTCACGGTCAGACCACTAGTGGGCAGCCAATCACACAGCGACACTCCACCCTTGTGGGTATAAATTAGGGTGTCTTTTCCTGCCTGGTGTCTTCCTCTTTAAGATGCAATAAAGGTTTTGCTGCAGAAGGATCCTGGTGTTCTGTGTGCGTTCTTGCTGGCGAGACAGTAGCGTGAGACATTTGGTGCTGAAACCTGGGAAAAAACGCCTCACCATCGCCGGTACCGAGGAGACCCTCCGTTCACAGAGAGGATCCAGAACTGCAGGACGAAGGTAAGCTCTGAGAGACATGTTTGGTCTTGACCTCTCCCATCTCTCTCTCCCTCTGCTGAAGGCACCATAGAAGCTTTTATTCTTGTCTTCCTTGTCTTGATTCTTTTTCTTTTAGTTTTGTTAGAAAATAAAGCCTATTGTGCTATGATAGCGGCAGGACAGGGAGCTATAGAGGAGTTGCAAGACAGCATGTCAGAAACAGAGCGAGATGAAAGAGTTCAAAGAGAAAAGGTGGACCTAAGAAAAAAGACCCTTCCAAGGACCTTGGATCCAAGGAAGCAAGAGATAATGGAAAGGACGCCCTGGGTGAGAGAAAGAGGAGAAAGAGGAAAAGCTTGAGGACAAAAGGATCCTGGGAGAGAAACAGGGAAAGGAGGAGAAAACCCCAAAAAGTAAAAGCCTTTATCCGGTAAAGGAGTTAGAGGCTTTGGGGCTTGATAGTTTAGAAACAGACGAGCTTAGCCCCTCTGAGGAACAGGATTTAAAAGATGAGGCAGCTTGCTATGAAGAAGAGAGATACCAACCAAATGAATGACGAGCTAACAGCTTGGGTAAAAAACAGAAGAAAGTGGGAGGTGGAAACCACGTGGTTTCCCGGCCTATAGGCCCCAGCACCCCTCCACCTTGTCCTTATTCAGGTAGAAAAGAGATTTTGGAATAACAGCGGCTGTGGTAGTGGTGATGGCTGCTGTGGCAGCTGCAGCAACTGATGCTGGGGCTGCCATGGGAATCACAGTTCAAACAGGCACAGCCTCAAATCAATTGTCAGCCGCAGTGGCAGATGCTGTTGATTTTCATACCTCTGCTAGTGCCCAGTTAAAGGGCGGATTAATGAATGTTAACTAATGCCTTGGCCTGGTAGAGGAAAGATTAGATATTCTCTTTTAATTGGCCCAATTGGGATGTAAGAGAAAATTGGGGGCGCTTTGCATTACCAGCGTACAATATGAAAATTTTACCCAAGCAGCTAATCTGTCTAGATTGTACCTTGCAGGAAATTGGTCAGCAGGATTTGACGAGACTCTCGAGTCTTTGAGGGCAGCAGTGTTGGCTATCAACTCAACACAAGTGGACCTGTTGCTGACAGAAGGCCTCTCCACCTGGATCTTTTCGATTTTCTCCTATTTTAAGGAATGGGTGGGGGTGGGTCTTTTTGTGCAATATTTTGCTGTGGGTTGGTGTTCCTGCTGTGGTTGGTTTGCAGACTCTGGTCTCAACAGAAACATGACAAGGTCGTTATCACTCAAGCACTTGTGGCCATTGAACAAGGGGCCTCCCCTAAAATTTGGTTATCTACGCTCAAGAATTAGTCGGCTTCTGAGTTCTCTGCTCTTGCACCCCACGGATTTATAGATCCATTGCACTGGGACAAAAGACTCAGCGGTCATTGATCAGCCCTTGCACATAGCTGAGGTTTCCTCATTGCACGAGATAGGGTGATCATGACTTCCCCACTAATTCATTTTTTGGCTGGCCTCTTTTGTAGAGTTCGCCCTAGGCCATTTAGCAGTTGTTGTCGCACAGCACTGTGGTATCCAGAGACGGGCAACTTTCCTCATGCGCAGACCAATCTAAGACATGGGGCCCGGTGGCGATAGGGTCACCCTATGACGGATAAGGCTGCAACATTGGAGGAATGACCTAAGCCAGGAGCCACAGCAGATAGACATAACTACAGAGGCCTAGACCAGCCTTGTTCTAGTAAAACAAAAAGGGGGAAATGTTGAGGGCCGAAGGCTGCGCCCTTACAAGATGGTGCTGGTTTCAGGTGCCATGAATCAGCTAAAGTGTGGTAAATAACCACTGGGCACATGTGCAAAGAGTGGTGCGAGCCAAGTCACCGCCCATCCCGGGGCGACAGAACAGCAAAAACAGCAGGGCTGGTGGCATGAACGTGCATGAATTCTTAGAGGTGGCCTGGAGTGCCAAGTGGTGTGGGGACCAAATGTGTGTCCTCAGCTCCACACTAGAACTGTGTCCCTGGACTGAGACAGCAGGGTCAATAAAGGGTTAAGCCATCCATTTAATGTTTACTGCAACATATTACTGACTCTGTAATCTCATTTTTCGGTCACCTGCTCAGCATAGCCTGTTCTCCCCATCCCACCTGACTGAGCCAGCTCAGATCTTGACCGAGAAGGCTTCTTAACCACTCAGAAGTGTTGATAAAGAAATATCAATTTCCACTGGGGAGGGAAACTCAGAAGTCCTTGGTTGGTGGTCCTTTTCCAATCATGTGTGCAGGTGAGTCTGAAAGAATGCAGTTCTCTTGTTAAAACCATCAACCAACCAACCAATCAATCAGTCAATCAATAAATAAATAACAGACAAAAGAGAGAGCATTTCAAGCTCTCATTTTTAAGGCCAATTTCATTTTGGCCCCAAGAATCAGTAAAATATCCTGAAATCCACACCATCATCATAAGACTGATAATTATCGTCTTTGATTATCTTGAATCTGTTTCTGTTACAGCTCAAAGCATCTTGACCAAGTTATTATTATACGTGAGGGTGATTGTAAAGCAGATGTAGGTGAGCATTACTAACTTGTCTTTTAATTGCACTCTGCCTCCTCTTCTTATCCCTAAATCATTGATGGCAAAAGAAATGGTACGCCAAGGACCTCTATTGCCACTGTCATTTCCTCTGTGCTGTGGCAGCCTGCCAAGGGACTCTTGGGGAGGAAAGAAATTGGGACATCTGTGCTGTGCAGCTAAGACAGAGGCTGGGAAGAATACACAGATGTCAGAACGACAGTTGAACAACAACAAAAAAGCCACCCAGGACAAGAATTAGGGTGGAAAGGCTGGTGCTGGTGGGTCGTGACCAGCAGAGCCAGGAGATGCTGTTTTATAATGTGCTTTCAGAGATGCTCTAGACTAGCACTTCCCTCTTCTGTGGTCCATTTGGTTTTGCTTGCATTGTTTGCAAATGTGAGATCTGTGTGAGGTGAGAGGAGAGTGAGACAGATGTGCCTCAGGGTCCAGAGAGAAGTTAGCAAGTTAAACTCCGTTCCTTTAGTTTATACCAGCCCTTTTCAGACAGTAAGAGAAGGTCTAACTGTAACACATATGCACATTTCTATCTCTGTGGCGAAGCTGAAAACACACTTATTGCAGGGGATTTTGCTGTTGGGACCCAGGTGAAAGCCTTGCTGTGCCTCTCACAAGCTAAGTCACTGAGCAAGGTTAATTGCAGGCATCCTGTTGGACAGAATCTTGGAATGAGAACAATGGTGAGCACGCATGGCAAGTGTCAAGGCTGGCGGGACACAGAGGAAAGCCACATGCCTGGACAGTGAGGAGAGCCGGCTCTGTCCTGACCATAGTGGCACTGTGGTTGTTTGAAGACACCAGCAGAAGGGAAAAGGGGCCAGAGAATGGCCTGACCTCAGCTGTCTCCTGATGATAGTGATCTTTCTGCTCACCCAGGGGAGCTGAGCCTAGGTTGTCACTCAGGTCACTGTCAGCTGTATTACCATTGGGGAGCCCATGTTGGGACACAGTAGGAAAGTCTGTTGGTCACCTCTCCTTTGTACAGTTCCTTCTGGTACCAAGAAATCTAGTCTTTAGGGAGGAGGCTTTCCTGTAGGTTCCAGCTTAAGGTTTCCTCTGGGGAACAACCAGGGGAAATAAGCTGACTGTACAGTTTGGGAGTGTCTTGGACAACTTTGACCATTACCTCAAAAGAGGGCTTCTCACATCTGGGGTTGAGGTTTTTGTTAGGTGGTTATTGTCTCTTGGGGGTGGGGGTGGGGAGCGGTACCTGTCTCACCTGTCAGCCCAGATGGAAAGAGCTTCTTAAAACTATGTATACTTGTCACATAGGTTTTTTAAGGTTAATAGTATAATTCCTTGTATCTTTTTCAGACATTCTTACTATGGCCTTCTCTCTTCCTTCTTCTGTATTTTCTTCCAGGTCCCTTCCCGGAAGGACCTCCCCCTGTTTCCTGTTTCCCACCATCCTCTTCCAGCGATCTACCAACTGGCTTGTTCCTCCCTCCAGCGTTAGTTTTTAGACCTGTAACTATGTATGACATCATTTTTCATGTCCTTAAATTTCACTTTTAATTCTTTTTGTTTTCTCCTTGCCTATGGTAGGTGCTACCTGATTGGTTGGCTGTTCAATTTTAAACCACTGAAGTTTAACAATTTCAGGTTTTATTTTGAACAGGAAGAATGTCACAATTGTGACATAAGGAACGATAGCGTGTGTTTTAGAAAAGCTATCCCTGTGTATGAAAGGGTGCTATGACTCGTGTGGGAGAGTGAATCTGATTGTCACAGAAGCTGTAATCCCCGGGGCAGATCATCTCTGTCATCCTGAAGGATGTTTCATCGGTACTGCCCATTTGCTCAGGGCTTGTCTGTGAAGTGCAGTATGTGGTGAAACAGTCTTTAAAATAGTCTTCCTTTCAAATATGGCTTATTTGAATGTTATTTCAAAATTTTTTGTTTTGTTTACTTAACTTTTTAAAAACAGTGTGTTTTGGGTGCTCAGATATCTGAAGTACATACTCCAGTCCACCACTGAACCACCCCTTGTGTCTAATTAATTGACTAATTAGTTAATTAAAAATTTTAAAGACAGAGTTTCTCTGTGTAGCCCTGGCTACCCTGGAATAGTTCTGTAGAGCAGGCTAACCTCAATTCACAGAAATTTACCTGCCTCAGCCTCCCAAGTTCTGGGATTAAAGGCGTGTACCACCACTACCACCACCCACATCCCCACATCAACTATTTAACTGATAAAAGCACTAAGTGATTTTAAACCACATGTACAGCAGGTAAAAATAGTGATCTTTAGCTAATGTTGTGGCCTGCTAAGTGATGTCCCATCATTAAGGCCTGGCGCTGTCTTAGGTGAAGGAACAGCTTAGGAGCCTCATTTGCAACTGAATAGAGGTTCTCTATCTTGGTCATGGTTCATCCTTGGACCAGCGGGAAAGAGCACTTAAATTCTGACTGCACCCCAATTAAAGTACTAGGATCATAGAATTGATTCCTTAATTTTTTCTAAAAATTTGTTTATAAGGTCTTCATCATCATTGATTTAAGGCTGGTCTAGAGGATCAGCTCTGCACATGGAAGTCATGTCTAGTGCTTTTCTGTCCCTGTCTGCCTATCAGATGGACTTTGAGCTCCCAGGGAACCCAGCACAGACATGCTTGCATCTCCAAGCTAGAGTAAGGCGCTGTGGGAAAGATGAGAAAGGATTAGGACCAACTGACTGTTTTTTCTTGGTCCATCCCTATGACCTTGTATGTATTCAAAAAGGCTGGCTTCTGTAAATAAATCCAGTAGTTTTAAATCTGACAACATAAGAAATTTGAGGGGCATGATGTCTTAGAGCTGCATTTCTAGAACGAGGCTTCGGAGAAGCATCTCAGAAGAGGCAGCAGATGCTCCCGGCTTGAGGAGTCTTTCTGTGGCAGGGTCATGGTAGGTGAAGGGGGCTGGAGGTCAGTTTGGTCAGCCTATGGTAACGATGACAAGTCTTAGGTAAGAACTCTTAGTTTGGGTTGTTGTAAGAATCTTCATCTAGTTGTGAGGTCAGCTGTGTGTGTCAAAGCACTGTCCAAAAATGGAATCATATGATGAAGATTCTGAGTGCTCGTGAGGAAACTCTTAAGACAAAAGACAAGGGCCTCTTTTTTTCTTCTTTGTTCTTTTGAGATAGGGTTTCTTGGTGTAGCCATGGCTGTCCTGGAACTCTATCTGTGGGCCAGGGTAGCCTCAAACTCACAGACACCTGCCTGCTTCTGCTCCCCAAGTGTTGGGATTAAAGGACCATCACAAGAGTCTTGTGACCTCAGTGACTCTACAACATGGACTTGTTCTTGGAATGTTTGTGTGTTCCTCCAAGGTTTAGTGAAGAGGAATGAGTTTACTTCAGATGTCATCTATGTGCGTCTAGAGGAAAACATGTTTTTGCCACATGTGGCTTGTCCTTAGGACTGAACAACTCACCCATGTGAATCTTCTTAATCTTCAGAGTGTAAATCTCCTGATCCTCAGAGAAAAGCACTGGCAGTAAAGGCAGGCATCCGCATCAAAGCTGCTGTAGCAAAGGTACAACCAGAATTGTTATTTTAGCCTCATTTTTAGGTGGCCAGAGGAAGTAGCTGCAGGAACAATTTGCACACAATCATGGCAATGTGTGTACCTCAGAACCTTTAAATTTCGTGGAAAACCTGAAAAATACCATTTGCACCAGAGGTGGCATACACAGTGAATAGTTCTAAGCCTTTCCGTGCCTGTGGTACTAAAGTAGCTTTGATTTATTTATTGTTTTTCTATTTTAAATTTATTTTCTGTGCTCTTTTTTTAGCAATCCAAAAAGGATTTGGTGTTTTTGTTTATTTGTTCATTCTCTCTCATTTTATTAGAAACAGATTCTTTCTCACATAATGTATTCCGATATGGTTTCCCTTCTCGCTCTCTTTATGCTCCCTCCCCTCCCATGTGGACCAACCCCCTTTCTGTCTCTTGTTAGAAAACAGAAAGATTTTCAAGGGATAATAATAAAATATAATATAATGAGATAAAATAAAACAATTTAGAATGACAAAACAAACAACAAGAAGAAAAATAGCCCAGGAGAAGGCACAAAAATCAGAGACCCACTCATTTGCACACTTGGGGCTCCCATGAAAACAGTAAACCATGATACATACACAAAGGACCTGTAGGGTTCGAGACAGACAAAAAATTATTAAAACAAAATAAAAAATTTAAAAACCAATGCAGCATTTTTAAATAGAAGGAACAGCCCTTCCATTGCATTCTGAGATAACAAACCGTCCAGGATGCCATTGAAAGTTGTTTGTTGCCCATTTGCTGTAGGTACACAGCCTACTCTTAAGAGTAGTGTGTTTCCCTGGTGAGACTCCTTGGAGAAAACCAAATTTACATTCACAAATGGCTGTCAATTTGACATAGCCTCCTGGATAGGGATGGGAGCAGGCGTCCACTTCTCCTTTCAGCGCTAGGATCCCATCCACTGCCGACCCATGTAGACCCCATGCGTGCTACCTCAGTATTCTTGAGTTCTTATGTGCACAGACCATGGTTATTTAAAAGACCTTGCTTTCTTGGTGTCCTCTATTCCCTCTGACTCTTAGACTCTTTCCTTCTCTCCTTCCAAGAAGATAACATACTTCCCTAAGGCTAGAGGGAAGGAAGGGATTTGACGGGCTGAATGTTCAATAGTCTGTCTGTCTGTCTGCCTGTCTCTGTCTTTGTTTCTATGTTTTTCCCTCTCTGATGTCTGTATGGGGGTCTCTGTGTTTGTTTCCATGTGCTTCAGGAAAAAGCTTCTGATGATGGATGAGCAAGAAGCTGAGCTGTGAGTATAGCAGTGTCATTAGGAATCATTTTATTGCTACTCTATTTTTTGGAACAATAGTTTTTTATGCTAGGTCTATGGGCTATCTATCAGGTCCCCCAAGCAGGATTGGGTATGGGGGACATCTTGTGAAGTGGGCCTACTGTGAAATCAGCTCGGGTTGGTTACTCTCACACACTTTGTGCCACTACTTGCATATCTTTCAAGCAGGTCACCATTGTAGATCAAAAGTTTTATGGAGGGGTGGTGTTTGAGTTTCTTCCTTCATAGTGTGCAGAGTGCCTCCTTGTACCAAAGATGCTAATGTGTAGCAGTAAAGGCTCTATATAGGCACTAGCTCATCTTCTCCATGTTCAGTGAGTTGTGTAGGCATTGTCTTCAGCAATGGGGCCTTCTGTCAGTTTGTGCAGAGCAGCCTATAATATTGGCAACAGCCCGTGTTGTTAGGGGTTCAATGAGGCTCCTTCGATCAACAGTTCAATTATATGCAGCCCAATGCTGGGACTAGAAGCTTAATTTTGTGAACAGAGATGCCCATTAGTGCTCTGACTGCCCTATTTGGTGATTTCACTTAGATTGCCTTCATTTATCAAGATTCTATGGTATTAGGTATACATACTACCCTCAAATGGCCTTTAATTTTAGCTGTCTCTCTGCATATTCCCTCCTTCACCCCTTCATCCTTACCCATCTCCACCTGATTCTCCTGTTTCAGTCACTGCTCCCACATCCTCTCATAACTTCCTTTCCTATGGAAGTTTATCTGTCCCCACCTAGTCTTTCACTCTATACCTAACCTCTGTGTGCTTATAGAGATTATTGGTTGGTTAACATTGAATTAATACCTAAAATCTACATATAACTGAATATATCTCATATTTGCCTTTCGGGGTCTGTGTTAATTCCTTCATGATATATTTTTTAGTTGCATCTATTTACCTGCAAATTTTATGGCTTCCTTTTTAATGGCTCAGCAATGCGCCATTGTATAAATGCAGCCTATTTCCTATATCTAGTCTTCTGTTAATGAACATCTAGTTAGTTGCCAGATTCTGACTATTGTGAATAAAGTAACAAAACATGTGGTTGAGCAAGTATCTCTGAGGTAGTATGAAGCAATGTTTGGGTATATGTCCAGAAGTGCTATAGCTGGGTTTTAAGGTATATTGATTTCCATCATTCTGAGGAACTACCTCAATGATTTCCACAGTGGCTGTATGAGTTTCCATTTCTACAGCCATGGATGAGTGTTCCCCTTAACCCACGTCCTCACTAGCATGAGCTGTCACTTGTTGTACTGATCATGGCTACCATGACAGATATAAGATGAAATCTCAGAGTAGCTTTGATTTACATTTCCTTCATGGCTAAGGATATTGAACATTTCTTTGTGTGTTTCTCAGCCCTATGGGTTTTTTTTTTCTTTTGAGAATTCCATTTAGACCTGTACACCATTTTTGAATTGGATTATCTTCTTAATATCTACTTTTTGAGTTATTTATATATTTTCAACATTAGCCCTCTGTCAGGTCTGTAATTAGGAAAAACATTTTTTTTTTTTTTTAAATATGCTTTGTCCAAATGACAAGCTGTGCCACAGTTTCTCAGTCTCATGAGGTCCCATTTATTAACTGCCAATCTTAGTGCTGGTGCTATGATTGTTCTGTTCAGAACACCTCCTGTGCCAATGCATTCAAGGCTATTACCTAGGTTTTTCTATTAGGTCCAGTATATATGGTTTTATGTTGAGGTCTTTGATATATTTGGAATTAAGTTTTGTGCACAGTGATAAGTGTGGATCTATTTGGATTCTTCTACATGCAACCCTCCAGTTTGATCAGGACCATTGGTGGAAGATGCTGTCTTTTTTCCAGTGTGTTTTTCTTGCTTAAAAAACAAATAACAACCAACAGGTGTGACTAGGTGTATAGATTTGTATCTGGGTCTTCAATTTAATGCCATTGGTGAATGTGTCTGTTTGTGTGCCCGTACCATGCTGTTTTCATTACTATAACTTTGTAGTACAGCTTGAGATCAGGCCAATGGTAATACAATATTTCTTTTATTATTCAGAATTGTTTTAACTCTCCTTTTAAAAGGAGTCTCCATATGAAGCTGAAGAATATCCTTTTAAGACATCTGTAAAGAATTATATTGAAATTTGGATAGAAATTGATTTGTGTGAAAGTATGTGGTTCATTTTGGAAAAAGTGCCATGAGGTACTAAGAAGGTATATTATTTTGTGTTTGTTTGGGTGAAATGCTCTACAAAATAACTGCTAGAGCCATTTAATTTATGACATTTCTTAGCTCTAGCATTTCTCTGTTTAGTTTTTGTCTGGGTGACCAGTTTATTAGTGAGGGGTATTGAAGTCTGCCACTGGGGTGGTTTGAATCAGAATGCTCCCCAGAGGCTCGTAGATTTGAATACGGAACATTAGGAAGTAGAGCTACTTGACAGAGATTGGGAGGTGTTTGTCACCTTGTCGGAGGTAATATGTCACTTGAGGTGGGCTTTGAAACTTCAAATGCTCAAGGCCTCGTAGTGTTCTCTCTTCCCGCTGCCTGGAATCCGGATATAAAACTCTTCGCTCCTTCTCTAGCCCCATGTCTGCCTGCATGCTGCCATGCTCCTCCTCATGCTGATAATGGACGAAACTGAGAGCATAAGCCAGCACCAACTAAACGTTTTTCTTATTAAGAGTCGTGGTTATGATGTCTCTTCGTAGCAATGGAACACTGACTAAGATGCCTACTATCAATGTGTGAGGATCGAGCAGTGTTTCTTTTCTGAGCTTCATTGCTCTTGTGTTTGGTGCATAGATGTTAGAAATTGCAGCATCCTCTTAATTTTTTTCCCTTTGATAAGTATATAGTGTTCTTTCCTATCTCTTTTGATTAGCTTTGATGTGAAGTCCCTATTGCCATATTAAACTGCCTATCTCATCTTGCTTCTTGAGACCATTTGCTTGATGTTAAAAGGTGTTTTCCTCAAAGGCAGAAGGATGGATCCTGTCTTTGAATTCTATTAGTTTGTGTCTTTTTACAGGAAAATTGAGATTATTGATGTTTAGAGATATAGAAATCAGTATTTGATGATTTATGTTATTTTGTTGTTAGGATTCTGGGTTTATTTATTTATTGTATTTTCTTGGAGGTTTCCTTATAATGCCTTCTGTAGTGCCAGTCTATAGGACTAGATCTGTAGATAGATGTTGATTACATTTGCTTTTATCATGCAATGTCTAACTGTTCCCATGTATTGTGATTGAAAACTTGTTGCCAGACAGTGGTGGCTCACACCTTTAATCCTTGCACTCAGCAGGCAAAAGCAAGTGGATCTCTGTGTGGGGCACTGCCTGCACATTCTCCATTACAAGATGGCGCTGACATCCGGCTGGAGTTAGCAGTAAACAAGTCATGTGCCCACGTGCTGGGTAACTTTCCACTCCTTGAGCTCTGCCTCTCCCGTGGCGTCTTAGGGCCTGATGAGTTTCAACCAATCAGGGGGCTCCACGTCCAAGGCGAGGACTGATTCCTATATAAGGGAACAGGCTAGATAGTTCGTGGTCTTCGCTTTTACTTGATGTAAGCTTATGCTCTGCCTCTCGAGAGCATTAAAGCTTTACCACAGAAGAATCCTATTTTGTGTGCCGCGTCGTTCTTGCTGGCGAGACGGTTGCGCGGGACATCTGGTGCCTGAACCCGGGAACTCAGACCACTCCATCGTCTGCACCAGCGAAGACCCCCTGTCTCTGGGCAGGGAGGATCCAGAACTGCAGGGAGATAAGTTCGGCAAGGTATGTCTGACCCTAGATCTTTCTTTAAATTTGGTTTAAATCTTCCACGGCCGTGGGAAGGGTCCATAGAGGCTCTGGTCTTTGTCAGTGCAGTTTTTATTCTCTTCCTCTTAATTTATTTCCTCTTGTGTCCATCAGGGCTAGGGTTAGTTTTGTGCTTACTCGCCTTTCAGTTTCACTTTGTGCTGCAACGTAAATAAGCCTCGGGCATTACATCGCTGTGATGGGCTCTTCACACTCGACCGTTACAGCCCTGCAATCAATTCTTAAGCAAAGAGATTTAGAATTGCTCGCCCGCATCTTACAGCATTTCCTAAAAGAGGTATAGCGTGCTGCCCCTTGGTTTGCGGTCTCTGGGTCTCTCTCACCAGCCTCATGGAAAAAATTGGGTAGAGATTTAGGCCGTGCGCAGACTGCCAGAGACCTCTGGCCCTGGACCATGGCCATTTGGATGATGGTACAAAATTGTTTAAAAGATGAGAGTTGTAGGTCCGCTGTCGTTGTGGGGCAAGAGGCATTGAGTGAAGTCCAGGATAGACTATCAGAAGCCGAACAGAGCGAGAGGATGGGTGCACGCAGGAAAAGATATTCCCCCCCCCAAGGAAAAAGGACCTCCAGGTACGCTGCACAGCAGGAGAGTTGTTACCCACAAACCTTCAGATTTTCATTCCCTTATGTCCTCTAATATTAAGAAAAGGAGAGTCAGCTTGTACCCTGTGGAAGACCTTGAGGCTCTTAACATTGATAGCCCCGAGACTTCAGATGATAATGAGCGAGAAGGCTTGGACCTAAAGAAAGGCAGGGTCTGGTCTTTTCCTAAGCGCCATTGAGGCAGTACGGCCCATACCATGGAAAACGGAGGATCCGGTATGGGTTCCTCAATTGGCCCCCTTACCTCCAAAAAATTAGAAGCTGTTACCCAATTGATTAGAGAACAACTACAATTGGGTCATGTAGAACCCTCTACTTCACCTTGGAATACCCCCATTTTTGTGATTAAAAAGAAATCAGGAAAATGGCGATTGTTGCATGACTTTAGAGCCATCAATGAACAAATGCATTTGCTTGGCCCTATACAACGTGGCCTACCGGTTCTCACGATGCTCCCAAAACATTGGCCTTTAATGATAATAGATATTAAAGATTGTTTCTTTTCCATACCTTTACATTCTCAAGATAGGCCTAGGTTTGCCTTTACCCTTCCTTCTATTAATCATGCAGAACCTGACAAGAGGTTCCAATGGAAGTTCCTGCCTCAGGGCATGGCTAATAGCCTGACAAAGCTGCAATATGTACATGTATCTATTGACACCTGTTCGGGTGCAATTGCAGCCACTCCCTTATCTGGAGAGAAGGCCTCACATGCCATCCAAAATTGTTTGGAGGCTTGGAGTGCATGGGGTAAACCAAAGTTCTTAAAGACAGATAATGGACCTGCTTATACCTCACAAAAATTTCAACAATTTTGTAGCCAGATGGCTGTGACTCATCTTACAGGTTTGCCGCATAATCCACAAGGACAAGGTATTGTGGAACGTGCTCACCGCACCCTTAAATCATATCTAATAAAACAAAAAGGGGGAATTATGCAGGCTTTGCCCCCTGTGCCTAGGACCGCAGTATCAATGGCACTATTCACCTTAAATTTTTTAAATCTTGATGACCATGGCCATACGGCGGCTGAAAGGCATTGTCTACCTATGGAAAAACCAAGAGAGATGGTGAAATGGAAAGATGTCATAACTAATAAATGGAAAGGACCAGATCTTGTGTTGATCAGATCCAGGGGAGCTGTTTGTGTTTTCCCTCAGGATGAAAATAATCCCTTCTGGGTCCCCAAGAGGCTCACTCGAAAAATGGTGGAGACTCCTGATGACAGCCCTGCTCCTGATGCTTTGGAACCAGAGAGTCAGAGGAGAGACGAGATGGGCGATTCTGTTGGCATTCCTGAAACCAATTCCAGTGGAACATGATGCTACAGTCTTCCCTAAGTTTTTCACCACCGATATCAACTTGGGTGGGGGTGGTACTCTTTGGAGCATTCCTTTGCTGCGGACTTGTGTTGCTTCTCTAGCTGGTTTGTAAGCTCAAGGCCCAAACAAAAAGAGAGACAAGGTGGTTATTGCCCAAGCGCTTGTTGCTCTAGAACATGGAGCATCAGCCGATATCTAGTTGTCTATGCTTAAGCAGTAGGTCGCCGGCCAGACAGCTCTTGCACTCCTAGAACTTCGGTTCATTGCACAGGATTAGAGTGTCTGGCTTGAGCAGCCCATGAGGGATGCCGAGCTAAGCATCGCACTGAGAGCCCCTTGCCGCAGGGTATCTCTGGGAAATATGTCATTTTGCATGAGGGTTGCCTGCCCCAGTGTCCCTCCCTCAGAAAAAATGGCAGAGTAACAGGTCAGGAGTACTACGGGCTACAAAAAGCCTAGCGGTTACTCCTGTACATGGTCTTTATACACCTTAATGAGGATTTGACTTCTATCTCCGCCCTCCTAATATGGGTGTCTTACTTTGCTTAAAGAATAAAAGATAGGGGGAGATGTGGGGCGCTGCCTGCACATTCTCCATTACAAGATGGCACTGACATCTGGCTGGAGTTAGCAGTAAACAAGTCATGTGCGCACGTGCTGGGTAACTTTCCACTCTTTGAACTCTGCCTCTCCCGTGGCGTCATAGGGCTTGGTGAGTTTCAACCAATCAGGGGGCTCCACGTCCAAGGCGAGGACTGATTCCTATATAAGGGGACGGGCTAGATAGTTTGTGGTCTTCGCTTCTACTTGATTTAAGCTTATGCTCTGCCTCTCGAAAGCATTAAAGCTTTACCACAGAAGAATCCTATTTTGTGTGTCACGTTGTTCTTGCTGGCGAGACGGTTGCGCGGGACATCTCTGATTTTGAGGCCAGGCTGGTCTACAGAGTAAAGCCTAGGACACATAGGATTACATGGGGAAAAATCTGACTCGTTCCCAATAAAAACGTAAACACAAATAAAGAATAACAACCCAAAAGCCCTTCCTCAACCCCGCATGCAAAAACAAACAAAAGACAAACAAACAAAAAAAACATTTAAGGAAATTTTGCTGAGAACAGTAGTCTCTGGTGTCTTAAAGCCAGTAGAACATCTGTCCAGGGCCTTCTGGATTTTAGTCTTCACTTGGTATTTTTCTTTTGCAGCTTTTACTATTCTATTTTCTGTATGTTTAGTGTTTTGATCATTGTGTACTGAGAGGATTTTTTTCTGGTCTAGTCTATTTGGTGATCTATGTGACTCTTGTACTTTGGTAGTCATCTCCTTTAGATTAGGGAAGTTTTCTTCTATGATTTTGTTAAAAATATTTTCTGTGCTTTTGACTTGGGTTTCTTTTCCTTTAAGTCATATTAATTTTAGATTTTGTCTTTTCATAGTATTTCAGATTTTTCTGAATCTTTTTTTTGCCAGATGTTTAAAAAACATTTAACACACTCGCTGGCCTCCTTCTCCATGTTCTCTATCATGTCTCCCTCTGCATGTTCTCTATCATGTCTCCCTGTCCATGTTCTCTATCATGTCTCCCTCTGCATGTTCTCTATCATGTCTCCCTGTCCATGTTCTCTATCATGTCTCCCTCTCCATGTTCTCTATCATGTCTCCCTGTCCATGTTCTCTATCATGTCTCCCTGTCCATGTTCTCTATCATGTCTCCCTCTGCATGTTCTCTATCATGTCTCCCTGTCCATGTTCTCTATCACGTCTCCCTCTCCATGTTTTCTATCATGTCTCCCTGTGCATGTTCTCTATCATGTCTCCCTGTCCATGTTCTCTATCATGTCTCCCTCTCCATGTTCTCTATCATGTCTCCCTGTCCATGTTCTCTATCATGTCTCCCTCTGCATGTTCTCTATCATGTCTCCCTCTGCATGTTCTCTATCATGTCTTCCTGTCCATGTTCTCTATCATGTCTCCCTGTCCATGTTCTCTATCATGTCTCCCTGTCCATGTTCTCTATCATGTCTCCCTGTCCATGTTCTCTATCATGTCTCCCTGTCCATGTTCTCTATCATGTCTCCCTCTCCATGTTCTCTATCATGTCTCCCTGTCCATTTTTTCTATCATGCCTCCACTACTTGAGACTCTCTCATTCCTTGTATTTTGCCTGTGAGGCCTGCTTCTCAGGTTTCTCCCAAGTTTCCAAAATTTTCACTTCCGGAGTTCCTTCAATTTGGGCTTTTTTTTATTGATTAAGTTTCCACATTTAGGTCTTGAACAGCTTTATTAATTTCCTCCCATTGTTTGCTTATGCTTTAATATATTTCTTTAAGGGATTCATTAATTTTCTCCTTATGAACCTCTACCATATCCATAAAGTTTATTTGTCTTGTCCTTCACCTGTGTTGCAATACTCAGGGTCTACTGTGGTAGAGACATATTGACCTGGCTGTTATTAATTATCATTTTAATTTTGTGTGTAGGCATCTGGGTTTTGGAAGACTGTAACTCTATGTGCTGATAGCTGGTCTTATCCTTGATGGGTGGGTGTTTTATTTCTTGGTTCCTGTTGGCCATCCTGGTTCTCAGGAGAGTGTAGAAGCTATAGGAAATTCTTCTGTGATCGTGAGAGTTTTAGCACCTGGTGTTTCCAGGTAAACATTGTGTTCCTAGGCATTCAGAATTGAAAGTTAGGAATGGGATGGGCTAGGAAGGCTGAGTGCTGAGGAGATCCACAGAAAAGAGGAAATCAGGGTGTTCTACCAGGATCTATTTAGTTCTGTGGGAATTGGAGCAGAGAGCAAGGAGAGGCCACACCAGGTAGTGGTGGATTAAACACTTTGGTTATGTTCTGAAAAGCCTATAAAAATCAGTCATACTAAAAATGTCCCTTCATAGGACAGATGGTTAGGGCATAAGGAAAAAATATGGAAGTGTCAGCATAGAAAACATGTTGTTTACTGGGGCTGGGTCCTTAAGTAGGATGAAATGAGCACATGCATCCATTCAGCCAATATTTTCAAGCAGTTGCTAGTTACCAAGTCCCATGCTACACACAACAGATGTGTACTTAGCAATTAGTCCACTCCAGCAATTTTGGGGGACAGCTTACAATAGCTGTGTGAAAGGAGCCCAGAAAGTCAAGTGATAGTACTGTCTGGATTGTGAGATAGCAGCACAATCCCAGGGGCCTAGCCTAAACCTCTGTGTTTGGAACTGTAAAGTGTTGGGTTAGCAGGAGGCTGCAGACAATGGTTAAGAAACCAGTGTTGAGAGATTACAGTGAAGGACAGCTCCAGAATCACTTTCATATGTCACATTATTAAACACCTCAATGTATTACGAGACTCAGAGATTCAGCCAAGCCACTGAAATAAAAAAAATGCAATGTACATTTTATGTGACTAGTATGAAGAGGCATATTAATCCCATTACTTTAAATGTAAGAAACAGGGCCATAGAGATGGGTCAAGTAAAGATGCTTGCCACTGAGCCTGAGTCCAATCCCTCGGACCCTCTTCACTATCACTTATATAAGCTGTATACTGTTACTGTCTCAGGTTTACCATCTGGAAACTGAGGTTTAGAGAGACTAGACACCAAACAAGCATCACACAGCTGTCGAGAGAGTTAAGAAGGTGGTCTTGAATCTTAACCTCCGACCCTCATCATGGTCCTGACTAATGGTACATCTGCTGTGGGATGACACAAGTTGGGCAGCCAGAGCACTTTTGGGATTCTGTAATCCACAAGTCTTGGAGGTACTTTAACTGCTTTTCTTCTTCTCTGTTGCCCTCTTCATTAACCAATATTTAAGCCTTAATCTTTTAAATGCCTGGTTGTCTTGAACATGCCAGTTTTCAAGACATTTTGCCTAGACCACTGTTGTCATTTCCTAACTAGTGTCTCTGTGTCTCTTCTAGTTTAGACTATACAATGCTGCCAGGATGCTTGTTGTGACAATGATGCTCATGCCAGGCCTCTCTGACATTTGCATGCATCACAACCTTTAGACACGTTCTGCTTACTGAGGTGCACTTAGTGTGCTGTGGCTTTTATGGCTCTGCCTATACCATTCTTTATAACAAGAATGACTTCATGGTTTCCTGCCCAGGAAAACTGACACAAATTTGTCCTTTAAAACCCCGTTTTCATCCCTTCTAGACAGAGGTGGGTCCTTCTACATCTGCATCTTGTCTGTATGGTGATGCTCACTTTCCCTTTCTGTTTCCTTCTGTACAGTGTTTTCAAGGCACATTAACACAGCATATATCTTAGGGTTTTATTGCTATGAAGAGATTCCACATCCACAGCAAGTCTTATAAACAAAAACATTTAAATGGGGACTTTCTTACAGTTTTAATGGTTCTGGAGAAAGAGCTGAGAATTCTATATCCTGATTGATGGCAGGCAGCAGGAAGTGAATGCTACACACGGGAGTGCTCTCCCTACTAAGCTCATAGCTCTCTCCACTGATTGTCTGGGGAGGACCTCTGAGAACTCTCGGGGCACAGGAATTACTGTACAGTCTATGATCAGACTGGTCCAACTTCCCTCTCGGTCCAGAGCCATAGGCCGATCAGTCACACTGCCATCAGGACTTGCAGACTGCCTGCAGAGAACTCCAGGGGAGACTCAGGAGCGCTCTCCCCACTGAGCTCACAGGCCTCCATCTGCACCCAGAGCTACAGCTGGCCCATTGCCATCGAAACTCACAGCAGGACCAATAGAGAACTGAACACCCAGGACCCATCTCCCTCTGGAGCCCATGGTCCATATCCTACAGATGCACAGGAAAGACAAGCTCTTTTCAGAGACAACAAGATCAACTAACATTAAAGTAAGAAGATGACAAGAGGCAAGCAAAAGAACCTAAGCAACAGAAACCAAGACAACCTGGCAACATCAGAACACAGCTCTCCTACCACACCAAACAGTGTATATCCCAACACACCAGAAAAACAAGATTTGGACTTAAAATAGTGCCTCAAGTTGATGATAGAGGACCTTGAGAAGCACATAAATAACTTCCTTTAAAAAATACAGGAGAACGCATAAAAACAAGTACAAGCCCTTAGAGAAACACAGGAAAATACAAGTAAACAGATTAAGGAATTGTATAAAATCATCCAGGATATAAGAAAGAAAATGGAAACAATAAACACACACATACACACACACACACACACACACACACACACACACACACAACGCACATACACACAAAGAGTGACAACTCTGGAGATAGAAAACCTAGGAAAGAGGTCAGGAGTCATAGATGCAAGCATCACCAACAGAATACAAGAGATGGAAGAAAGAATATCAGGGCGAAGATAACATAGAAAACATTGATACAATAGTCAGAGAAAATGTAAAAATTAAAAATTTCCTAACCCAAAACATCCAGGAAATCCAGGACACAGTGAGAAGACCAAACCTAAGGATAATAGGGGTAGAAAGAGCAAAGACTCCCAACTGAAAGGCCAAGTCAGTATCTTCAACAAAATTATAGAAGAAAACTTCCCTAACCTAAGAAAAAGATAATCATGAACATACAAGAAGCCCATAGAACACCGAATGGATTGGACCAGAAAAGAAATTCCTCCAAATACATAATATTTAAAACACCAAATGTTCAAGAAAAGAAAGTATACTAAAAGCAGTAAAAAAAAAGGGGCAAGTAACATATAAAGGCAGACTAGTCAGAATTACACCATACTTCTCAACAGAAAATATGAAAGCTAGAAGATCATGGATAGACAAAATACAGACCCTAAGAACACAAATGCCAGTCTAGGTTACTATATCCAGCCAAATACTCAGTTACTATAGATGGAGAAACTAAGATATTCCAGGATAGGATCAAATTTATACAATATCTATCTACAAATCCAGCTCTACAAAGAACAATAGATGGAAAACTCCAACACAAGGAGTGAAACTACACCCTATAAAAAGCAAGAAACTAATCCTCTTGCAAGAAAATAAAAAGGCACACAAACATAATTCTTCCTCTAACAACAAAATAACAGGTAGCAACAATCACTATTTCTTAATATCTCTTAATATTAATGGACTTACTGGATATGTAAACAGGATACAGCATTTTGCTGCATACAGAAAACTCATCTCAGCAACAAAGGCAGGCACTACCTCAGAGTAAAAGGCTGGGGAAAAAAATCTCAACAAATGGTCACAAGAAACAAGCTGGAGTAGCCATTCTAGTATCAAATAAAATAAGTTTCCAACCAAAAGTCATCAAAAAAGATAAGGAAGGACACTTCATACTCATCAAAGGTAAAATCTATCAAGATGAACTCTCAATCATGAACATCTATGGAGCAGATACAAGAGTACCCACATTCATATAAAAAACTCTACTAAAGCTCAAAACATATATTATACCACACATAATAATAGTGGGAGTCTTCAATACCCCACTCTTATCAATGGACAGCTAGGTCAACGAAGAAATAAAAAACAAAACAAAACAAAACAAAAAGACTTTTAAGAATTTAATAAAACTGAAGGCACAACATAACCAAACTTATCGAACACGATGAAAGCAGTGCTAAGAGGAAAACTCATAACTCTGAGTGTATCCAAAAAGAAACTGGAGAAAGCATACACTAACAACTTGACAGCACACCTGAAAGCTCTAGAACAAACAGAAGCAGATACACCCAAGAGGAGTAGACTGCAGTAAATAGTCAAACTCAGAGCTGATATCAATCAAATAGAAATAAATAAAACTAAAGAATCAACAAAACCACAAGGTGGTTCTTTGAGAAAATCAGCAAGATTGATAAGCCCTTGGCCAGACTAACTAGAAGGCACAGAGAGATTATCCAAATTAACAAAATCAGAAATGAAAAGGGAGACATAACAACAGAAACTGAAGAAATTCAAGAAATCATCAGATCCGACTACAAATGCCTATACTCAACAAACTAGAAAATATGGAGGAAATGGACAAATTTATAGACTGATATAAGGTACCAAAGTTAAATCAGGATCAGAGAAATCATCTAAATTGCCCCATAACCCCTAAAGAAACAGAAGTCCTCATCAAAAGTCTCTCAACCAAAAAAAGCCCAGGACCAGATGGGTTTAGTGCTGAATTCAATCAGACCTTTATACAAGTCCTAATACCAATACTTTCCAAATTGTTCCACAAAATAGAAACAGAGGCAACACTATCTAACTCATTCTTTGAAGCCACATTATGCTCATTCCTAAACCACACAAAGACCCTACAAAGAAAGAAAACTTTAGACCAATCTCCCTCATGAACACTAATACAAAAATACTCAATAAAATTCTGGCAAACCGAATCCAAGAACACATCAAAATCATCATTCAACATGATCAAGTAGGCTTCATTCAAATGATGGAAGGATGGTTCAATATACAGAAATCCATAAATGTAAACCACTACATAAACTCAAAGAAAAAACCCACATGACCATCTCTTTAGATGCTGAGAAAGCATTTGAAAAAAATTCTACAGCCCTTCATGTTAAAAGTCTTGGAAAGATCAGGAATTCAAGGCCTACTCTTAAACACAGTAAAAGCAATATACAGCAAACCAGTAGCCAACATCTAACTAAATGGTGAGAAACTTGAAGCAATCCCACTAACATCAGGGACTAGAGAAGGCTGCCCAGTCCCGCCCTACCTATTCAATATAGTACTTGGAGTCCTAGCCAGAGCAATTAGACACCAAATAGAGGTCAAAGGGATCCAAATTGGAAAGGAAGAATTCAAAATGTAATTATTTACAGATGATATGATATACGGGACCTGAAAAATTTTACCAGAGAACTCCTACAGCTGATAAACAACTTCAGCAAAGTGGCTGGATATAAAATTAATTCAAACAAATCCGTAGCCTTCCTCTACTCAAAGAATAAACAGGCTGAGAAACCAATTAGAGAATTGACACCCTTCACAATAGGTGCACACACACACACACACACACACATACACACACACACACACAAATACCTTGGTTCGACCCTAACCAAGCAAGTGAAAGATCTTTATGACAAGAACTTCAAACTCTGAAGAAGGAAATTGAAAAATACCTCAAAAGATGGAAAGATCTCCCATGCTCATGGATTGGAAGGATCAACATTGTAAAAAATGGCCATTTTATGAAAAGCAATCTACAGATTTAATGCAATCCCCATCAAAATTTCAACTCAATTTCATTGTGTTAGAAAGAGCAATTTGAAAATTAATATTGACATATGGCTATGTGAAACACCCACATGAATCTCATGGAGGAATCAGGACTTAATCCCATGAAAGCATTCTGAAGTTTGTGTGTTCCTGTGGGTGGTTACTTTGCTTAATTTTTGGAATAATAAAAGAAATAATAAAAAAAAACCCAGAATAAGGGAAACTATTCTTAACAGTAAAATAACTTCTGGGGGAATCACCATCCCTGATTTCAAGCTGTATCACAGATCAATCATGATAAAAACTGCTTGGTATTGGTACAAAAATAGGCAAGTAGATCACTGAAATAGAATTAAAGACCTAGATATGAACCCACACCCCTATGGCCACTTGATCTTTGACAAAGGAGCTAAAAAACATTCAATGGAAAAAGGACAGATTCTTCAACAAATGGTGCTGGTTCAACTGGCAGTCAGCATGCAGAAGAATGCAAATCTATCCCTTCTTATCACCTGTGCACAGCTCAAGTCCACGTGGATCAAAGATCTCCATATAAAACCAGGTACACTGAAACTAATAGAAGAGAAATTGAGGAAGAGCTTGGAACACATAGACACAGGGGAAATTTTTCTAACAGAACACCAATGACTTATGCTTTAAAATCAACAAATGGGACATCAAAGCTACTGTAACGCCAAGAACACTGTCAAAAGGACAAAATGGCAGCCAACAGATTAGGAAAAGATCTTACCAATCCTATACCTGACAGAGGACTAATATCCAATATATAAAAAGAACTCAAGATATTGCACTCTAGAGAATAAAATAATCCTATTAAAATATGAGGTACAGAGGTAAACAAAGAATTCTCAACTAAGGAATATCGAATGGCTGAGAAGCATCTAAAGAAGTGCTCAACATCCCTAGTCATCAGGAAAATGCAAATCAAAACAACCCTGAGATTCCACCTCCCACCAGTTAGAATAGCTAAGGTTAAAAACTCAGATGACAGCAGATGTTGGCAAGGATAAGAAGAAAGAGGAACATTCTTTTGCTGTTGATGGGGTTTTTAGCTGGTACAAGCACTCTGGAAATCAGTCTGGCAATTGCTCAGAAAATTGGACTTAGTACTACCTGAGGACCCAGCTATACCACTCCTGGGCATATACCCAAAATAAACTCTAACATCTAACAGAAACATATGTTCTACCATGCTCATAGCAGCCTTATTTATAATAACCAGAAGCTGGAAAAACCCCGGATGTCCTTCAGCAGAGGAAGGGATTACAGAAACTGTGGTACATTTATACCATAGAGTACTACTCAGCTATTAAAAACAATGATTGCATAAAATTCCTAGGCAACTGAATGGAACTTGAAGCTATCATTTTGAGTGATGTAACCCTGTCACAAAAGAACATTCATTACCATGTACTCACTGATAAGTGGATACTAGCTATCCCCTCTTTCCCCCCAAATCTCAGAATGCCCAAGAAACCATTTGCAGAACTTATGAAACTCAAAGAGATGGAGAGCCAGAAGGTGGATGCCTCAGTCCTTCTTAGAAAGGAGAACAAAAGCACTCATGGAAGGAAATAAAGGGACAAATAGAAGAGCAGGGATTGGAAAAAAGATCGTCCAAAGACTGCCTCACCTGGTGAACCGTCCCATATGCAGCTAAACTCAAGCACTATTGCTGATGCCAAGTAGGGCTTCCTGGCAGGAATCCTATGGATACCTCCTCAGAGGCTCTGCCAGAACCATACTGATACAGAAGAGGATGCTTGTAGCTAGCCATCAGACTGAACATGGGGACACCAATGAAGGAGCTAGAGAAAGGACTGAAGGAGCTGAAAGGGTCTCCAACCCCATGGGAAGAATAAAATTATCAACTAACCAAACCCACCACAGGTCCCAGGGACTAAAACACCAACCAATGAGTTCATATGGAGAAACACATGGCTCCAGTTGCATATGCAGCAGATAATATAATTCTCTGCCATCAATGAGAGGAAAAGACTTTGGTCTAGCAGAGGGTCATTTTCCCAGTGAAGGGGAATGCTGAGGTAGGAGAGGGAGGTTGGGAGAGGGAGCATCTTCATGGAGGCATTGGGTGGGGGAGGGGAATGGGATTGGTGGAAAGGGGATAACACCTGAATTGTAAATACAGAGAATATCCAATAAAAAAGCAATTAAAAAAAAACAGATGCAAGTTTTTTTCTTATTACTTTTTAAGTTGTATGGTTGTGGGTTTTTATGCTTGTTTATTTGTTTTAGCTCATAAAATGGGATTCTTGCTATTATAAAAGCAGTGTCATCCTTATTTGGTGTTTGATTTTTCTGGGGTCACTGCTCTTTTACTGTGTCAAACCCTACCCTCTACTCATTCCTGACACTGTGCTGAGATCACACAGTGATACGATCAGACATCATCACCAAGTCTGGGTATACCTCAGAATCTTGTTCAGACAGCATTTCCAGAAGCTATTAGCAATTGTTTGGAATTAACAGCTAAGAAGAGAGTTCTATTCCATCTTCATCCCACAAAATAATTTGACTTTTTTTTATTATCCGTTTTTATATTAGTCATATACGCAACTCAGTACAACCTTTTCTAATTTTATTTTGTTCTCATTATGATATCAAGCCTTCATGGCTAAAATACACAGAAAACACACAAAAAAATTTGTATCAGCAGTTGACACAATTGTCTTCCAAATATGGATTAAAAAATCATGTGACTATAAATTCAGTTACCATTCAGAATAAGTTCTCAGGCTTACTCTGCTAGAAAAACTCATGAAGAAACAATCATTTAACCATGGAAGAAACAGGATAAGAATATTAAAAAAAAAAAAGGACATTGAAGGTAATTGATGGTAATTAGACTTATTCTTTGCAATAACTGAAGGAAAAGAAGAAAGAATAATCACAGATGTGAGTGGCGTTTGTCCCCAACAAATGTTCATAAAAACCCGTGGAAGAAAACAAAGCAGTGGATTTCAGAGGGAACCACAAAGGGAAATGTGCCTGCTCTTCCATTTCAGCTGTGGGTTTGAACCAAATTATCTGCATTGACAAGAAAACCCATTTGTGTATCCTTTGAGGTAGGAATGCAAGGATTTAGTAAACAGGGTGTGACAGCCTTTTGACCAAAGCCTATTGAAACCTCCGGGGTAGGAGAGAGAGAACAAGAATATGGTGAGCAAATCTGTGAATTTATAGGGAGGTTGGGAGTGGTGCTAAGTAGGCTGAGCTGGAGTCATGGGTGTTTGACTCTCTGGTCTCTGAGTGATCAGGGCTGTGTGATGCTGAGAGGCTGTGAAGTGTCTCAGAGCCTCACTTCTGCATGGAAGGTGACAATGGTTACAACACCCCATGAATACGTGACACAATAACAGTAAGGCACTTGCAGAGCCTGGTGCAAAATGGAACAGTGACCAAGGACTGTGCCTGTGAGGAGCTGGTACACGCCGTCACTTAGGCTGCAGCTGAAAAGATTACCTTTGGTTCAAGTAACCGCTCAGGTTGCTGGCAGGTTATTTTAGCAAGAGACCGCTTAATCACCTGAAAAGCAAAATTAAACCAGAAGGAAGGTTAGCTTGAACAAACAACCCAAGTCCAGTGAGACCTCAAACACAGACCTCAAACACCATTGCTGCAGCTCGCCCAGTCTGCCCTAAGGCTCCCAGTTCTGCCTTACTGTTCGGCTACAAGGGACTGAAACCTCGAGGAAATCACTTTTTCCACAGTGTGCGGCATGGTTACTACGACTCGTCTTTCAGTCTTGTTCTAGGAGCGATGATCAGCAGACTCCAAATCCGCAAAGCCCTATCGCAGCCGCCTAACCAACATGAGAATGAGATGATGAGATGGGCATCTACCTAAGGGGTACTGGTCTGGTAAGAAGGACTCTGAGCTTTTCAACCCTCTTTGCAGAACCGAGGAAAATCAGAACCACCGTTCTCATTTTGTAGGCAGAAAACCCAAGGCACCAGGGGATTAAGTAATTTGTACTGGAATGAGATTCTACTAACTCCATAGAAAATTGACCTAAAACTTAAACATGGATAAACCACATCCTTTCTTTAAACAATATTTTACAGTCCATGATGAAAGAATACTTCAAGATGGAATTTCCTGATTGCCAGTTCATGAATTAGCAGAAGCTTATGCAAGGTTCCCCTCATTCACCAAACATTTACTCAGGACATACTGAGTACTCGGCAGTGATAGGTTCTGGAGAGAGACGCTCTCTCCAGACCAGGGCCTGCCCTCAGGGAAACCAGGAGACACACATGAGACTGAAGTTCTACAAAGCCACATCTTCTGCAGCCGAGACAGAAATCTGACCATGTTCCAGAAGGAGCCCAGAGAGACGCTGGCTATGAAAGGTCACGGTTTTGTCCTGGGTGGGCTTGGCAACAGAGAGCACGCTGCTGAACGTGGGGAGAGTTTCTGTTCTTGCCAATGTCAAAGCCACAGATAGGTAAACACAAGGTACTCGTGAATGCTACATGTTATGAGTGTTTGTGCACACAGTTTGTTACATTTTGTGCTTAGCATCTGAAAGGGAAACATAGCTAACCTACAATTCTTAGAAAAAAAGGAAAGGTTACAGAGTCACCTTCAGTTTAAGTAGTAATTCCCCACTGACAGCTGTCACACCAGCGTCCAGCTCTTCCGAGAGGGCCTGAAATCAATCTGGAGGTTTATGGATGGAAGGAGAGGGAGTACCTGGCTTTCCCAAAATTAAACATAGCCTTCCTTCAGTCTATTAACAAACACTCTGCTTAAAATTCCCTTAGACTCTCAGTGGTTGTCAACCTTCTTGGTGCTGCAACCTTAAATACAGTTCCTCACCCCAACCACAGCATTATTGCTGTTGCCACGGCATTGGTGTGACTTTGCTACTGTTATGAATTGTAATATAAATATCGATATGCAGGTTGTCTGATATTCGACCCCTACCTATGACTCCTGGGCAGTGAGTCTTTTTAGCCTGCTCATCCTGCTCCCTGTGAAATGTCAGGGCCCTTTCATTTTCTCTTTGCTATTAGCTTATTTCAGATCATCCTGCTGGAACTTCTATTACAATATAAATATTAAGTTCTGTCACCTGTCTCCAATATTTTTTAAATTTATTTTTTTATGCTTTGGATTTTTGAGACTGAATCTCATCCTGTATAGCTCCAGAACTCACTATATAGCCTAGGCTAGACTGGAACTCACTATGTGGCCTAGGCTAGACTGGAACTCACTATATAGCCTAGGCTAGACTGGAACTCACTATATAGCCTAGGCTAGACTGGAACTCACTATATAGCCCAGGCTAGACTGGAACTCACTATGTGGCCTAGGCTAGACTGGAACTCACTATATAGCCTAGGCTAGACTGGAACACACTAGTTGGCCTAGGCTGGGCTAGAATTCATTATGAAGCCTAGGCTGGCCTGGATCTCATTATGTATCCTAGGCTGGCCTTGAATTTATTATGTAGCCCAGGATGGCTTTGAATTCTTGTCAATAATTCTGCTCAGCCCTCCTGAGTGTTGAGATTACAGGTGTGAGCCACCATGCCCAGCTTGGTCTCTATTTAGATCTTTCCTCTTAACACCCAGATTCAAATGTCTACCTTTAAGCTTGATTGCACATTTTTAGGGGCCACAAATTCCCTGGATGATGGAACCCAAGGACAACCCAGAGAGTCTGTTTCTGTTTTCTATCACAGGAACTACTGTCTCCATGAGTCAGAAACTCTCTCACCTAAGCACACATTTAAAATATACTAAAGGGGCTTGAGACCCCTGATAGCCAACCAAATAATGTCTGTACTCATTTTTCTGGAAACTTTTTTTCTTTAATCTTTAGCACCTAGGTGGGGATGCGATCTGTTACCCAAGGGAAGCCATGTTGATCAACACTTTCTGGGTTAGCAATGGTCATCTCTAGTCCCAGGATCATCAGTCTTATCCAGGCACGAACCCTGTGCACTGCAATAAAAACCAGTTTGGTAAGCTGTACTTACTAGAGCCGTGGTGGCACAAATGTTATGGGAAGCTGAATCACTTTCTGGTTGGATTTAAGGTCAGTTTCACACGGTGGAACCCAATCCTGGTATAGTTGTTGGGGTCAAGAATATGTAGATAGACAAAAATCATAGAAGAAAATTTCCCAAACTCAAAGAAGGAGATGAATGTCAAGGTGCAAGAGGCATACAGAGCATCAAATAGACAGGCCTAGAAAAGCAACTCCCCACCACATATTATAATGAAACCACCAAATGTACAGAGCAAAGAATATTAGAAGCTGTAAAGAAAAAGGCCAAAGTCACATATACAGGTAGGCCCATTAGAATAATACCAGACTTTCCAATGAAGACTCTGGTAGCCAATAAGACCCAGACAAACATTCTACATCTCTGAAAGAACACAGATGCCTGCTCAGATGTCTACATCCAGCAAAGCTGTCAATCACAACTGAAGGAGAAAGGAAAACATTTCATGATAGAAACAAATTTAAGCATTTTCTGTCCACCAATCCAGCTCTACAGAAGGCAATAGAAGGAAAACTTCAGTCTGAAGAGAAGATTAACAACACCCAAGAGGATACAGGAAGAAATACTTCTAAAACAGTTAACCAAAGAGATCTTTAAAAACAAAACAAAATACCTCCAAAGTCAACAATACTAGTGCAACAGAAAATCACGAATTAAAAAACACTGCTCAGTAATAACTCTTAATATTAACTGTCTGAATTCTTCAATAAAAAGATATGAACTAACATACTGAATTGAAAAACAGAGTCCATTGTGGTTTTTAAATGATGTTCTACACTGAGTGAGTAGCTCACAATTTTGGCTCGGGGGACTGTCCTCTGAGTTTCATACATCCTCTGTCTCTGCCTCTTCCAGATTTGGATTATAGATGTATACCCAGTTTTTACATGGGTGCTGAGTACTAAACTCAGGTCTGCATACTTTACCAGCAAGTATTTTATCAACAGAGCTATCTCCTTTTCCCAGTACCAACCTTTATGGGTTATGGGAAATCCCAGACACATGACACACACACACACACACACACACACACACACACACACATGCACACACACACACACACACACACACACACACACACAGTAGCCTTTTCTCTGAAAGAGGTGTAGCTCAAGGTCACATCACCAAGATAAACGATGGAGTTTAACTGTATCCAGGGCTCTCACATGCACAGATGAACGAACAGATGAAATTACCTGATAGGAAAAGACATGGAAGTCTACCTGTCAGTGATCAGAGAAACCAGATCTGAAATCCAATGCTTTTGTTTTCTTTTGACAAAGTCTTGCTTTTAGGCTAAGCTGGTCTTTAATTTATTGTGTAGTAGCCTAGGCTGGCTTAGAATTCATGAACCTCCTGCCTCAGCATTCCAAATACTAGGATTATACACAAAAGCCACTATGCCTGGCTTTGATTATCGAGTCTCAATTTATATGCTGTAAATATTGTAGTAGTTTGGATAGTCACTTAAAATTATTGTAAACAAATTTTGACCACATATTGAAGTTACTCTGAAGTTTGCAAAACAAATATTTTTTGAAACTTAAAGATTTGAAAGAGTCTAAAACAAAATTCATCACAGTGCAAATGTGTTTTCATTTGTCAATCTAGTTACCTGACTGTATCAATCGCAACGAAGGTTTCTTTGTTTTTGTTGGGAACTGTTACTGAGTTCTGTAAATTCTAGGCTTCTGTAAAACCAGCCATGAGGGACCAAATGGAGCTTCAGGTGGAAGCTAATTTCCGCACAGGGCTATTCCCTAAGCCAAATTGCCAATATCTTCCTGAGTTGAACTCTGCCTACGTACAAACCACCACCATGTCTGGTCATTTGCACCTTTGACGTTTCCTCCTAGAGAGAAGGGCAAGGAAGGACCCACGACCACAATCTCAGCAGCCATTCCTCATCAGCTGAATGCAGCTCTGACCTAACTGCACACTGCCTCCAGGAGGAGCTAGACTTGTATAGTCTGGGAAGAACTTGTGGGTGGGGTTCCATCTAGTAGGACATGGGAAGTTATCATGTGTGTTGGGTGCACACCTTACAGTGGGGCCTCACTCTGCCCATAACCTCTCACCCACTGCTCTGTAAAATTAACTCAGTGATGCCCCAGAGTGAACTTGTGTGAAATTCTTCCTCTGTCATCCGCAGGAATGGTAGATGTTGTTTATCTCTCCCAGGGAAGGGATTTTAACACCACTAATGGCTTTTACCTTTCACCCAGGTGACATTAGATTAGTTTTACTTGATGGATAGAACCAGACCGGATACCTGAGATTAGATAATCTATTAATTTATGCTAATAAAGAAAATGATAGACTGGTTCAGCTGAGTCCCAAAGAATCATAATGTGTGGTAACAGAGAATCTTTCAGTACTTGAGATTATTTACTTTTTTTTTTTTGCATTAACATAGAATTAGATACCAAGGTTGCTTTGTGTTTTGTCAGTCACAATGTCTTAGCTGTGAACACTGTGAAGTTTTGCCTTGCTGAGAGTTTCCCAACAGCCCCACATACCAGTGAAACCAGACTGTTTGCTATAATGCTTATTTCAAATATTGTCTAAAGTTTGTCCACCAAGGGCTAGCCTAGCTCAGATGCTGAAACAAAACTCTTGACCTGAATGCCCCTTCCTGCTGAATATTACCCTAACAGTGCCCACACAGGAACGCTTTATGCTGTTTAAATCCTACCTCACTTTTCTTATCTCTTGGAATTGAGCTCCTTAAACTCCTCTTCGCCTCAGGGACACGTTTATTTTCTCATCCTCTGTTCTCATATTCAGGCTATTTTTCAGAGGAGATATGTTCCGATATGATTTCCTTCTATGAGCCTCATCATGGCCGAAGCCCCCAGTAGTGATTTGTTTTCTTGTCTCCTTCTCACCCTGCCATTTGTTCTGGTGATGGATTGAGAGCCACCTTCCTTCTCTTATCCAGACCTCTATTACTTACATTCACAAAGTTCGTTTCCTCTAGGTGTGAGTTGGTAGCAATATCTGTGGTCTTTGATCTACACATGTCTCTCATTCAGGCAGGATCCTTCTCCTGACTAGCAAATGTCTTAGTTTCCATGGGTGAAAAGAAGAATCACTGGCTTGTTCACGTGCAAAGTCTAGGGGCCGGCCTTTGAATAGTGAAGGATCCAGACCTACAAGTAACAAATCTAACTTTTTTCATGAAGTGGGCTATGCTTAACTCTTCCCTGGCAAATTCAGTCCCAGCAGACTGATCAATCCTCCTTCCTCCCTTCCCTCCTTTCTCCCTTCCCTCCTTCCTCCCTTCCCTCCTTCCTCCCTTCCCTCTTCCCTCCCTTCCCTCCTTCTTCCCTGCCTTCCTTCCCTCCCTCCTTTCCTTTTCTTGATAATTCAGACTCCTCATTGCTAGGCTAGATCAGTTTGGTCCAATTCAGGTCACTTGCCATCCACCAGTGACTCTCGCCTCTCTCTGGAGGCGTGGACTCTGTTAATAGCCGAAGCCTGGCACCTTTGTGTCCTTCAAAGATGGAAATGAAATCCAACCTTTCGGACTTAGGTGAGGGGAGGCACTGTTCACATGGAAATCAGGGTGCTGGCCAGGAAAGGGGGCTGGTGGCTAGCCAGGTGAAAACACATTGTATTCATTCCAGCCTCCTTAGGCTGACTAGCCCTTTTCTGAGCCCTGGTTTCCCTTGTTAGTGGAGTTTGAACCTTACCCATCTCAGTCAAGAGCACTATGGAACACCTTCTCTTAATATTAACAGAAAATCATGATCACAGCCTGAGACAGAGTGCTATGTGGATTTCCCCCACTTTCAGAAATGTGGCCTGTGTTTGTGTGTGTGTGTGTGTGTGTGTGTGTGTGTGTGTGTGTGTGTCTAATATATGCCTACTATTCCCTTCTCTCCTGCTTACTAACATCAGCTAGGCAATAAGAAAGCAGAATGTGCCATTCACCTCTTTGCCGACCTCTCATCCTGTAACCCTGATTCCTGGTGTCCCCTTTGGCCTGAAAACATGGCTTCACTCTAGCAATTTCGTGGTGTTGCCACAGCTCATCTCTGTGCAGCAGGGTCCTAGTAGGTGCCTCGTGGGCTGCTTCTGGCCAGTTAACAGCAATCCGGCTTGTTCCCTAGTGGATATTGATTGCAATGATACACTGACTAAGTCATTTTGCTCAAGATTAAGTTTAGCTTAAGTTCGTCAACATTCAGCTGCATTTCTACTTCTGCTTGTGTGCTTCGAGTTCGTCCGCTCTGATTCGCCATCACTTTGTCTTTATTTGTTCCTGTGGGTGAGTTCTTCATGAGTCCACTGCTTCACTGTTTGTTTGTTTGTTCTGTTTCTTTGTTTTGTAACACCAAGTTTGTAGATTATTCACTGGCCACTAAACAAGAATGTAGGCAGGTGGCATTTACAGTTTCTCTTGACAAATGGGGAAACTGAGTCTTAGAGAGGAAGAACAACAGCTTGCCTCAGAGCTCTGGTGCTTAGTGAATGAGTGCTTTGGGAACCCGTGCACGCATTCTGGAGCGTCTAGAGCCCCCTCAGTGAGGGATCTGGAGGGACCAGAGTAAGCTGTATACGGAGCATGAACTCAAAGCCACATCTGTATCTGGGGACTCCGTGCAGATTTCACATGCTTTTTTCTTAGGCCTTCACCTTTCTCTTTCACAGTTCAGCGGATGTGTAGCCTCTGTTGTTCCTGGTTGTTCCCTCTTCTGTCTTCCTTTCTTTTCGAACATTTCCATAATTATTTGAATAGCCTAGGAGTTCTAATTGAACCCCACTTTGAACATCTGTGGAGAGGGCCTGTACCAGGACTTCCTGGGTACAATGCATATAACAGAAGCTTAGCTAGAATTTATTTTTTATGGATAATCACAAAGTCCTTTTCGGTTTAATTCAGTGAGGCTGTAGTTTGAGAGGAGGCTGCCCTTCCATCCCCTCCATGTTGTCTGAGTACCCCCCCCCTCCATTTAGTAGGTTCTCAGTGAAGACCATGAAATCATCTAGCTTTCACAGAGGATGTGTCAGCCATGTGTGGTGACCTAACTAACCACTGGAGATTTATCATTATCCTTTCCCAGGTCGAAGGAAAGACCTGGAAATCTTTTGAACATTGACACTTTGGTTTCTCCTTTAAATGATCATAGCAGAGAAAGCAAAACAAAACAAAACAAAAAATAATTCCTCAACTTTAGCCTCTGAGGTACAATATTTAACTACTCAACATTCTTTGTTTTGCATAAAGAAATGTTTAACTAAGATTTCTCAGGTAGCAGTCAGATGATCCGCTTTAAAAACAAATGTGCCCGTACCAATAAGTAAAATAAAGCATCTTTTTTCCTCAAGGGGCAACAGTTTGAGGAGTTAAGTATTGTTTCTATTATTTTATTGGAGCTCATCTTTTGTTTTTTTCCCCAAAGCTCAGACTGGCCTAAAACCAGTGTTTCATCCTTTGGTAAAGAAGCCATGGTTGGTGGTGCTTGTGAAGATACTCAGTGTCCGGTTATTGACTGGCCACTGTGAATGGAGTCATGAAATCAATCACTTGCCCATGAGATGTTTATGGCCCAACTGGAGTGACAATGGGTCTGTACAATGTAACCGAGAGTAGGTGCTGGGGTTTCCAGCATTTTAAGGACCTTCAGTTTGAATTCCCCAGTTCTAGATAAGGAACTGCCAAGACAGACACCACAGATGGAGGCTGAGGCCAGCGTCTTAGAGAGAATTCAGCATTAAAGGCACAACCAGAATTTGTTCACCAATATCCTTTCTTCTATCTATAGCCCTTTTAAAATAAAAACAAACCAAAACGATTGCTTTTCGTTAGAATGTGAGCAACCTGACAGGGCTGGCCAGAGTGGAAGGCTGGTCATTGACCAGTCTTATCAAGGGTTATGGCCATAGACCTGTGGCCAGAAAGCTGCTTCTCACTGTGATGAACGCACAGGCTATTCAGTGTCAGGTGGGGAGGCAGGGGTCAGGGACTGCAGAGAACAGGCCAATGAAAATACAATCCAAGTCACACATACAGGCTGTGTATAGAATTTTAAATTCTAATAGCCACAATTAAAAAAAAAAAACAGAAACAGGCAATGCTATTTTTAAACACTATTTTATTTAATCCCTTATCTTTAGACTTTCATTTCAATCTGTATTGATATGAACAAAAATAAGTTTACTTTGGCTTTTGTGTGTTAAGCCTGACAGCATGTCTTAAATGTTTCATAGTGACAAATGTCTGGCTTTTATATAGGACAAGTGAGGTCTGGAGGCATTGGCCGTTGGATGAGTGGGCGGGTGGCAGAGGGCCAGGTTCCTTGGCCTGCCTGGGAGTTATTAGAGGAAGCTTCTCAGAATGGAACTTGAGTAGAATAGCTTATGGGTCTGACTAACATGCAGGTTCCAACTCACAGGGGCTTGGCTGGTGCTGGATTCTGGGTCTTTCAGAAGTTTTCACTGGTGCCGTTCCACATTAAGTTGCCGAGTCCATCTGGAGCGTCTACCCAGTGGGCGAATAGAAGGGAATCTTCCAGCAGGGAAGGTTTAGGTGGTCAGTAAGCATTTTATCAGCAGGAAGGAGTATTTTTTTCACCTGATTCCTGATGCCAGGAAATAGGAACATCTAATCCTGCCTGCTTCAAAAGTGAAGGCTGCTTCTGACCTGTTCCCCACTTCCAGATCCAGAGGACAGAGTGAGGTACATCTGATGAGAGATTGGACTGTGATTCTGTCTCTGTGGGGCCTGATTTTTTTCTCCTTCTTAAGATCAGAGCCACACCTGTCTTCAAAGCTGTACATCCCCCCTTCATTCCCTTTCTCTATGAAAGGGTCCCTCAGGGACGGCCTCCATCTGAGGTTTCAGAGACTAGCGAATGGCAGCAGTGCCATCAAGTGAGTGGAGAAGGGAGGAATGGTCTCAGAAATGTCGAGAAGATGGCAATTGGTCACACACACACACACACACACACACACACACACACACACACACACGAACAGAATGTGATCCATGACTCAGAAGGCTCACTAAAACAAATCATTCCCAAGCAGGTACCCAGCCTCAGCCTTGCTTGTAGTGGCCTAAATATTTTGAGGAAAATACACAACACCATCTTGACTCAAGGACAACATTTCAAAGGAGATGTTGATAAATCTGATTAGGTTACAATTAAATCAACAAAAGACAACACAAAGGGGTCAAATGACAAGTCACAGACATCTGGAATGTATGACCTCTGTTACCATGGCAATGACATCACAGGGTGACACTGAAGGACTCCAAAGTACCCAGTTTGCCTGCGAGGAGCTTTCTGAACTTAGTTAAATGGCTCAAGTAGCAGAGAACCTGAGAAATGTAGTGTAAGTCCTCTGAAAGGACCTGGGTTGAAAAGACATGGAGTGACTCCATTATACCTTGAGAGTGGTTGAGGATATTTAGTGTCTTTAGTTTCACGCTCTACAGAAGAGCTTCTGCCCTGCTCATAAGAGGGCTCACTTTAACTTTCCAGGGATGTATATGTACACTGAAGTCACAAACTTATTGAATCTTGCTTTTTCTGTAAACAATCACTTCTTTACTCCTCTTTTAAGCACTTTCTCTGTGATCCTTATTAATAATTGATTATGTCTTTCCATATTTCTCCAAAGACACTATAATTCTAAGACATCTATGTATTTAATTATAGGAATTTGGGCCAATTCAGTTCTGTGGTGAAGCTGTGCAGCCTTTAATAAACACAATAGCACTGAGGTCTACACACCAGAAAGGAACTTTTGTTTATATGTAAGTTTGTATGGACATAGAAGTGCTTACAAGGATTTTTATTGCTGCACTATTTATGAGAAGAACAATTTAGAAAGTTCTGGAGAAGAAACTGGAGTCTATTCAGAAAATGAGGTGAATGTAGTAGATAACATGTTGCCTAGATGTGAAGTTAAAACAGCACATATACATGGCATCTGCTGCCTGTATGTTTATAGCAAAAACACTATAGAGCACCATATGGCCAAGTGAAAGAACAAGATAAAAAAAGAAAACAAAACCCCAAGCAATTATGCAGGAAATGTAGGAGGGAGTGAAGGGGAGGGGAGGAGAGACAGAGAAGTATTGGAGGGAGGCAGGAGGGAGTTGAACACTTGTGGGGAACCCATGCTGTAGAATGCCTAGCTACCTCTACTTCCTCTCCCTACTTTCTGTACGCTGAGACTGTATGCTGAGACTGTATGCTGAGACTGTACGCTGAGACTGTACTCTGAGAGTGTATGCTGAGACTGTACACTGAGACTGTACACTGACACTCTGTACGCTGAGACTGTATGCTGAGACTGTACGCTGAGACTGTACGCTGACACTTTGTATGCTGACACTCTGTATGCTGAGACTGTACGCTGAGACTGTACGCTAAGACTGTACTCTGAGAGTGTATGCTGAGACTGTATGCTGAGACTGTACGCTGACACTCTGTATGCTGAGACTCTAGGCTGAGTCTGTACGCTGACACTGTACGCTGAGACTGTATGCTGAGACTGTACGCTGACACTGTATGCTGACACTGTATGCTGAGTCTGTAAGCTGACACTGTACGCTGAGACTGTATGCTGAGACTGTACGCTGAGACTGTATGCTGACACTCTATATGCTGAGACTGTACGCTGAGACTGTACGCTGAGACTGTATGCTGAGACTGTACGCTGACACTGTACGGTGAGACTGTATGCTGACACTGTACGCTGAGACTGTATGCTGACACTGTACGCTGAGACTGTACGCTGACACTGTAAGCTGACACTCTGTACACTGACACTCTGACTGGTGGCAGTGTATGGAGGTTGGTTGTAGAAGCTGTAGGCTAACTCACACTCCTGACTAACAGAGAACAGCTCTGGCACTGGCCAAAATGTTCTTTACCTGCTCTGACGTTAAAGCCCCTGGTTCAGCTGACATGACGAACACCAGGCTGAGCACTATACACATGTGTGTACACATGTGCGTACACAGAGAGAATATGAGAAAAGAACACAGAGCACAGTTGTTAAAAGAGAACATCACACAGCAATAAAAACAATGATTGTATTTGTACACATAAAATTGAATTTCTCAGACATAAATGGACATAAAAGTAGTCCAAAGAAGACTGGATATTTTATATACATTTCAACAGTATTAAAAACTAAATATTATATCTGAAAAATATTTATTTAAATTAAAATCATAAGAGAAAGAAAGTAACAGATACAAAATTCCGTCTGTGGTTGTCTTTGGGGTGGAGAGGGTGGTATTAAGGGAAAACAGCTGAAACTTTTAAAATTGTATTACTTCTTAGCAGAGTGTATTATTTTACACACACACACACACACACACACACACACACACACACACACACAATTTTCCTAAAATGTATTTTGCAACATGTATTGTATGGTGCCTAGAACCATGAAAGTAGCATCAACTAGAATAGTCCCATTGATTGCATGAGCTTTTTTATGCCTTTTATCCACACTTAAGTTAATGCTTAAATTCACAAGTATTTAAATTCTGCTAGAATTGCACATCTGAAGTTTTGACTTGACTTCTCCAAAATCCTGTAATTTGAAACCAGCCCAAACAAAAAGCTTTTGAGTTATGCTGTATGCATGGTGAGCTCCACCAATAAGAGCATAGCCCAGCCTGTAACGGAAAGTGGAAAGAAATCCTAATGTCTTTCTGTCCGTCTGCCTACCTTCCCTTCTCCCTCCCTCTTTTCCCCTGAGGCTCCCCCACAACCCCATTCCCATGTAGACCTGCACTCCCTGGCCCCAGCACCAAGCAATGAGTCATTGCCTCCCAACCCGATATTTGAGTTTCTAAAGAGATAATCTGACTGTCCAGTTTGAGCTGGGTATCCACACCAGAGCTAATTGTCCGACAACACGAGCCCAGGCCTGTAGCCCAAATGTGACTTCTTTGGGCACTGTGGTTCTAGACGAAGTGAAGGGAGTCTTAGGGGCAGTTATTTTAACTGGCCTTGCCCCCATGGTGGTCATCAGCGGTGTCCTGTACAGCGGAAAGAAGGACGAAGAGAAAAAGAGTCGACAAGACCAGAGTCTAAACAAGCGCTTGCTCCTGTCAGAGGAGCGAATGATTGTTCACCTGTGGATTCTCATTTTATTTCATTAATATAATTAACTATGTATAATGGGTTCTGCTATGACACTTCACATATGTGATGTATAGCTGGCGATTTTCTTTTACGTGTGTCCTTGGGATAGAAATCAGGTTCTATCTACTGCCCCTTCCTACACCCTATTTCTGAGACACGATCTCACTATCTGGTTTCAGCCAAGCCCCAACTCAAAATCTTCTTGCACTAAGCCCTCTTTTTAAAAATACTGTGTGTGTATATATATATATGGGTATACGGGTGCACTTGCATGGATTTATGTGCCCCAGATGCAGGGGGGAGCGCTCAGAGGCCAGAAGTACGTGTCAGACCCTCTGCTGACGGGCTTACCAGTGGCGTGAGCCATCATGTAGATGCTGGGAACCAAACTGAGGACCTCTGGAAGAACAGCCAGTGCTTTTGACTGCTGAGCCATCTTTCCAGCCATTTTCCTTGACCTTTCAGTGAGTATCTACAAGTAGAATTTCTGGATTCTATGGTGTATACATTTAACTCTCTAGGTAACAGCAAGTTTTGCTGAGTGATGTGTTCTAGCTATACAAAATTCTACTTTCTCCACATCCTTGCCAATGTGCTTGTAGGCTTTCGTTTGCCAACTGGCTCATATCAAATTTAATCTCAATTTTTTTTTAAGGTAGGAATATTTATCAATTGCCTGATATGTGCTTGGGAAATTGTGAAAAGGGCAGGTAAACACAAGTGAAATGTCCCAAACCTTGTCTTCATGAGGCTCACATTCCAAGCAGAGGTCTGGAGAGAGGGGGACTTTGTACTTCAGTGATTGATGAAGGCTAGGAATTTAAATCCGAGCAGAGGAGCAGGTGAGGTGTGCTGGGTAGGACTGAGCCCTAGAAAAGACCCCTCTAAAGAAGTGTGTGTGTGACCAGACTCTGGGAGATGAGCAGTGATGTCACTTTGTTTCATTAGATGGAACATTTGGGGTTCAGCTAGGAGGCAGAGTCGTCTTCTTTGATCACTGTTTTTGTTTTGTTTTTAAGTTTTAAAACGAGTTTATTGAAGAATATTATTACCAAGGCAGCGACTTTTAATTTGTCATTAAAAGCAGTTACATTTCTTTATGCTGTGTACTAAAGGTCACTTAAGAGAACAGAGCCACATGCGTCTCTCCGTGGGACCCCTGGGTAGGATACACAGCACCGTGAGAATAAATTTTAAAAAGTCTCTTCAAAAAGCGACGAAAATAACAGAAGGCGGCATAAAAAAAGCCGCATTTCTCGACTCAGTCTGTAGTACTGGAGCCAGTGTTTACATCACAGGCTACAGTTGTCACTTTACCCACTTCCGTCAGTTCCGTCACCTCTCTGAATTCAACACCATCAATACCGAAGTCCAGACATTATCGCAGAATCTGCATGTATTTAGCGAGCCCCTGAAAAGGACTGTTCCTGACTCCGAGCCAATGATGAATCTATAGCTTTATCAAATGGAAGTAGAGCCTGAAGGGCAACCCGGGGGGTGATCTGTGGAGACAGTGTGAGCCCATTGAGGCCCTCTGGAAGACTGTTCCCCAACGTTGTATTTCTGTATAACGGATACGCCATGGCTTAAAAGGACACGATCGCTTTTCTTCAGGCTTGCGTTGATGTCCTGAGGGAAGGTAGCAGAGCCAGGTAGGGCGCCCGCTGCGACCACCCCCTCAGCTGCGGAAACCACAGCCCTGTGCCAGTGTCCCCTTGCTCACTGTTTTTCCATGCCTGCTCCCTTAGATAACAGCGTTCTTTGTGTAATTATGCTCTGTCTGCATTCTCCAATCTGCCCCATTGGCCTTCTCGTGTTTGTTTTTTTTAACAGTGTATTATTTTAATATTACAGTGTAATATTTTAATATTGTACATTTAATATTACAATTTCATTTTTTAATATTATAATGCAAAAGCGTAAAATTTAATGTGATGCTTACAGCTTTTCAAACACCAATTCCAACTGTGTTTGAATTACTTAAGTTGTAGAGACTTTGGGTCTCTGGCTAATTTTTATTTATTTGCAGGCTTTTAAATAGTAAAGTTTACAAAAATGTAAAAAGTTATATCTTAGCATTTTAGATTGGTTTAGTATGTGTGCTTGTGTTGTGTCTGCATGTTCATACACAGAAGTAAGAGAACAGTAGATGGGAGTGAATTCTTGCCGACCATATGTCTGCCAATATTCACTTAGGTGCTCAGACTTGTTGGTAACTGCCTTTACACTCTGAGCCATCTTGCTAGCTTAAATTATAATGTTTTTCTTTTAAAAAAACACCAATTTTATAGTTATTCTTGTTATGTGCTATGTGAATATTTTCTGTTATTTCTGTTTGGGGAGTGAATGACTGACACCCCTTCATTTGTTAGTACTCTATTTTGTTAGTATATATTACTTAAAAGTAACGGCTTTCACAGTGACATTTCATACAGTTTTAAAAGCAGTGCTTCTTTTTTTGCTCTGCATATTAGAAAATTGTCTTAATTCTATACACACTTTATGAGGTATTAATTGAAATTATTTTAGTTCTCTCTCTGTTTTTAATTGGAAATTTCCTTTACTTTTCAAATGTTATCCCCTCTACCAGTTTCCTCTCCAGAATCCCCTATCCCACTCCCCCCTCCCCGCCTCTATGAGAGTGTTCCCCCATCCACCCACACCCTCCCATCTTCCCCCTCCCTCCCATCTCCCCCCCCCCCACATTCCCTTACAATACTGGGGCATTAAGCCTTCACAGGTCCAAGGACCTCTCCTCTCATTGATGCCTGACAATGCCATCCTCTGCTACATATGCTGCTGGAACCATGGGTCCCTCCATGTGTGCTCTTTGGTGGGTATTTTAGTCTCTGGAAGCTCTGGGAAGATCTGGTTGATTAACATTATTGTTCTTGCTGTGGTGTTGCAATGGTTGTTTGAGAGCATCCGACTCTACATTTCTCAGGCTCTGGCAGAGGCTGTGTCACATATGTCCTATATCCTCTCAGGAGACAGCTGTGTCAGGCACCTGTCAGCATGCACTTCTTGGCATCTACATTATTGTCGGGGTTTGGTGACAGTATATAAATGGATCCCCACAGTCTCTGGATGGCAATTCTTTCCATCTCTGCTCCAAGTATTGTTTCTGTATTTTCCTCCTGTGGATATTTTGTTCTCTCTTTAAGAAGGACTGGAGCATCCCCTTTGCTCTTCCAACCTTGAGCTTAATGTGGTCTGTGAATTGTATCTTGGGTGTTCTGAGCATTTTGGCTAATATCCACTGATCAGTGAGTGCATACCATGTGTGCTCTTTTGGGATTGGGTTCCTCACTCAGGATGATATTTTCTAGTTCCATCCATTTGCCTAAGAATTTCATAAAGTTATTGTTTCTAAAAGCTGAGTAGTACTTTATTGTGTAAATATGCCAAAATTTCTTTATCCGTTCCTCTGTTGAAGGACATCTAGGGTCTTTCCAGCTTCTGGCTATTACAAATAAGGCTGCTATAAACATGGTGGACCATGTGTCCTTGTTATATGTTGGAGCATCTTTTGTGTATATGCCCAGGAGTAGAATAGCTGGGTCCTCAGGTAGTACTATTTTCAATTATCTGAGGAACCACCAGACTGATTTCCAGAGTGGTTGTACCAGTTTTACAACCCCACCAACAATGGAGGAGTGTTCCTCTTTCTCCGCATCCTCACCACCATCTTCTGTCACCTGAGTTTTTTGATCTTAGCCATTCTGACTGGTGTGAGGTGGAATCTCAGGGTTGTTTTGATTTGCATTTCCCTAATGACTAAGGATGTTGAACATTTCATTAGATGCTTCTCAGCCACTCAATATTCTTCCGTTGAGAATTCTTTGTCTAACTCTGTCCTCCATTTGTTAATAGGGTTGTTTGATTCTCTGGAGTCTAACTTCTTGAGTTCTTTGTATGTATTGGATATTAGCCCTTTATCAGATGTGGGATTGGGAAAGATCTTTTCCTAATCTGTTGGTTGCCATTTTGTCCTATTGACAATGTCTTTTGCCTTACAGAAGCTTTGCAAATTTATGAGGTCCCATTTATTGATTCTTGAGTTTAAAGCATAAACCATCTGTTCAGGAAATTTTCCCTGCGCCTATGTGTTTGAGGCTCTTTCCTACTTTCTCTTCTGTTAGTTTCACAGTATTGGTTTTTTTTTTTTTTTTTTTTTTTTTTTTTTTTTTTTTTTTTTGTGGAGGTCCTTGATCCACTTGGACCTGAGCTTTGTACAAGATGATAAGAATGGATTGATTTGCATTCTTCTGCATGCTGACTGCCAGTTGAACCAGCATCATTTGTTGAATATGCTGTCTTTTTTCCACTGAATGTTTTTCACACCTTTGTTAAAGATCATAGGTATGTGGGTTCATTTTTCAGCATTCAATTCTACTTCACTGAACTGCCTGCTTGTCTCTGTACCAATATCATAGTTCTTAATCACAATTGATCTGTAATATGGCTTGAGGTTGGGGATCATGATTCCCCCAGAAGTTCTTTTACTTTTGAGAATAGTTTTTGCTATTCTGTTTTTTTTTTTTTTTATTCCAAATGAATTTGCAATTTGCTCTTTCCAACTCTATGAAGAATGGAGTTGGGGATTGCATTGAATCTCTAGATTGCTTTAGGCAAGATGGCCATTTTTACTATATTAATCCTGCCAACCCACGAGCATGGGAGATCTTTCTATTTTCTGAGATCTTCTTCATTTTTTTCTTTAGAGACTTGAAGTTCTTGTCATACAGGTCCTTCACTTCCTTGGTTAGAGTCACACAAAGATATTTGATATTGTTTGTGACTATGGTGAAGGGTGTCATTTCTCTAATTTCTTTCTCAGCCTATTTATTCTTTGACTAGAGGAAGGCTACTGATTTCTTTTAGTTATGTTTTTATCTAGACACTTTGCTGAAGTTGCTTATCAAGTTTAGGAGTTCCCTGGTAGAATTTTTGGGGTCACTTAAGTATACTATTATATCATCTGAAAATAGTGACATTTTGACTTCTCCCTTTCCAATTTGTATTCCTTTGACCTCTTTTTGTTGTCTAATTGCTCTGGCTAGAATTTAAAGTACTATATTTAAGATGTAGGGGGACAGTGGGCAGACTTGTCTAGTTCTTCATTTTAGTGGAATTGCTTGAGTTTCTCACTGTTTAGTTTGATGTTGGCTATTGGTTTGCTGTATATTGATTGCTTTTACTATGTTTAGGTATGGGCCTTGGATTCTTGCTCTTTCCAAGACTTTTAACACGATTGGGTGTTGGATTTGTCAAATGCTTTCTCAACATCTAATGAGTTGATCATGTGGCTTTTTTTTCCTTTGAGTTTGTTTATGTAGTGAATTACATTGATGTGTTTTAGTATATTGAATCCTCTCTGAATCCCTGGGATAAAGCCTAATTGATCATGGTGAATGATCATTTTGATGTGTTCTTGGATTCGGTTTGCCATGATTTTATTGAGTATTTTTGCATCGATGTTAATTAGGGAGAGTGGTCTGAAGTTCTTTTTCTTTATAGGGTCTTTGTGTGGTTTAGGTATAAGTGTAATTGTGGCTCCATGGAACAAATTGGGTAGTGTTCCTTCTGTTTCTATTTTATGAAATAGTTTGGAGAGTATTGGTATTAGGTTTTCTATGAAGGTCTGATAGAATTCTGCACTAAACCCATCTGATCCTGTGCTTTCTTTGGTTGGGAGACTTGATGACTGCTTCTATTTCTTTAGGGGCCATGGGACAGTTTAAATGGTTTATCTAATCCTGCTTTAACTTTGGTACTTGGTATCTTTCTAGAAAATTGTCCATTTCATCCACATTTTCCAGTTTTGTTGAGTATAGGCTTTTGTAGTAAGACCTGTTGATTTTTTGAATATTCTGTTTCTGTTGTTATGTCTCCCTTTTCATTTCTGATTTTGTTAATTTATATACTGTCCCTGTGCTTTCTGGTGAGTCTGGCTAAAGTTTTATCAATCTTGTTGATTTTCTCAAAGAATCAGCTCCTGGTTTTGTTGATTCTTTGTATGGTTCTTTTTGTTTCTACTTTGTTGATTTCTGCTCTGAGTTTGAATATTTTCTGCCATCTGCTCTTGGGTGTATCTGCTTCTTTTTGTTCTAGAGCTTTCAGCTGTACTGTCAAGCTGCTAGTGTATGCTCTCTCCAGTTTCTTTTTGGAGGCACTCAGAGCTATGAGTTTTCCTCTCAGTGCTGCTTTCATTGCATCCCATAAGTTTGGGTATGTTGTGCTTTCATTTTCATTAAATTCTAAATCATGTTTAATTTTTTTCTGTATTTCTTTCTTGTCCAAGTTAACAAGTAGAGTGTTGTTCAGCTTCAATGTATATGTGATTTTCCAGTTGTTTTTGTCATTGTTGAAGACCAGCCTTAGTTCATGGTGATCTGAAAGAATGAATGGGATTTATTTCAGTCTTCTTGTATCTGTTGAGGTCTGTTTTGTGACCGACTATATGGACAATTTTGGAGTGGGTACCATGAGGTCCTTCTGGTGTACAGAGTGTCTGATACTTCAGAGGGAAGCAGGCAAACTGCAGAGGACAATTGAATGTACAAAAGTTTTATTCACTTGAAATAATTATAGCAAAAAGGTTTATAAGAACAAAATAATAATTAATAGGGAGAGCTGATTTAAGAAAAATCAACTATCACAAGCAGCTTACAAAGTTTATTTTATTATAAATTTAAGTTAATTTTAGGTAAGGTACAGAAAAATAGCATTACACAGCATGAACAAGGTATTAAATTCAAACATATTGATTACAAAGAAGAGGAGGAGAAGGAAATGAATGCAATGATATTTATTTATTTAGTTTTTTAATTGAACAACTTTATTTTAAAAAACAAAGATAAATGTACAGATTTTAAGTATTTTTGCATAAAAGTATATGAATACATTTTTGTCACTACTTGATTTTTTTTAAAGGTTTGATAGTATGCATTAAAATCTTACTAGTTACAATGAGCATAAAGTACATGTAAAACGAGATATAACCTGAAAATAGTCAAAGTTTTCTTGGTGTGTAAAGATTAAGCATAATAATTTTTCATCATTTTTTTGGCTTTTGATTTTCTTGATCTTCACACAATCTGTGGGTTGTTTCTGGGGTGTTCAGAGCTTTCTGAGGCTAGTATCCAATTATCAGTGACTGCATATTATGTATGTTCTTTTGTGACTGGATTACCTCACTCAGGATGATATTCTCTAGCTGCATCCATTTTCTTAAGAATTTAGTAAAGTCATTGTTTCTGCTAGCTGAGTAGTATTCCATTGTGTAAATATACCACAAGTTTTGCATCCATTCATCTACTGAAGGACATCTGGGTTCTTTCTAGCTTCTGGCTATTATAAATAGAGCTGCTATAAACTTGGTGGAGCTTGTGTCCTTATTATATGTTGGAGCATCTTTGGGGTATATGAGTAGAAGTGGAATAACTGGGTCTTCAGGTAGTATTATGTCCAATTTTCTGAGGAACCCCTAGACCGATTTCCAGAGTGGTTGTACCAACTAACAACCCCACCAACAGTTGAGAAGTGTTTCTCTTTTTCCACATGCTTGGCAGCATCTGCTGTCATCTGAGTTTTTGATCTTAGCCATTCTGACTGGTGTGAGGTGGAATCTCAGGGGTGTGTTGATTTGCATTTCCCTGATATTTATGGATGTTGAGCATTTCTTTAGGTGCTTCTCGGTCATGAAGTATTCCTCAGTTGAGAATTTTTTGTTTAGCTTTGTACCCCATTTTTAATAGGATTGTTTGATTCTCTGGAGTCTAACTTCTTGAGTTCTTTGTATTTATTGGATACTAGCCCTCTATCAGATATGGGATTGGTAAAGATCCTTTTCGAGTCTGTTGACTGCCATTTTGTTTTCTTGACAGTGTCCTTAACCTTACAGAAACTTTGCAATTTCATGAGGTCCCATTTTTCAAATCTTGATCTTAGAGCATAGGCCATTGGCGTTCTGTTCAGGAAAATTTCCCTGTGCCTATATGCTCTAAGCTTTTCCCCACTTTCTCTTCTAATATTTTCAGTGTACCTGGTTTAATGTGGAGATCTTTGATCCACTTGCACTTGAGCTTTCGACAAGGGGATAAGAAAGAATCAATTTGCATTCTTCTGCATGCTGACTGCCAGTTGAACCAACATTATTTGTTGAAGAATCTGTTCTTTTTTCATTGAATGTTTTTAGCTCCTTTGTCAAAGATCAAGTGATCATATGTGTGAGAGTTCATTTCTGGATCTTCAATTTTGTTTCTTTGATCTATCTGCCTATCTTTGTATCAATATCATGTTTTTTTTTTTTTTTTTTTTTTTTTTTTTTTTTTAACACAATTGCCTTGTAATATAGCTTGAGGTCAGGGATGGTGGTTCCCTCAGAAGTTTTCTTGTTGTTGAGAATACATTTTGCTATCCTAGGTTTTTTGTTATTCCAGATGAATTTGCAAATTGCTCTTCCCCACTCTATGAAGAAGTCAGTTGGAATTTTGATGGGCATCAAATTAAATCTGTAGATTGCTTTTGGTAAGATGGCCATTTTCACAGTCCTGATCCTTCCAATCCATGAACATGAGCGATCTTTCCATTTTCTGAGATCTTTTTCAATTTCCTTCTTCGGAGACTTGAAGTTCTTGTCATACAGATCTTTAACTTGCTTAGTTAGGGTCACACCAATGTATTTCATATTGTTTGTGACTATTGTGAAGTGTATATTTTTACTAATTTCTTTCTCAGCCTGTTTATCCTTTGAGTAGAGGAAGGCTATTGATTTGTTTGAGTTAATTTTATATCCAGCGACTTTGCTAAAGTTGTTTATCAGCTTTAAAAGTTCTCTGGTGGAATTTTTGGGGTCACTTAAGTATAAAATCATATCATCGGCAAAATGATATTTGACTTCTTCGTTACTGATTTGTATCCCTTTGACTTCTTTTTGTTGTTTAAGTGCTCTGGCCAGGACTTCTAGTACTATATTGAATAGGTAGGGGGAGAGTGGACAGCCTGTCTAGTCCCTGATTTTAGTGATATTCCTTTAAGTTTCTCACTGCTTAGTTTGATGTTGGCTACTGGTTTGCTGAATATTGCTTTTACTATGTTTAGGTATGAGCTTTGGATTCTTGCTCTTTCCAAGACTTTTAACATGAAGGGATATTGAATTTTGTTAAATGCTTTCTCTGCATCTAGTAAGATGATCATGTGGTTTTTTTCCATTGTGTTAGTTTATATGGTAGATCATGTTGATGGATTTCTGAATATTGAACTATCTCTGTATGCCAAGGGTGAAGCCTATATGATCATGGTGAATGATTGTTTTATATGTTCTTGGATTCAGTTTGCAAGAATTTTATTGCATATTTTTGCATCAGTATTCATGAGGGAGATTGGTGTGAAGTTCTTTTTTCTTGTAGCCTCTTGGTGTGGTTTAGAAATGAGAGTAATTGTAGCTTCAAAGAATAAGTTTGGTAATGTTCCCTCTGTCTCTATTTTGTAGAGTAGTTTTGAGAGTATTGGTATTAGGTCTTCTATGAATGTCTGATAGAATTCTGCACTAAACCCATCTGGTCCTGGGCTTTTTCTGTTTGGGATGCGTTTGACGACTGCTTCTATTTGTTTATGTGTTATGGGACTGTTTAGATGGTTTATCTGATCCTCCTTTAACTTTGGGATCTGGTATCTGTCTAGAAATTTGTCCACTTCTTCCAGATTTTTCAGTTTTTCTGAATATAGGCTTGTTTAATAGGATCTGATGATTTCTTCAATTTCTTCAGTATCTATTGTTAGGTCTCCCTTTTCATTTTTGATTTTGTTAATTTGAATATTATCTCTGTGCCCTCTAGTTAGTCTGGCTAAGGGTTTATTGATCTTGTTGATTTTGTCAAAGAACAAGCTCCTGATTTTGTTGATTCTTTGTATGGTTCTTTTTGTTTCTATTTGGTTGATTTCTTCTCTGAGTTTGATTATTTCTTGTTGTCTGCTCCTCTTGGGTATATCTGCTTCTTTTTGTTCTAGAGCTTTCAGATGTGCTGTCAAGTTGCTAGTGTATGCTCTCTCCAGTTTCTTTTTGGAGGCACTTGGAGGTATAAGTTTTCCTCTTGGTACTGCTTTCATTGCATCCCATAGGTTTGGGTACATTGTACTTTCAATTTTATTAAATTCTAAAACAACCCTTAATCTCTTTCTTCCATTACCATGTTATTGTTGAGTAGCACATTGTTTAGTTTCCATGTGTATATGGGCTTTTTGTTGTCTTTGTTGTTGTTAAAGACCAGCCTTAGTCCATGGTGATCTGATAGGATGCATGGGAGTATTTCAATATTCTTATATCTATTGAGGCTTGTTCTGTGACCCACTATATGATCAGTTTTGGAGAAGGTGCCTTGAGGTGCTGAGAAAAAGGTATATTCTTCTCTTTCAGGATGAAATGTTCCGTTGATATATGTTAATTCCAATTGGCTCATAACCTCTTCTTGTTTCGATGTGTCTCCGCGCAGTTTCTGCTTCCATTGATGAGAGTTGGGTGTTAAAGTCTCCCACTATTATTGTGTATGGTGTAATATATGCTTTAAGCTTTAGTAGTATTTCTTTAATAAATGTTTGTGTTCTTGTATTTGGAGCATAGATGTTCAGGATTGAGAACTCATCTTGATAAATTTTTCCTGTGATGAGTAAAAGTGTCCTTCCTTATCTTTTCTGATAACTTTTGGTTGAAAATCTATTTTACTTGATATTAGAATGGCTACTCCAGCTTGTTTCTTGGGGCTGTTTGCTTGAAAGGTTTGTTTCTAGACTCTCACTCTGAGGTAGTGTCTGTCTTTGTCTCTGAGATAAGTTTCCTGTATGCAGCAAAATGCTGGATCCTGTTTACATATCCAGTCTGATAGTCCATGTCTCTTTATGGGGGAATTGATTCCATTGATGTTAACAGATATTAAAAAATAGTGATTGTTGTTTCCTGTTATTTTTGTTGTTGTAGGTAGAATTCTGTTTGTGTGTCATTACTTTCTTTGGTTTTCTTGCTTAGTTATTTCCTTGTTTTTCCTAGGGTGTAGTTTCTCTCTTTGTTTTGGATTTCCCATCTATTATCATGTGTAGAAATGGATTTGTGGTCGAATATTGCGTAAATTTGGTTTTTTTCCCTGGAATATCTTGGTCTCTCCATCTATGGTAATTGAGAGTTTTGCTGGATATAGTAATCTGGGCTGTCATTTGTATTCTCTTAGGGTCTGTATGATTTCTATTCAGGATCTTCTAGCTTTCATAGTCTCTGTTGAGAAGTTGGGTATGATTCTGATTGCTCTGCCTTTATATGTTACTTGTCCTTTTTCCCTTACTGATTTTAGTATTCTTTCTTGTATGTTCATGGTCATCTTGTTCTTAAGGGTAGTGAAATTTTCTTCTATGATTTTGTTCAAGATATTTACTGTGCTTTTTAGTTGACATTTTCCACACTCTTCTGCACCTATTATCCTTAGCTTTGGTCTTCTCATTGTGTCCTGGATCTCCTAGACATTTTGGGTTAGGATCTTTTTGGTTTTTACATCTTCTCTGACTGTTTTGTCTATGTTTTCTATGTTGTCTTCAGCCCCTGAGATCCTCTCTTCCATCTCTTGTAGTCTGTTCGTGATGCTTGTATCTATGACTCCTGATTTCTTTCTTAGGCTTTCTATCGCCAGGGTTGTCTTCTTCTTGTTGTTATTTCTTTCTTGTGTCTATTTTCATTTTCAATTTCTTTACCTCTTTGTTTGTGTTTTCCTGTAGTTTTTTGAGTAATTTCTCCTGGTTCTCCTGTAATTGTTTAAGGGAGTTATTCATGTGCTTCTTGAAGATCTCCATCATCATCATGAAGTATGATTTTAAGTCTAAATCTTGTTTTTCTGAAGTGTTGCAAAATCCACTAGTTGCTTTGGTGGGAGAACTGGGTTCTGATGTTGGCAGGTTGTCTTGGTTTCCATCGCCTGTGTTCTTATGCTTTCCTCTCACCATCCTGTTGTCAGTGATTGTAGGTGATCTTTTTGTTTCTGACTGGTGCTTGTCTCTCCTATGGATCTGAAGTCCTGTGGGTTCAAGAGAGAAAGATTGCTCCTGGCTGTTCTTCTCTTTGTGGGCAGGCAGTGAGTTCTGATGGCAGTGACTCAGTTCTGTCTTCATGGACTCAGGTGTGAGAGCTCTTGAGAAAATGTTCTGGGAGCTCAACCTGAATCCTAATGGAGAAGACCCAGCTCCTTCTCTAAGCCAGAAAGGACTCTTTTCCAGAGAGCACCATCCTCTCTGTGCTCTGAGAACTCCCTGCATTCCTTTGCTGAACAGCCAGCAGGCCTATGTGTCAGGCTCACCCTTGGTCCAGGTGGAAAAGTGCCTGTGCAGCTGATCTGGGAACTCAGCCTCCCACAGGCGGATCTCATGTCCAGGTGGTGGAGACCTGACCCAATAGGACCCTATTCCAGAGAGCACTGTGCTCCGAGTGCTCTGTGGGCTCCAGGTGTGACCTCCCCGGGCCTGTGCCCAGGCTCACTTCTAGTCCAGGTGGAAAAGTGCCTGTTCAGCTGCCCTGGGAGCTCAGCCTTTCAAGGGCAGATCCTGAGTCCTGATGACAGACAGAATGCTTCTTTTTTTAGAAGTAGCTTTTGTTAGTATAAATGATGAATTGTTTCTTGCCTTTTTTTTTTTTTTTCAACAGGAATGCTTTATTTAGCAGACTTTTTTTCTCTTACACAGACACACAGACACAGACACACACACAGACACACACACACACACACACACACACACACACACACAGACACACACACACACACACACACACACACACACACACACACACGAATGTATAAATAAAGCTTCTGATTTGACCTGGTAGGATTCAGTTCTAATTCAGCATAGTTCCCCTATTTTTATAAAGTGCAGGAAAAATGTTGGCCCTTAGAAACTGATATTCCCTGGGTGTGCAAACAAAACTTCTGGTGAGCAATCTCCAAGACTGGACCTGTCACAGTGTTTACTGTAGTTTAAAAAAAATGGTACTTTAAAATGGTAACATTTAAAAAAATTGTAATTGCTCTTAATAAAAGCAGTGGCAAAGTTCTAATAGAAAAACTTCCAAGGAAGAGCTGGTATAAAATTTGTTCTCATAAATGAAAAGGGACAAATCATTTTAGGGGTGGCCTTTTAGAGACCACAACCTACAAATGGCGAGCGTGGGTCCTTTGTGCTCCTGTATACTTGCGACTACAGTCTTGCTGGAGGTTTGTAAATCTTGAATTATTTCAATTAAGTGTGGATACTCCAAACTGAAGCTAGAGGCAATGTGACTATGTTTCTGGGCACAGGCTGGGTGGACAGAATGCTGTGATCATGTGTCAAAAATCCTAATCATCTGGTCTTATAATGAATGGATTAGTTCCTCGTCTCTGCCAATAGAACATGAGCGAATGAAAACTTTGAAGTGCAGGAGGCAACGGCAAAGAAAACAATACACTGCGCATGTGAGAGTTGGTGATTGGGAGACAAGAGCCCCATGGGTCAGCTCCCCATAGGTACAAACAGATGTTCGCGCTGTTTCACAGCTGCTAAATATGATATAAATCCAAAGAATTTTTCTTGTTTTTATAAAGGGAAAAATATCCAGACAGCAAATTTTTTGGTCATTCAGATACTCTTACCAAATGACATCTGGTTTCTGTACTGCTTATTTAAGCTGTCCTCAAAAAAAAAAAAAATGTTTGCCAAGGGGAGTAACTCTAAACTTTCAGCCCTTCCCTATACACAACAGCACAGTTTAAATTCCAGCGTAACATGCACAGCTTATTAGAAGCAATGCCGTTCTGTATTAACCAGCAAGTCTTACTTTAAAGGAAACTGGTTAGATAGTCTGTAATTAGTTAAGGGAAATCTATGATGGGGTTACATGTAGAATATTCTAGGATTCCTATCCTAATGATGGCAAAGAAAATGAATGAATTGCTTCCATATGCTACGGGTAGTAGTGAGCAAAAGTAAATTACAGTGACCTGAAGCGGACTGTCGGCACGCTGGCATGATGCTCTTTGGACTTGCATCAAGGTGACTACACCAGGCAGAGGGAAACCTTGGCAGGTTGGAGATTAAGAGAGAAATGAACATGGGCAGAAGACTTGCCGAAATCTTGGGCAAACATCAAATTACCTTCTTTGCATCCATGATACCTTCAAGGTTTCATACAAAAAGGGGTTTGTGGTTGGGCCCAACAGCAAACATGAGAGTACTGACATATGAGGGTACCAAGACCCCAGTGGAGTCTCCTTCACAGGAGACCCAGCCTCACAGACTTGTCTTCCCCATGTTTTCCAAAGTAATGTTTGTGACAGACACAAGACCTATGTACAGTTTTTATTTTTTTAAGCACACTTATTCATTTTATGCCTCACAAGTCAGCAGTAGAGAAAATGAGGTCATTCCACAGCAGGTTTGGTAGTGAGTATTACTCCTTTTCTGGGCAGTTGTCATCATGACTTCGTTTGGTACCACAATTCCAGCTTGGTAGTGAGAAAGTACAGTATACACTGTGACAGGTCCAGTTTTGGTGATTGCTCACGGGAAGTTCCGTTAGGTCTGTACAGTATTCAAACACTTGTCTCCAGAATGAAGGTAATTTTCCACATGGATCTTTCTTTGACATTTTTATAGAACTGATCTGTTCACCATAGAGGAACTTGTATTGATATTATGGGATGTAGGGTTGAGCACCTCTAAATCTTTCAAGAGGTTGTGATTGTTCCTAGTGTGCTTTGCTATGCAAAGCTTAGACATGGCTCAACCTGGCGTAGGTATAATCTCCAGTGTCTACACGGAGCCAATCCCAGTTTGTTTACCATTTCTTCTGAGTTTTGAGCAGGAACACTGGCTAACTCCAGGATGATAGTTACTTATCTCTCGGAACCATCAATTCTGTGTTTACCAACACAGAGATGCGTCTCCTGTCCGGAATTTCCCATATCCCAACTGTTGGAAAGTCCCATGTTGGAGCTCATGAACAGGCGTCCTGTATTTAGATGCTCCTCAACAGTATATATCTAGATCCCCCAGCCCCAGTGCCTCATGCCAACTTCTTATCGTGTGCAGCTTTCTATTGGTTTTAAGAATACTGACTCTGTAAAGGAAATCCAACACTCTTTATTCCCGGAGGACAGGGAATTTAGGCTCCGAAAATCCATGAACCCAAGAAATAAATTGGAGCAGTCCAATTCATATCACAACCCTTATGTTGTAAGAACATACATATGCTGGGAAGATAGAGAGATTGCATTTTAAACATGAAATTTTCTAAATTGTGCCCTATGGGCTATTGTTTTATCTTGGACACTCCAGGGACTTTGTGGCAATAGAAATTCTCAAGGGGTTCACATGGCATTAAGTTCATGTGGTTTATTGAGAAGCAAGCAGTTTCCTCTCACTACCAATGACGTCATGTTTCACTTTTTACTGAAGCTCCCCAACTATGCTCCTGCTTCCATTTCTCCCACATGATTCCCTAGAATAGTCTAGTAATAGTCTGCATTTTAAGACACTTTTTCTCTTCCAAACTGTCTTGCCTTCCTCCTTTTTCATCTATCTCTTCCAAATAGCCCAGAAGCATGCAGTGACTCCTTACAGGATCTAATTAAATACAGGAGGATAATTGCTAGGTTAAAAAAACTTTTATTCTGAATAATTATTATAGATTCACACAGTAAGATACTGTGCTGAGAGGGCTCACCAATAAAAACAACTGAAAATTATTGTACAACATTCTAACCAGGATCTGCCCAGGGCAGCTCCATCAATGCAAGATGTCAGCATTTGTCCTTCAACAAAGCATTGCATCGAGTTCTCTCTATGGTCATCGTCAACTATTAATCTATGACTTTGTTCTTCAAGAAGGAAGAACAAAATGTGGATGCTTCAGTCTTTCTTAGGAAGGAAGAACAAAATACTCATAGGAGGAAATAAAGGAACAAAGAGTGGAGCAGGGACTGAAGGAAAGGTCACCCAGAGACTGCCCTACCTAGAGATCCATCTCATATGCAGCCACCAAACCCCCAAACTATTGCTGATGCCAAGAATTTTTTTGCTGACAGGAGCCTGATATGGGTGTCTGCTGAGAGGCTCTGCCAGAGCCTTACCCCAAGTGAAGAGTTAGAGAAAGGACTGAAGGTGCTGAATGTGTTTGCAATCCCATAGGAAAAACAACAACATCAACTATGCAGACCCCCCAGAGCTCCCAGGGACTAAACCACCAACCAAAGAGTACACATTGGGGGACCCATGGCTCCAGCCACATATGCAGCAGAGGATGGCATTGTCTAGAATCAGTAAGAGAAGCCCTTGGTCCTGTGAAGGCTCGCTGCTCCAGTGTAGGGGAATGCTAGGGAATTGAGGTGGGAGCATCTTCATAAAAGAGGGGGAGGGGAAGGTGTGAGAGGGGAAGGGACTAACATTTGAAATGTAAGCACGTAAAATACCCAATTAAAAAAGGAAAAATGCCATTTAAGTTGAAGACCAGAGAGATGGCCCACTGGGTAAGTGTGTTTGCTGTGTGACTGTGAAGACTTGAGTTTGAATCCCCAGCACCTCTATAAAATGCTGGGCATGATCACATGTACTTGAAATCTCAGGATGGAAGGCAGTAGAGACAGGTAGATCCCAGAAGCTTTCTGACCAACTAGCCTCCCCAGACAATGAGATTCCAGCTCACCAAGAGACTCTGTCCAAAGAAACAAAATGGAAAGCGACAGAAAGAAAGCCAGTGTGCTCTTCTGGCTTCTGCACGCATGTGCACGCATTTGGACACTTGCACACTCACGCGAATGCATCATGCATACAAACACATTACACACAAACACATCACATTACATCACAGAATATAAAAAATAAAAAAGGAAACAACAGATCTTGTATACACGGAATCTTCTGGAATATAACTTTTGGGCACTGACTTTTTCTTTCTCCTCAGGATAATTCTCTGAATATCCACCAAGTTGTTCATGTACTAGTCATTAATTCCTCCTTATGGCTGAGTGTTGTACAGACGAACCACAGTTTATCTGACCAGCTCCTGTTGGAAGGCATCAGTGTTTGTCTGCAATGAACATTTGTGTACAGGTTTGTGTGTGAATGTGTCTGTTTCTCCATGACAAATCCCCAGAAAACAATCATTAGGTTTTGCAGGATAAATCCATAGGTCTTGAAGGAGCTGCCAAGCTGTTTCCTGAAATGACTGGACCACCATCCGGTCATAGAACTCGTATCATCTGGCCACCTGGTAGCTGTCAGCCTTTGGTATTCAAGCCAGACTAATGTCGTGAAACTTCACTACCGCTTTAATTGATGTTCCCCTAATGGCTATGAAGTTGCATGTCTTCCATGCACTCATTTGACATCTGCATATTCTCTGATGTCATAGCTCATATGGCCTCTCATCCTATATTAGCTACCTTTCTCTTCTCAGTGATAGGACACCCGACAGAAGTGACAGAAGGAAGATAGGAAAGAAGGAAGGAAGGGGGAGGAAATGAGAGAGGGAGGAAGGATTTATTTTAGCCTTTTAAAGATATATCCTATCATAGTCAAGAGGGGTGGAGGCAGAAGCTGAGGCCATTAGTCACACTGTCTGCTCTAGGGAAGCTTGGAGGATGAATGCCTGTGCTCAGCCAGCTTCCTCACTTGCTCTGTGCATTTCCTCTAGTCTCCAGGATGGTGCCACACACATTTAGGGCGAGTCTTCCCATCTCAATCTACCCAAGATAGAAACTCTCTCACTGATATGCTCAGACCTCAGTTCCCCAGGCCAGTGTACTGTAGATTTTTTTTCAAGTTGACTGCATCTGTAACTGGATGTTTATTTTGCCATTTCCTTTCATACATCCATCACTGAATTGTCAAAGGAGATTCTTGAAAAACAGGGAGTCCATACAAGATGAAATCTAGATTTGAATTCTGGTCTAAATGACTTGACATGCTTTCCCCTCATACACTGTGTTACCACCCTCTGGGATCTGGGAATCCTTGCTTATACATGATTGTTTTCTCCTTTGTACCATTTCTTGTCAGCTGACCAGCTTCTATTGATAATTCTTGGATTCCATATTTACAGTTCTAGGGTTAAATATTAACACAAACCCACTGTGCCCCAAATCTGATGCCGAGGCCTGCCACCCACGGAACATTCCATTTTTCACTTTTGTACTTATAGTAACATAAGTAGAATTCTCTCTGCAAGATGTTGGGTATCTGTTTTCTCCATTAATTTTCATAAACAGTGCAATAATTGATGTTTAGAATCTTCAGTGTGCCTCTGGGGCTCCCCCAAAATGACACTCATTAGTAGCTTAGGCTGGGTCTCCACCATGTTTAGACTAAACTACTTCCATTGCCCAATATATTCATAGTTTCTTTTTGATCCCTCAATATCATGGTCCCTTTCATCTACTTTTCAAAGGTTTATTCGACATGTTCTTCATGACCCACCTCAAGAAACACCTCTTCCAAAAACTATTTTATTAGTTTGTCAAGTGGAGGACAGCTCACATTCTTTTAAAGACAGGTCCTTTGTGATAGTGTTGGCCCTTTAATTGCCTAATGAGCCTGTTGCCTTACACAATGGCATTAACTCCTATTGTCTTTGAAGACCAAGGGCCCTGTTAATTTCAGGCAGATGTGGGTTTTGTTGGTGTGGATTCTGTGAACATGTCAGTAAGGACTGAGGCTTTCAGTAAAGTTTGATCGACCTTTTTTGCTATGGCCTGCATTGAGTGCTCCTGTGTCTTTTGGTGATCTGGGTAGATCATATCAGTAATCTAGACAAAAGGACAGTCGCTCCACACTGAGTGCTCCTTTCCTGCTTGTCATCAGGATGACCCTCAAAAGTATGCCAATGGTACCTTCTGAGCCAGGCTTCCAAGTACATCACAAATGCAAGCCTACCAGGATAGTCTCCATCTAGAACAACTCACGAACAATGTTTTTTGAAATGTGCTAGAATGTTTATTTCAGATGTGTTAGGGCATGCCAGAGCACAGGATTACAGAAACAACCTCTCTAAACATTGTCAGGGGTCTGGAGGGTACGTTAGAGTACTTGTTACTTTTGAATAGAACCAGTGTTGGATTCCTAGCACTTATGTGATGGCTCACAACCACCCCTACCCCCAGATCTAGGAGATCTGATGTCCTTTTCTGACTTCCTGTAGGACCAGGCATGCAAGTGGTAGACCTAAATACATTCAGGCAAAATATTTATACATGTGCAATAAATCTTTAAAAACCTATTTGGTAGTTTGTAAATACCACAGTTATGAAGAGGTATTAAGTAATACCCATATCGCATTTTAACTGTGACTATGTTCCTTTGAATTTATATGTTTCCAATCTTTCGTGGAAGGGCAGCACTGGCTTCTGAAATTCTTGTGTTGGAGACTGTGCTGGAGGGTCACAGATGGAGAGCATCTTAGGGCCAGTGCACCCTGAGCTGTGACATGGAACTGTCAATTCATAGAACAAAGTTTTTTGATTTGTTTTGTCTTTTTTCTTGGAGAACCTGGGAATTTGGATTTATAGCCTGCGTAATTTAGTAATTTTGTTCGATAAATGAAAATGACATCATGTTCTTTGGACTTGCAAGTCTGAAATTGCAAAACGATGCAGGGAAGACTGTTCACACTGAGAATGAGGGCCACCGGTCCTTCCCTGGTGTGTGTGGAGAATGGACGGCAGAGCTGTGGGTAGATATTTCCCATCTGTGGGGACCATCGATAGCCTCCGTGCTGAGCACAGACCAGACCCAGCATTCCAGCACTGCGCTCTCCACTGCAGATTTCACCTCTGCTTTCTTTCTCCCCATTTTTTCTTTCTTCCTAACATACTCTTTGTCAACATTCAGGCTTGCCACTACGGATTCTGAGTCAGAAGAGGCCACTGAGAGAGCAAGCAGGCTCAGAGCAGGGCAGACTGGTCTCCAGCCTGACTCTGCAAAGTTGTAAGTGTATCGCTGCAAACATATAGCAAGGCTAGATCAACGTTTCTCCACATAAGATGGGGACATGAGTCACCCCCTTACATGGCCATTGTGGGATCAAGAGAAACGATGGGACAGGTGAATAACATACACCGGCTGCTGCTCCTCTTGATACCGGCTGTTGCTCATGTTTATCTTTGTAATCCTAAGTATTTTGGAAAGAGCACTGAGGTTTGTCCCCAAACCTTAGAATCTAAAATCAGATGCATGGAATGTTCCTGAAACCAGAGGAACATGCAGGCCCTCCCTCCAGTGCATGCATTTCAAACACTCACCCCAGTGCAGCATACCCCTCCTTCCTACACAGTGATTTGGGGCTTCAAAGCGCATGCAAGAAATACCCTTGAGGCAAAGGTTCATAGTTAGACAAAGCACTTCAGCTTGGGAGCTATTCATCTATTTGCCAGTATTACTTGGGTACCGACCCCAGGCCAGCAGGGTACTGTCAGTGAGACCCATGCCTGGAATTATTCAAGTCCATTTCACAAATAACATCCATCTATCTGACCACACCCAGGCTTGGTTTTCTCAGCTAACACCCGGAAGTTGTTTGCAAGTTGGTTGGATTTGGAAATGGATTTTCCTCTTGGACTTGTATCTTTGCGGGGGGCGGGGGGGGGGAGGTGCCAGTCACCACTGAGCATGGTGGCCTGGGTGTCACTTCTGCTGACCTCAGAAATATGTGGCCTCTTACTAGAGTTCCTATGTCTGTGACTTCTGGGGACACAAGGCACGGCAAAGGTGGGATGCCTGATAAAAAGGATGCACCTCATAGGGCAGAGAAAGGAGCTGGCAAAGCCTCCATCAGTCTGTTTGCAGAAGAGCAGCTGGCTGTAGCTTCACTGCAATAAAGTGTTAGAATTAATAGCCTTCATCTGTTTTCATTTCGCTAGCCCGCTACATCAAGCACCACAAAATATATTAATTAAATGTCCCTCTCTTGGCGGCAATGGAAAATGGAAAAATGTTCATTTGCAGCAGGGGGGGGAAAGCAGGGAATAATTACAATCTTGAACCCTCTATAGTTGGGAGAACAATAAAAGAGTAGAAATGACTGTAAAATAGTCTGTTCTTGGCATCACTTAATTGGCCTATTTATTTTTCTGTCTCTGAAACTGTCTTTAGTGACACCTACTGATAAGAGCCAATCGGAACCGTGGCCGAATTCCTTCAGATTGAACCTGCCAACAAACCGTTCAGCCCTCCAGATGTTACCGCTTTGTGAGAAATAAGAACTCAATAAACCAGGCTCACCCTTCCTCCTGGGGTGAACACAAAGACAGTCAGATATGGAAAATCACGGCTCAGCACCGTGAACAATGCACTCAAGTGAGGGGTTGGGGCTGCTCTTATTTGTCTTGGTAGAACAGACAGCTACGGAGCCTGGTGCAAGAATTTTAGTTGGCAACCGTTCAAACGCTGACTATACATTGCAATTGTTCAACCAAAGGACACTTGGGAGCTGGGAAAAGGAGGCTTTTTACAACAGGCACAAGACACCCATGCAAAGGGTTTGGTATGTATCTCACATGACGTTACCATGCAACCGTTCGACCTTCCGTGTTCTCCAGATTTCATCCTCTTGTGTTATGTAACAGAAAGATGCAGGAGTAAACAGCCCTACGGCACTTCCGATTCGACGATGAATAATCTCCAATAAGCACTTGCTGTTCCGGGAACAGAACAAAATGAGCTAGTGAATTAGTTCTTGTCCTCAGACCAGTGTGTCCCAGTCTTTCTTAACACAGGACATACTTGTGACCTTGCTGTGGGGGAAAAATTAAAAAATGTGCTGTCATAATTTTCCCTGGACCAGCCCCTCTTCCAGCTGTCTGTTCATGCAAACCTTCTCACCTTCCCTGTCTCCATCCTGACTCACTGAGGATACCTGATGGAAGGTCATCCAAGCATAGGGTAGGAGGCAATTTTCTCACTACATACTTCCCAGTAAGCACTTGTCAGGCTAATATACAGTATATACAATGGCTATGGATGCGTTAAATGTTTATAATATTTAATTCACTGGCTTAGTCTCACATAAATCTGTAACATTGTATCTAATATGCAATAAAACTTTTTTAAACTTACATCTAACAATATCAACTTTATTTGAACTTGTATTTTGTGGTTGTGGCCATACCAGCTTGAGTGTGCCTAATCGCACATAACTTATGTCTTGAATTTGGGGACATTCAGGAAGCAGCTGAGCCCTTGCCATCACTTAGGCTATGCTCTGAGTTGCTCACTCCAGCATTCTAGAGAGGACTCCCTTTATCACTAGTTCATGGTTTTAATGTGAACGTGGAAGACAGGACTTTTCCTTCCAGCCATACCTTCCAATCTGCGTAGCATTTAGATGATAATTCATTAAAACTAGGAACTAGGAAGACACAGAGAGTTCTAGGATGTATGTAGAACAAATATTGAAAGTCTTGCTAATGGGTCACATGACGTGTACAATGGACAATATCAGAGAATGACAACTAAATACGTGGCCACTGTTTTCTCAGAGTGAACCACCATGGCTGGGGAGATGGCTGCATGGGTAAAGACCATAGTGGGAGGACCTGATTTCAAACCTCTCAGACTCAGAAGAGAAGCTGAGAAAAGTAGCATTTACCTGTTACCCTAGTACTTGTACAGCGAGGAGCTGGGTAGGCGCAGGAGGACCCTGAGGCTGGGAAACACAAAAGGATTCTGTCTCATTGGATGTAGAGGTTAAGGATCAACAATATACTGTGATTCTCCAACCTGTGGACATGTGTCTGACCCACAGGGGGTCGGGGGAAGAGAGAGAACACACACACACACACACACACACACACACACACACACTCATTATCTTCAGAGGTTGTAAAGTGGGTACAGAGACATAATTAGATAGGAATAATTTCAAGTATCCCTTAACATTTGGGATAATTATGGCTGATGGCAATCAGTTGAGTATTTACACAAAAGAGTGATGTGCCTGAGATGACATGTATGTCAGCATCCATGATCTGATCCCCATGCACTGTATGCATATATTAAAATGCCATGTCCCAATCTCTGCAAATCTGGGCATGATTAATGTGCATCAGCTAAAAATTCAAGACAAGTTTTGTAGGTTTCTAAGTTAGAAATATGTGCGATTTGGTTCAATGAGTCTTCATCCAATCATGTTCATTGAGGAAGTACTTCTGTGGCTTGAGATAGGGAAACTGTCCCTGACCGTCAGTTATAGGGCACAGATGACAGGCCTCCCTGCCATGTCTGCACTCATTGTCTCCAGTCTGCACTTCTCCACTTTGAAACTGTCAGAGGGGAAGCAGTTTTTACTGACGGTGTCTGCCTTGCAGTTAGGATGCATTAGATGGGGAGGGTTTGAGACAGTGCTTTCCCACCTTCCTAATGCTGTGAGCCCTTAATAAGTTGCTCATGTTGTAACTTATTTTGTTGCCACGTCATAACTGTAGCTTTGCTAGTTATGAATTGCAATGTAAAAATATGAAATGTGGCCTCCAAACGGGTCAAGACCCATAGGCTGAGAACCATTGGCCAGTGATGCTCAGAATTTCCCAAGACAACGTCTTAGCAGGGCAGAAGTGCAATGGAATACGCAAACAACAAGGGGTCAGTCAAATGCTGTTTCCTAGTGTAAACCATGAACATCTATATAGATTTCTGGGTGAGACGCTCCTAGTTTGGGGAAGGGAAGCAAAACTTGGTCTCCTTTCCAGCTGGGTGGGAGGGCTTGATAAAGAGCTTTTGAAATCAGGATGGGTGCCTTCATGCAGAGGAGGTCACACAGGAGACAAAGTTTACAAAGCCAGGGTTTCTTTAGCCCCCCAAACAGTTTTTAGAGTAGATGTTTCTAACTATCGGTCTTTCAAAGTAAGGACCCAATAAAATAATTATCAATTGAATAATTGTGAAAATGGAAAGTTTTAAAAAAGTGTAATTATTTCTAATTGCACATACTTTGAAATTATTCTTAATTTTGTAAGTAATATTCCCTATTTTCAGACTTGTGTGGTCAGAGTAGGGAAACCCTGAAACTGATATGGATTTTAATCATATCCATGTTGTTTATCAGATCTGGAGCCCTGGGAAATTTGCTTATCCTCCAAACCTTTATCTGTAAGTAAATGCAGTGTTGTTCCGTGTAGAGTGAAAGAGATCAGCCACAGAATAGAATAAAAGATCGTCAGAGACTGGAGGATGTGGCCAGGGATGGGAAAGGAGTGGGAAAGGAGGACATCTTATCAGCTGACAGACAGAGTGGATTTTATCTTATACCATATGGAAATAGAAGAAATAAAGATAGAATTGTGTAGAATGCATCAGGCTAAGGGAGGGGGGGAGAAAAGGAGAGAGATGGGGAGGGAGGGATGGAGGGAGAGAGAGACAGAGAGAGACAGAGAGACAGAGAAAGAACTGAGAAATATCCATGAAACAGCCAGTGAAATGTCAGGAAAACAAAGGGACAAGGACGAGAAATCCTGGGGTCCTTGATCATAAAGTCATCCAGAGTAGTGACCTTGAAGAAGACATTACAACTCAGAGAGGTGGTAAGGGTGCTCAGCAAGACGAGAGCATTTTGGATAGCTGGGGAAATCTGAGTTTGATGGGAAAGTTGGCAGAAGTGAACAGGGCAGACATTGATAGGAGGTGCTGCTGAGTGATTGGAGAAGCAAATCATGCTTTGAAGCTCTAAATAGGAAGATGGAGAGAGCTGGAGTAGACTGCAGGTAGCAGCAAGCTAATCTGAGAACCGTGGGAGAAATGCTAGCTGTAGAAATCAGCCAGCACAGCAGACAACCTAGTGAGTGCACGGTTACCCAAGAGCTCCACAGACTGTGATGCAAAAGACCAGTAGAGGGTTGGTTTTAGCTCGGACAGAAGTTAACTTTCAGAGCTATGGTGGGTGGAGGAGGTGACACTGAGAGGTGGTGTTGGACACAGGAGGGACAAGCAGGTGTAACAAGATTAGTGTCCCCTTATGGAAGGGAAGGAGTGTGCCTTGTCCTACTGTGACTGTTAAGTTAAAGTCAGTCTTATCCTGCCAACATATTCTTTAGCTTTTAAGGTTTTCTGAAAATGATAGACTCTCATGCCCCATGGCTTAGGAAGAAGCTGGGGAGCAACCACTGTACTTGATTCGATGAGATGTTGCTCTGGGTGCCTTGTTGTGAATTGCTCCTGAAGACTTGTTTCAGCAATTTACTTACTAGAATTTGTCCATGGATTTAATAGCTCCGTGGAAGATAGAAAGCTGTAATTGCCATAGTCTGACTACTAGCAGATACAAGGACTGATTGGAACAGGAGGCTGTGTGATAAAGCAAAGTTTGCAAGTTCAGAGGGCTGAGAACTAAGAGGGTGTGGCTGAGTACAAGTAGGCAGAGCAGAACAATGGAAAGATTCGTAAGAAGGGGGGCATCTTGACAAAATGCTCTGATGGTTTTTATGACTGATTTGAGTGACACTCTTAGGATTATTGTCTCATATCTTCATACTGTGCCTTTATTGAGTTATTATTTCATTAAATATTTACTATTAAAGTACTTAATATTTCCTAAGCATTAATATACACAGAATCTTGGACTTATGGGCAATTTAGATATTTCCCGGAAATCTGCAGATACAAACATTAAAGGTGCTTGATCTTTGCCAGGTTCTAGCAGATTGGAGAAAGAAATATGACAGTGCTTCAGGCTTGACTTACTGGATTACTGAATTAGGAAGGCACTGAATGCCCCACCAGAAGCAGCGTGGAGAAAGGAGCCCAGCTTGCATGGGTGTAGCATGCAGAAGTTTAAAAAAACATGGATTATTGCGATGTGAAAAAGACCAAGCTATCTGCAGGACAAAGGCATACCTGGAGGAACAGAGATAATCTTAGAAGAGTCATATAAAAATGGAGGGCTGAGGACACCCCTCTATTATAGATGGAGCTCAGTGGTAGATTCCTTGGCCTTGATGTGCAAGGCCAATTCAGTCTTCAGCACCAGCAACAAAACAGAGCAACACAATACAACCACAAACCCAAAAAGGAAGATGTAGATAGACTTAGAGATGAACTATAACAAATCAAGAGGAAAGGATAAAGCCAACATTTGTATTTGACTACTTAATGCCATCAGGACATGATCCTTGAATGTGCATTTTGCGAAGATAGTAATGACTTACCATTATGAAGATTAAAGACAACAACACATTGTAAGGCCTGAGACAGTGAGTAGTCAGTAGCAGAGGAGGAAGATGAGTTTGAGGAGTTTGGTAATTTTACCGCCCTGTAAGACATAATTGGACATGAGCATATGCTCTTGGCCCAGGAGAAGGAGCTGAAAAAGTTGCTGCCAGGAGAACGCAGTAGATGAGGGCAGACCTCCCTTTTCGGAGAAGTGAAGAGAATCAACTTAGAAAAGGAGGTCAGAGTTTCTGGAGGCGAAGGCACTGTCATCACCAGGGACTGTAGCCGAGACCAAATGAGTGTTGAGCAATGCACCAGAGTAAACCGCTGTAGGAACAGCTTGAGAGACAGTGCTGAAATGAATCTCCAAGGGAGCCTGGCAAGAGGTGTAATGACCCTTTGGTGAGGAAATGGTGGCTCTGTGTACCCCCTTAAGTCTTGTTTAACCCCCAGAGGGTACACTAGTCTAATGTCATTTACATGTGTATTTGACTCAGATTTATCACTTAAAAACACATAGGATCTCGCTATAGAAAGACAAGGATAGCTGAGAAAGTCACATATGTGCAACATATATGAACAAGCTGAGGAACTTGTGTACAATTAAAATATATTTTGTCAAACCTAAGGCGATTATAGTTTTGACATTTGACAGTACTAACAATAACCTGGGTGTGATTAGGGTTTCTTTGGCCCAATTTCAATTGCGTGTTTTTGCTGAGTCTGAAAATCTGGGGCATATAGTCTATAAATTCCCAAATATGCAGGTTCAAATGAGTTTGAGATGAAGGAACTGTTACAGACTCTTCGATGTCTATAGGAAAGACCTCAGTGTCACGTTGTGCCTCTCAAGTAGTCAAAGGTTTCTTAGAGTCAGACCCTAGAGATGGGTTCCTTCAAGGCTAGACATGACACTTTGATTCCAAAGATGTTCTTGTCCTTGAGGAGGACCAGGCAAAGGAAGGGGGTGGGTCTGGTCTGGAGCATTGCTTTCTTTCCTTTGAGCAGGCAGCCATCACCCCATCAATGTGGTTCCTGTGCGGTAACCACAGAGACAAGGATGATGGATCTCCTTTCAGGGAAACAATGCAATTTCCTTGGAAAAACATCCACTTTAGACAAACAACAAACGCAGTCCTAGTGGGGGCCTTGGCTGCTCTCCTGGGGTCACACTCATGCTGAGCCTCCGGTGTTTGGCAGCAAGATTTCATGTTGCAAAACCAGCAGACCACCCTCTGGGGACATTCAGCCCTGCTCCTGACCAGCAGACCACCCTCTGGGGACACCCAGCCCCCTCCTGACCATTAGGCCACCTTCAGGGGACACCCAGCCCCTTGCTGACCAGTAGACAACCCTCTGGGACCACCCAGTTCCTGATCTGAGTAAAAAAATCAAACTTGAACATTCTTAGCTCAAGAGTGGATACAAGTTTGAGTCGCTACATCTTGATTTGTATAGGTGGGAAGGAGGATGAGTCTCCTTCATCTACTAATCTCCTACAGGGAAAATTTGATGGAACAGATGTACTGGAAACAGAGTTGTATCATGTTGAAAGACATCCACTCAGCCACACAGCCTTTGCTGAGCCTGGGGTGGGAACTGGCCCTGCTGTCATGTTCTCTGAGCTGCTGCTGTACTTGGCTGGCTCTGAGGCACATTTACCCAATTCTCCCTAGTGTTTGATATATTCCCTCATCTCCCACTTTCCCTCTGTACCTGGATTTCTTTTCAATAGCTTTACTCAGATTTGCCTTCCACACTTCATAATCAATAATCAGTATAACCTCTGATTTTTGGCTAATTTATTCTATTCAAACATTCACAGAACACTGGAGCATGCTGAGTATCAGAAATAAGCTGATTTTTTAATTCTTGTTTTATATACGCTCTGTTTGATAATTTTATTTATCTTTTTATGAATGAAGAAACACAGATATAGAGTGTAAGTATTTTCTAAAGAAATGTAGCTTCCAAATGCCTGAACTGAATTTCTAGCCCAATAGAAGAGCAGAGCCACGTGCTTAATACCAGGCCATCCAGCTTCTCTGAATGACACTTTCTGAAATAGACTTAGGGGAATAACAATTCAAAACAGAGGACTACACGTCAAATATTTATATATGTACTTATTATAGAAAAGGCAAACTTACAAAAACCTATATTTTAAAACAGCATGCTTAAAAATATAAATGGAGTTAGTTCTTACCATGAAACCTGCTCTTGTCTTACTATTGAAACTGTTCTGCAAGACAACATGGGACTGCAGGGGTGTCAGGCCTGCGTGGTACCCTCTTTGAGAAAGTTGGCCTCCTGCTTCACTGGTGCTCAGCTGGAGGCTGGCATACCCTGGGGATCACTTTCATCTGACAGCCCTTACTCCACACAGTATTCAAAACCAGCTTCTTTACAAGAAAGGGAAGCGCAACTCAAGGACTATCACCTAGTTTGCTCCCTTTGGAGAAAACAGAAACAAGGAATACAAGGGATTCACCAGGCATCCCCTTTACCACAGGGCAGAGAAGCTGTCACATCCCAGTGGCTACCGAGACTTTTTCTGAATGCACACTCAGAAGTAAAAAGCAGCTGTAAAGGGGGAGTGGGAATGGAGAGGAGGAGGGTGGTACAAAAACAAAGAGAAGGAAGAGAAGGAGCAAGACAAAGGAGGAGGAGGAGGAGGGAGGGGAGCTGTTGTGAGAGTAGGAAGAGGGCTTAAAGGAGGAAGAGAGAAGGAGAAATGAGAAATTATTATACCTTTAAAAGTATGGTTTTGTAGTACCAAGGAAGTGTTCATAAACCCCAAATAACTCTCAAAAAATGACCACCAACCCATTGTACCAGAAGAAATGAGACTACACATACATTCAGAAGATCCACATGGGTGTCTGGGGAACACAGGGTTTGATACAGTGTCATTGTCAGGGTTTCTATTCCTGCATAAACATCATGACCATGAAGCAAGTTCGGGAGGAAAGGGTTTATTCAGCTTACACTTCCACATTGCTGTTCATCACCAGAGGAAGTCAGGACTGGGACCCAAGCAGGTCAGGAAGCAGGAGCTGATACAGAAGCCATGAAGGGATGTTACTTACTGGCTTGCTCAGCCTGCTTTCTTATAGAACCCAGGTCTACCAGCCCAGGGATGGCTCCACCCACAATGGGCTGGGCCATGGATAGCTCCACCCACAATGGGCTGGGCCTCCCCCCTTGATCACTAGTTGAGAAAATGTCTTACAGCTGGATCTCATGGAGGCATTTCCTCAACTGAGGCTCCTTTCTCTGTGATAACTCCAGCTTGTGTCAAGTTGCCACAAAATCAGCCAGTACGTATCACATAATATCAAGACTATAGATCCCAACTCAAAGATAGCTGAGATTGTCAAGAACTATAAAGGCTGCCAGTGAGACAAAGTCTAGCGCCTACTGGGAGACAGACCTCACAAAGGTAAAATAAGAAAAATGTAGTTATAAATATTTACTGATGTTTATAGATAACCATTTTCAGGTTGGACTGAGGCTTTCCTCACCAAGTATAAAACTGCATCCACTATGACAAAGATGCTCTTAGAGGACATTTTGGCAAGGTATAGGCTTCCACAGATACCCCGCCCTCTATTGTTCTTAACATACAGGCAGAGGTCATCTCTGAGTTTGAGGACCACCAATTGCTAGACAATCTCAAAGGTATCCAATGGGCTTATAAATATGTTTGGCCTAAACTTCATATTCTCTATAAAACATGTTCCCTTCCTCCCATCCTCCTTAAAGGTCATGGGATTGCAGCATAAAATCATGGACTCGTTTTACAGTTGAAGATGACTCGGACCAACAGGAACAAAACTCAGCCTCGGGACTCCTTCCTGTCTCCCACTGATAGGGACCTTAGCCAAGCCCCAGGGACACCACAAGGCTTGAAAGGTGACAACCCTGACCCCTCCAAAATATAATAATAACTTTAGGAATCCCCATGATTGGGCTTTCTTGTCACCAGAGAAACTGGTAAATGAGAGAACAAATCTTTTGGGTTCAGACTCCATCTTTGAGAACCTGACCTAAGGTTAAACTCAAGAAAACTACCAGGCCAGTACCTAGCACCAGTTTCCAGGCTAACCCCCACCCCACCCCCAGGACAAAACCTGTGTCTAGCATCTCTAAGGCTACTTTACCCCAAAAATCTGTACCGCCAGGTTACAAGCCTACCCCTAACACTTCATGCCTAACAACCACCAATCAGAAGGAAAACAGAAGTTAAGTTTATGGTTTGACCCCCAGGACATCCAATTATGTTAAAGGCCTTACTGGCCCCAATCAGGTATGTACCAGGTTAGATACCCCTTTCTTGCCTCTGTAAATGCCTAAATCTAAGCTCAGGACTCTACCTTCCAACCGTGTCAGGGTTGACCCAGGAGGCAGAATGGGGCAGGGGGAGGGAAGCTTGAGCTTAAAGAGACCCTAATGCAGTTACATCCGAGTCAGCTTCTTCATGGTCTTTTGGGGTTCACAAATTCACAATAGTGTGGTAGAGAAAAGCAATAGTGAAGTCACGATCTGAGAACCTCTTATTAGGCTGCATTTCTTAGTTTGAAATAAGCTCACCCTTCACACCTGATGCCCACTGGCTGCTTCAGATGCTTCTGCAAAGCTGAGAAACTCGACACTACTGAGTTTGGGAGTTTGGTGGTTGTCTGGGCTCCAAAGGCATTTCAGTGATTACTAGTTTCCCAGGAGAATACAGATGCAAGGGCTTCAGGGTGGTTATGAGTCCAATGCCAATTCCCACTGAGTCACTGGAGCAGATGCAGCCTCTGCAGGTGGGGTATTGTCCATTCTGGTGAACTCCCAGGATTGCCGGTTGACCCATTTTCTTAAATTTCCCTGACCCCACTATGTTCCAGGTTCTTTTATTCTCTTTAAATGGATTCCTTTCTCATGTGCATTTGATTCTTTTGAACCTTCCTTTTTTTCTTCCTTCATTTATTTTTCATTCACTTTACATCTGGTTGTCCACCTCCTCCCAGATCCTTCCTCTTTTACCCTCTCCTCTTCTTCTCAGAGAAAGGGAAGTATCCCCTCGCCCCCACCTGCCCTGGGACATCCAGTCATAGCAGGACTGAGTGCATCCTCTTCCTCTGTGGCCCACCCAACAGATTCTTTTGAACTTTCATGTCCTTTGAAACTTCAGTATAAATTCCTTTATTCAATCACAGAATTTCTAATCTGTACCTAAAAAGAAAGAAAGAAAGAAAGAAAGAAAAAAGAAAGAAAGAGAGAGAGAAAGAAAGAAAAATTATGTGTGTTGTATCCATGTGTATGGTACCTGAGTGTGTGTGTGTGTGTGTGTGTGTGTATGTCTATGTGTGTGTCTATGTGTGTGTGTGTGTGTGTGTGTGTGTGTGTGTATGTGTATTTGGTCTGAGGTTAACATTGTTTATCTTCTCTCAATGAATTTGGAGCTTGCTTTTTTGGCTAGATTGGTTGGCCAGCAAGCCCCAAGGGTTTGCCTGTCTCTGACCCTTCTCCTAGCTGCATCTGAGTTCAGAGTTCCAGAACAGCAAACACCTTACACTTGGAGCCATTTCTTAGCCCCTGCTCTCAAATTTATTGTGTATGTAAAATAATTAATTATTATGGAGCAAATACATACAGTGCTAGACATTGTAGTTACAATTTTTAAAATCTCATTTATTTAATTACCCAAATTCTATTTTCTTCATGTGTGTGCATGTTTGCATGTGCATTCGGGTACCTATAGATGACATTGGATTCCTTTGGAGCTGGAATTACAGGTTTTGCACTTGATATGGGTTCTTGGGTCTAAACTCTGGTCCTCATGTTAAGAGCAGCAAATCCTCTTAATTGATGAACCATCTTTCCAGCCTCTCCTTACCTGGATCATATATTTTTGAAAACTAAGGACGGTCTGTTGTGCCATTGTTCTGTTCCTGATGCAGTACGTAGGACCGCAGACACATTAGCAAGTGCTTTCTGCTAGATTTGCTTTGCTTAGTGAATGCATAAATGAGAGCAGTAAAAATTATGTTTGTCTCATTTTTACAACTATATTACATGGCAGCATAGTTTAAAGAAACATTTTATTGGTATGTGTTAATTGTTTAAAGCAATCTGTTTCATTGCATCGTTTTTGTGTTGTGATGACCCTGGTGCTCATTATTCTTTCTTTTCTCATTATTCTCCCTCCCCTCATCCTCCCCTGGCCTTCTATAATACTGTTCTTCTGTGAGCCTCACCCATAAATTACACCTGGAACTGAAACTTCACTAGTTGTTTTTCTGAGTCTGATTAATTTTATTTAACGTGATTCCCAGCTGCATCTGTTTTCCTGAAAATAACAGGATCTCATTCTTCCTACTGGGTAAACCATACTGTGTACATACAATGTTTTCCATACCCACTCATTGGATGCAAGATGTGCCATGTGATCCTATAGCTCGGCTATGAGGAACAGAGGCCAGCACCACTCTAAGGAACACTGACTGTGACTTCTTGGGCTGCACACATAGCAGGGCACAACAGGAACGTGTGGTCATTTTATCTCTAGTTTCAGGAACAGCCTCCACACTCAGAATTTGTAAGTTCCTTCCTCTCCTTCTACCCGACACTAGAATTTGCTGGGTTTTTGTTGTTTGTTTATTTGTTTTGTTTTTGTTATCTTGATGAGAACCATTTTGACCGTGATGAGATGGAATCTTGTGGAATCTCAGTGTAATTCCTGTTTTTATTTCTGCTTCCCTCATGACTTAATGGGCTGGACATCTTTCATTCATTAGTTGACTCTTTGTAGCATTTTTTGGAGGACATTTTAGTACAGTTGTTGATTTGGTCACCGGATTCCTTGTTGTCTTGGTATTTTTTCTCTGGGTATTTCAGGAATTCAGGACGTTAATCCCTTATTGGCTAGCTGAAGATTTCTTTCACTTGTGGCTGTCCCTTGTTCCTATTGATTGTCTCCCTTACTGACAGAAGCAACACTGAGGAAGTTGCCGCTCATTACCGTCTCTACCCAGGCTTCCCTTATACTCTCCCCCGGCAGCTTCCGAGTTGCAAGCCTGAACCTTGAAGGTCCCCCCTCCATGTTCTGAGTTAATTACTGTACAGGATGAGAAAAGGGGGCTAGATTTATTATCACCCAAGTAAATATCCAGCTATTCAAGAACCATCTGAAAAAGAGACTGACTGTTCTCCGACGGTTTTGGAACCTACATGAAGAAGCAGATGGCTGTAGCTGCCTGGTTTTATTTCTAGGTCCCTGTCCTAGTCCATTGACCTGTGCCTGTTAGAGAGAACTTTTGCACCCTTCATAGAATATATACATACATGTAAAATTGTGTCAATATAGTTAGTGTATTTTACTTTCCAGAGTCTACAGTTTGTATGACTTGAGTGAACTGTTGATTTGTGTAGTAAGTGTAGGCATATATTTTTCACAACTGACTTTAATAAGGGTTCAACCTCCCCTGTAGCCTACCAGAAAAAAAGGTTATTAGGGCATGGGAAAGTGGACCTGTTTAGAAATATTTCTTTGATATTATTCCAGTATTCATTGTTCTCAGTCCAGTCCACTAGCAAACACCAAACATGAATCAACAACTGCAGTCCAGTCCACTCAGCAGACACCGAACATGAATCAGCAAGGGTGGTTTAATCCTGGTGACAGAGTATGAGGAATCAGCAGAAGCCACAGGAATCTCATGAGAAGTTCCTTGGTGAATTTCTCTCTATGAAGTCATCACAAGTGAAGCTCCACAATGCAATGTAATGTGAACCAATACAGCAAAGACTAGCAAGGCAGAGCAAGGCAAAGCAATGCTAGAGCTCCCACTGCCTGTGGGCTCATATTTATAATCCTTCTGAACATGTGTCCTTTCATGTGTTTGCCATAAAAAAAATCCTCTCACCTGTGTCTGCTTAGCAAAACTTCTTCTCACCTGTCTGCCCCAGCAAAACATTGTTATACCCTACCTGAGAATCCAGAAATTTCCACTTTAAGTAAGTGTGCTTATTTTAAATGTTCTGATTCTGTTATATTTTCATTACATTCTTTAAGATTAAATTTGATATGAAACTGAAAGAAAAAAAAACCAACCCTTAATGCTGTTTTTGTTGCGTGACTTGACAGTGTACTTTTATGTTGGATGTATGGTAGCTCCAACATTGCCTTTTCTTGTCAGGGGTTCTCTGGCCATTTGGAGTTTGTGTGTGTGTGTGTGTGTGTGTGTGTGTGGTTTCATATAAATTTTAGGATACATCTCTTAATTCTATAAAGAGTATTGGTAGTAATTTCATGGAGATCTCATTGGATTACAGATCATTTCCAGGAATGTGGCCATGTAACAATAGTTGTCTTGCTGATCCAAGAATACAGGAATCCTTCCACTTGCTAGTATCTTCTTCAGTGCATTTTGGTTTTCACTGTAGGGATTTTGCTTCCTTGGTTAGATTTATTCCTAAACAGTTGATCTTTCTCAGGCTAGTGTGAACAGGATATATTTTTCTAATTTTTTTGCAAGTTTATTATCAGTATCAGAAAAATGATACCTTATGTTGATATCATTTTTCTGCTTCTTACTGAATTTTTTCATCAGATTTAGACATCTTTTGGTAATACATTTTCTATATATTTTAAATGATATCATCTGTAAAATCAGGTAGCTTGATTTCTTCCTTATTGGTATCATGTTTATTTTCCTGGCCAAAAAATCTGTCAAAATTTATATCAAATAAAAGTGAGGGGCTAGGGAGATGGCTCAACAGTTAAGAGCACTGTCTGCTCTTCCAAAGGTCCTGAGTTCAATTCTGAGCAACCACCTGATTGAGTTCAATTCACAACCATCTGTAATGGGATCTGATGTCCTCTTCTGGTGTATCTGAAGAGAGGAACAGTGTGCTCACATGTATAAAATAAATAAAGAAAGAATAATATGAGGAAATACCTTCAGCTTCTTCCAACCAGTGTGAGGTCGGCCACAGGTCTGCTGTAGAGAGACTTGATGTGCTGGGGTATTATTCTTCTGCACCTAGTTTCCACAGGGCTTTTATTTTTTTAATCACAAAAGCTGTTGAAATTTGCTGTGTTTCTGTATCTGCTGAGATGATCACATGACCGTAGAATGACAGCAACTTGATAGTGGTTGAATCCTTAACGTGTTAGCAGATTCTATTTGCACCTATTTTCTAAATGATTCAGAACATTTTTTGACCATCTCTCTCTCTCTCTCTCTCTCTCTCTCTCTCTCTCTCTCTCTCTCTCTCTCTCTCTCTCTCTCTCACTGTATAATAGGTTTGAGTTGCTTTCATCACCATTTTCTGCTTCTCACCTCTTCCCTTTCTGACCAGAACCATTCTTCTCAACAGGCCTCCCCCTATACTTTTAATCTGTTTATGTGTGGATTATTGATTTTAATTAGAGTTTCTTGCCTGAGCCTTAGAGAAAGGACAAAGCACAGCTTATTAGGGGCTCACCAATCAATGCCTCTTCCACCTAGCAGCTCTTAATTGCTGCATTCTGTATCCATGATCTTGAGGGCTTTGGCTCTGCTGCTTTCTCTTTTTTTGTTGGGGTTCTATCTAGTTTGAGTCTATCTTAGGGTTTTACTGTTGTGAACAGATACCATGACTAAGGCAGTTCTTATAAGGACAACATTAATTGAGGATGGCTTACAGATTGAGAGGTTCAGTTCATTATCACCAAGGCAGGAAACATGGCAGCATCCAAGCAGGCATGGTGCAGGAGAAGCTGAGAGTTCTGCATCTTCATCTAAAGACTGCTAGCAAAATACTGGCTTCCAGGCAGCTAGGACAAAAGTATTAAAGCCCACAACAACATAGCCACACCCACTCCAACAAGGCCATACCTCCAAACTGTGCCACTCCCTGGTCCAAGCATATACAAACCATCACAGCGTCTCAGGTTTGAGGTCATTTCACAGGAGAGTTTGGAAGCATCTCTTCCTTCCCTGCTTTGTAGTGTAGTTTGAGGAGTAAGCATCACTGTTAGCTCTTCTTTAAATCTGGTAATGCCAAGAATAGTTAGGCTGTCTGGTCCTGAGATGTCTTTAAATTGCAATATCAATCTCATTGCTCATTACTAATGAGTTTAGAGCGATGCACTGTCTTTGTTCAATCTTAGCGATTCATAAGTGTTCAGAAATCTGTTTTGTTCTAGGTTCTCCAGTTCAATTATGAGGCATAATTTTCCAAAGTCACCCCTAAATGATCCTCTTGAATTCAGGGTATCTGTCAAATATATCCCTTTGACTTCTAAGTTTATTTATCTGTGTCTTCTCAAGAGGCATACTCTTGACCCAACCCTCCTCATTGAGAGTCTGAAATGTAGGCTGGGGAGGTGGATAAATACTTGCATCTTTAAAATGAGATCCTGAGTCTGGATCACCAGAACCTATGTAAAAGTAAACTTGGTAGTGTATGTCTACAATCCCAGTGCTCCTGTGATGAGCTGAGGAAAGAATCAGAGGAATACCTAGAAGCTTGTGAGCCAGCTAGCCTTGAACATACAGTGACCAGCCAGAGACTCTGCCTCAGGCAAGATGGAAGTCTAGGACTGACACCCCAGGTGTCTGCCTTCCACATACCCATGATGACACTCACTCACACACACACACACACACACACAGAGAGAGAGAGAGAGAGAGAGAGAGAGAGAGAGAGAGAGAGAGAGAAACCAAAAATAAATAAAAGAACTTGAAGTGTATTTGCATATTGCATTTGCCTCAAGCGCCAGCATGTAATAAGTAAACATGCTGTCTGATTTGTAATGTTTACCAGAAGACACTTCAATTATAATATCTGTTGCATTTTACACAACAGAAGAAATGCTCTGAACTCAGTTTGTTATCTAGACACATAGTCCTGTGTCTAAGATGAGTCCAAAAGCCAAATGTGGGTATATATCTTTAAATTCTTCAATAAAGAAAAAGTATTTATTTCAGAGCGTATCATTCATGACTAAAGGCTTCAAACCATAAAAATGATGGAGGGGACAATGGAAAATGAGCCATTTTCCCATCACTAGGGCATCTACCTAAAATTCAGATTGGCATCCTATGATTAATACCATCTGTTCAACATTCCTTGCTGGAGGCTGGGTTTCAGGAAGGAAGGATTTATTATATCCTAAGATGTCCATGAACAAACTCCAGGGACAGATGTGGTCAAGACAGGACTTAAAGCATTTGGTGAGAATATTCCAGTTATTCTTCAAGGAACTTGTCAAACATTAAATTAAGTGAAGCAGAAGGTTTTTATGATTGTTCTACCCCTTGTCCTTAAGTGGAATGTCAGAGTTTTGTTACTGCAGTGAATGCTACCAAATGTGTACACTTGAGTGCAGCTCTGTCTTGAAGCATTCATCAGGGGTAAGGGAGTACTGAGGCCTCACACACAGGCTGCCCTAGGAAGAAACTGGAAAGATACAAAGAAGCTCCTTCAAACTGTTTTCAAAAATGGCGATTGTTTCTAGTTTTGAATTACTGCAAAATCTTGGTTCACTGAGTTTTGATTTTACCCTTTTCTTAGATAACCCTAAGCTTCCCAAAGGTGATGTCCATAACCATGTTTTCTGTTGAGCGCAGATTTAAGAAAGCAGAATTGCTCCACAGTTTAATTGTGCGATATGCAAGTGAATTGGGAGTAAGGGCATTTTGCCAGTTAGTTCATTCAAGTGGGGAGTGTACTTGGATGATGAGGATAGAATTTAAGCATGTGGCAGTGATATTCCTCAGTGGTAGAGCACTTGCTTAGCATATGTGACATGATGATGAACATCTATCAACAGCACCCTGCACATATATGTGTGCACACTACAGAGTATGAATTTTCAGTGCAGAGTGACTTGGGATAAAAGAACTGAAATGCTTTTTTTTTTTTTTTAATAGCCAGGTGACACTCGTTTCAGAAACCTTCCTGCTGCTGTCCCTAAAGGCAGGGGACATTTCCGATGTTTTGGTCTTTTCCTTAAAACTTGATAAATCTATTAACCACAGATAGATCCACAATACAGCAGAAACAAATCCCTTCCCTGAAGCATGGCCCACCAGGTCTTGATCACCTTTTAACACACATTCCTAGGACCAACAGTCAATCTTCAGAATCAGCATTTCTGGAAGGCAGGCTGAACAATATCTTTTTCAATCTGATATTCAAGATGTTTTGACATATTCTGAATTTCTGACAGATTTGAATCCCTGTTAGGTACTTCAGGCAAGGTTGTTTTGAAGGTAAGGCTTTCACAGATGAATGAGTTGTAGATAGAACATTGACTCCTTAAAAGGACGATTCTGTGGTCCTGAAAACGTGAAGCTTGGGGAATGGCTGAAAAACAGATTAAAGAGCTGTGACACGCACACATAGCATATTTGGATTGCACAGCAGTTACATTTAAAAATAAAAGAAATGATTTTATACTAGGTGCGACTTCTTCAGCCCTCCACAACCCACCTCTGCAGGGGAGGCTGACATAAGGCCTTGCCTCTGGAGGCATTCACATTTTTTTATTTACCTCCTGGGGAGGACCTCCCTTCCTGCACTTTCAAATTCATGGAGTATGAACTTATCCATAACAGGCAATCCTCAAAAGAAAGAATAGATTTCTTTCCTTGATTTGTTTTTAAATTAAACTTTTGGTTTGCCAAGAGGAACCTATAAAACCATATTTAACAATGTGTGCTAATGGAGGGTCTCAAAGCTAATGTATCCCCACCTCCACTCCTACCCCTTCCTCTAAACTCCAGTTCCCCTCCACAAAGTGGCAGAGGGTGGAATCTTGAACCCACACTCACCTGCTGGAAGAGGACAGGTGCAGCTCAGATTTTATTTTTCCATCTTTAGTGCAACTTCCTTGTGAAATAAAGAACCAGGTTTCAGGTCTGGGAAAAAGGCCTTTGCACATTGTTCATTCTGCAATGTTTTCATGTAAACACCTTAATTGGTGGCAAATCTGTTTGTTCCTTGTGTATTTCAAGTTGGCATAAACCGTGGTCCAATGGGCCTTGAGATGAGCCTGCTAAATATTTTCAGATGGTTTTTATTCCCTCCGCTAAGAGCTGGATTTGAACCAGAGGTTGGGGGTGAAAGAGTGCTGTGTAATATACAGAGACATGGAGTTTGACATATGAAATAAAATAATGTAATGTTTTTAATATTTAAGCTGAAAAAAGCAGCAGTGAAACATGGCAGATAGAGAAGAATTCGAATACCTGTACATTTGAATTTTAAATGCCTGCAGATGTTGGGTTTTAATCAGAGCATGTTGGAGTCTGACTCTGACAGAGGCAAAACTGTGAGATCTGTTTTCTTGAATTGCTTCCACATTTTATGCTTGAGATTTTTATTGCATGTAGCACCACATCGTCATGTATTTATGTAAAGTGCCAGTACCCATTGACTCTACATGTGCTTGATGGTTAACATAGAGAACAGTGTGGAGTGGGGAAAAGATGCCCCTGCCCTGGCCCTGTGCACATTCTCTCTGTGACCTCATGAGAAGAAAGACGTTTAACTCCTCCTTGCCTTAGCTTCCCTATTCAAGAAGCTCCCACATTCTGCTTTTCTTAAGTGGCGGGGTGCACTGGGGTTTATTTAATGTGTGCACTGATCTTAAGTGATGTTGCGTCACAAAGGCGTTGTTAGGGAACGGCATCATTGTGCTCATCCAAATCTAGCTTGTGGAGGTCAACAATGAGATTTGACCTCGAGATTCGATCACGAGATGCGGTAACCATGAGATGGGTGTTGCTGCTGGTGTAGTGTGACACATTGTTTGGTAGTGAACTGGGGTGAAGTAATGGCTAAAAATCTAGAATGTTGGGTGGACATAACACAGGAACCACGGTTCACTATCATCAAGTATATGGACTAAACACACTGTGTGTACTTACAACCGACAGGAAGTTTGTTGACACCCAAAATCCCTAAGACACAAAGAGTATTTTACTATGAGGTTTTGATGACTATGACACCATTAGATGAGAAGCTTTCCAACTCTGTTACAGGTCTGTAGTCCTTTGTCATATCCATGGTCTGTCAGTGGCCACATGGCTGTAAGCACATGTATGTGAATATTTATTCAGGGTGACTAAAAGAGGAAAAGATAACGCTTTGAAACTAGAGAGATATGCTTCTTCTAGTTACAGATATATGTGTTAAAATCTAAGTTACCTTAACTGTTCTGCATAATTATGAGATAGTTCTATTTCTATATTTCTATATCATATTTCCTAAATTGGCCAGAAAGCCAACTATTTTAAATTTTACAATGTTCTTCTAATTACTGAAAAGACAATACATATTAATATCAAAGAAATATCTAAAAGGCCTCATATTTTTCTCTGAACAGTAGTAAGATGTCCTAAAATAAGGACATGTAAATAGTTACCTTGGTGAATGTCTCCAGACAGGCCAGTCCTTGCTCTGCTGTTTGCGTTCTTGCAGTTTTCGCATTGCCATGAAGAGCATCGTTCCACTATAGCAAACCACTGCAGACTGGGTGGTTTATAATTTACACAGATATATTTAGTCATGGTTCTAGAGACGGAAAGTCCACAACTGAGGTGTGAGCCCCTGGTGATGTCTTCACTCCGTGTCCTCACAGAACACCAGAGAAATCAGGAGGTTGTTAACTCATGTTAATGATTAATGGCATCAGCCACAACAAACTAAAGCTAGTACAGAATACACTATCAGTAGATGAACTTGATTGTGTTTCTATATGCTAAGCACGAATATTCTAAAAACATTGAGAGGAATGTTATTAAAGTAACATAAAATAGTGGAAATAACATTTTCTTTACTTTAAGAAACTACACCAAGTTTGTTTAAGAGAGTAATGATCGAAGTATTTCTAGATTTAATGGAAACTTTAATGGAAACAAAGACACCTCAGAACCAAGAAGCCCCATGAAACACACATGCACACATTCCCAAGTTCACGCGCGCGCGCGCACACACACACACACACACACACACACACACACACACACACCACAAATTATAAGGAAAATCACAGCAATACACTTAAAAAAATAAACCATTCAGTACCAGTGTTAATAATCAACTGTTAATGTATTAGGAGAGAAGTCATTCTACATATAAAGGAGCACATGTAAGGATTGCAGCTCAGTTTTCTTAAAAGCAAGAAAACAGAAATATTTTAATACTATGGATAAAACAATAGTATAAACCTAGAAATCTATACCCAGTAGGAATAACATTAGGAATTCAAACAGGCCATCTAAGCTACAAACCCCCAAAAAATCAACATCAATGCTAGGATTTCAGTAGTGTCTCTCAACAGCTCAGACCCCAAAGAATCGGTCTCTCCAACCGTGGTGGTATTGGGAAGTAGAAGGTTTGGGAGTTGGGGTCTAGAGGTAGTTAGGTTACTGGGCAGTGTTCTCTAGTAGGATCATCTGCCTTTGTTCTCAGCAGAGCCCTCCACAGTGCTCTCTCTGCCAACGGGCCAACCTATCACCTGCCCTTGCGAGCAAGTTCCAAGTCAGTTTCTGTTTGCTTACGTCTTGGGTATCACGTCATAGCAATGGAGATCAGCTGACAAAGGAAACAGATGTCCACAGTGGGAATAATGAAGAAATCCTTCCAGTGGAAAGTACTGACAGAGACTCGGCTCCACAGGATTGAAGAACATCAGAAAACCCTGGCACAATCCAGTTTACTTCCAGGAGCCTCGGAAAGTACCAAGAACTAAAACTGACAGTCTTCAGTCAGGGTGTTGGCCATCCAATGTATGTTCTATGGAGTCTGATTTGAACATTTCTTTTTGTAAATCAGGGTGTAGTATTTCACACTCTGTAATATTTATACAAGTTATAAAGAAATAATAAAACAATACATCTTATCGAGTGGATGTTGAGTCCAATTAGACAACTGTTAGTTACCCCCAAGATATTAGTGTTAGGAAAATAATTATTATAGTTCATAGGACTTATAGCTAGGTAGGACAACTGATAACTTTCCTCTTCTCCAGTGTGCACAGCAACTTCTGGCACCATGAGAGCATCCAGGGAGGAGGCTTCCAGGTCAGGGCACCAGCTTAATTTCTATAAATTCTGTGTCCACATGTGAATATAGTTTCTTGAATGATAGGGTCTTATCCTCAAATTCTGTCAGGTAACCAAGAGCCACGACAACAGACTGCGTTATTTAGAGGATTCTTTTGGATCCTCCAGCCAACAACTCAAAGGGAGACATTCCTTGTCTAGCACTGAGATGTTTATTAGATAGTCTAATGGCTTCTAGATAGAGCAGGACTTCTTCACGTGAACTGACTGCAATTATCCTTCATATGTGTGTGTGTGTGTGTTATATATGTTTTAGTTTTTACATTTATTTCATTTGTAAGGGTGTTTTGCTTGCATGTATGTCTATGCACCATATATGTGTGCGTGTTGCCTTTGAAAGCCAGAAGAATGGTCTGTACCCCTGGAACTGGTGTGCATTGTCATGGAGGTCCTAGGGACTGAAGCTCTTACTTTTGTAAGAGCAGCTGGTACTCTTAAGAACCCAGCCAGCTCTTTAGCCCCTTTGTATGTATTTTTGAGAAAGCTCACAAAATAATGTTCTCTGTGCCCTTTCTAAGCATCTTGAGTGTTGTTTACTCACACTTCCTCATTCCACATTACTCTCTCCACCCAACCCAAATTGTTTCCCTTTACCCTCCATAGCACTCGTGTTCCGTAGTCTCCCTCCCTAAAAACTCTTCCCTCATCCCTCCTCAATGGTCCCTTTCTACTTTCTTGGCTTCTGCAGTTACTCAGAGTAATAAATTTACACCTAAAGATTCCATCGTATCTAGGATCCCCAAATAAAAGAGAACATGCGGCATTTGTCATTCTAGGTCTGAGCTACCTTACCCAGTGATATATTTTCCGGTTACATCTTACAGTGAACATTCTTACCCACATCTTCTTTGTGTTCATATCTGAGTTTCTCTCCCATAGACACCTCGAAGTAGGTGGCTGTGTTGATTTATGGGTTTCATTACTGAAGACCAGCAGTGGAATCCATCTGAAGGAATATCGGAGCCCCTCCCGCCCCCACCCACCTGGATCAGCTCTTTCCTTATGGCTTCTCATTTCTGTGAGCTGCAGATGAGCTTCCATCTGAGAGACGGTTAGAAGACTGTCTGCTTGTAGCTTGCGTAAGCTCTGCAGGGCCCTTTGTGCTTCGTTCCCAGAAAATCACAGCTGGTATCCTAGACTTTGCTTCATCTAACTTCTGCTCATCCGAACATTCTAATCACCCAAAACGTTTTTAATTTTGATATGCTGATGCTCAAAACTCACATGGGTTTGTCTACAGGACACGATGCAAAGTCGCAACACTGATGTTTTTCCAACTAGATTCCAGGCAGTTTCTGATCTTACTTCCCAGATTTCTCTCCATATTGAATTACCACACAATTCTCTGCTGTAGAATGTTGTCTTCTGCTCTGAGAAGCCACCGTATCTTTGAGATTATCTGTGACTCCTTGCAAGAGTCAGCCCTATCAGGCTTTGGACTGTTGGCGCTTGCTCCTAAGAGAGGAGATGGAGGAGAGGTTGACTGGGCTCTCCTCTGAGCATCCAGCCATCTGTTGGACTTTTGCCATCACTTCATGTGGCCTTAGTGCTAGTGGGGAAAGGTCAAAGCATAGAGAATTAAGGTTGACTGACAGGGGCTTCATCTATGCAGGTATGTAGTCACCACTGTCATTGCCTGTGCTCTATAAGTAAGTTATAAACTCATTGGGTTTCTAGAGTGAACTTTGGTGGATACGCACTCCAGTTTAATGTTGGAATCATATGAGGAGGGGTAGACGTTCTTTATATTCCTCCAGAGAAGCTTGCATGGGACCCTATAATCAAATAATTATGTTTCCATAAAGCTCTTTAGCATTCTGAATCTATGTATCCCTTTAATGGGCTTCTGCCAGTTTTAGTTATCCAAATTCTAGTTCTTTCCCACAATACAATTACATTCCGTCATTTCTGATAACCCTGCTTTTATCACCGCTGCCTTGACTTTACAGGAATGATCCAACTGTTGAAGGACACATCCCACCCTTTCTCTCTGCAGTCACCGGAGTGTGGTTGTCACAGGAACTCTCCTATGACATGTCTCCATTGCTCTCTCAATACTGATTTTGTTTCAACTTTAAGACAATTATCTGTATAACTTCTTCAGATGTCTTAAATTCCAACTTAAATTCTGTTTAAATTTTATTTAATTTGTTGACAGTTTCATACTTGCACGGAGCTCAGTCTGATTACTAACACCTCCATCATTCTAATAGTCATACCCTGCTAGCTCCTCCTCTTCCCTACAAGTCCATTTCTAATACTGATATCTTTTCCCCTTGAGACCCAGTGAGTTTAAACGATACTGTTCGTCTGACAAAGGGTTTAAAATGGTCCACTGGTGCCTAGGGCTTCTTCAGTGGTACATAACTGAAGACAGGAGTCCCTTTCCCCATGATAGATAGTATTTCAGCTCAGAGAAGCAGGGCCACATGAGCCCGGCTGGAGCTATGATTGATAGTTTATTAGGTCCAATCTTGTGTAGGTGCATCACAGGCAGCCACAGATGTTTTGAAGACGAAACTGTTTGATTGCTCTCCAGAACCAGTTGATAGGACCCTGTTGACAAAGACAGTACACACTTGGCTGTAAGATCTAGAGGCATCAAACTGGAACTTTCTAGAAGCTTCATCCTTGATGGCTAGCTTTCATAATTGCAGAAAATAATCACATAGGATTTGGGAAAGAAAAGAAAATCGCATCATTTTAAAAATAATTAGATATTTTCTTTATTTACATGCCAAATGTTATCCCCTTTTCCAGTTTCCCCTCCAGAATTCCCCTATCCCATTCCCCCTCTCCTGCCTCTACAAGGGTGCTCCCCCTCCCACCTCCTTGCCCTGGCATTCCCCTACACTGGGCATCGAGCTTCAGCCCAGCACTAAGAGTCTTATTCAGCTATGGATCCTGGGACCACATCATCACACGTAATCAAGGGAAATTGTGTAATTGTCGCACAACTGTCACAGGGCGCCCAAGGTGGCCAAGTGCTTTGTGTTTGCATCTGAAGCGCATTCTACAAAAGAAATGTATGTAGAGTACTGTAAACCTGGTTAAAACAAAACAAACCAATACTGCTAAGGAAGGCTGAGGCCAGTGGAAGGACTCAGTTCTGCTGTTTAACTAAACCATCACGGTACCAAAGTGCTTTCTAAATATGTATATTTATATCCATAGCCAACTGCTACTTTCAGCCTTAATGAGAGACCCTGTCCTTTGCAATGAGAGTGGAGAAAACATGGCCGCCAAGGTACTGAGCATGTGTGATGGTTAAGTGTACAGCCTTATCAGGATATTTATACCACTCCTCTAAGGCTCTGGAATCATGACCAAAGAGGGGGCAGAAAGGACATAAACAGCCCTAAACAGGAAGAAACCCTGTAAAATGATGTCTTCTGTATACAACCAAACTTTTATTTAATTTTACGTCTTCTTAAACATTTTTTTTCTTTTTATGGCCTTCTTTTGGTCAGTAGTGACAAGAATTTCATGGATGCAATGCTATAGTATGAAGTTTTATATACTTCTCAATGGAAGTAATGCTATAGTATCAGGTTTTATGTACTTCTCAAGGGAGATTGTTAATTTTCGGAACCAGAGCTAAACTTATTTCATATATCTAGCAGTGTGTTTCTAAAAGATGGTCACAGTAGCTTCTTCTGTTCAACACATTTTCAAGAAACCTGGCCATTCTCTCGTGGGACTACAAAACCTATAGTAAAACTCTTTGTTTGGTTTGGATTGGGAAACACATTTTTTTCAGTGTACCCAAGGCTTGCTTCAAGGCCATAGTCACCTTACCACTGTAGTGACTGATGTGAGTAGGAATTCCAAATGTCACAAGCACCACTTTGTTCTCTTGGAACTCCCCAAACCTAGGTCCTACTTGCTATGGTATGAGGAACCCCAAACGGGCTTGTGTGGATAAAACCCTAGAGAGGGGTTATTTTTGCTTTTATAGACCAAATGAGGTAGTAATTAACAACAAACACAAACTACTAGAAATAAAAAGGAAGGCACCTCCAAATACATCTTGTCCCCAGCTGCTGAGTTGCCTTCAAACTTACTTTGTAGAGCATAGACCTTCTTGACCTTGTGTTAATTAATGACTCCTCAAATCTGAGAGCTTGGCGTAATGGTGGGTTTGAATTGCTGAATTCGAGTGTGGTTTGCTATGCAGCATGAGAGGTTGGGATTGTCTGCAATTTCCACTTTACTTAAAACACCGTAGAAACTTCTAATTAAGCTTTGGAAATGAGCAACAATCAACATGAGGAAGCCATGCCTGGACCTTCACTTGGATCTCACTCAGCGTTTGTTACGCACACATATATTACGTGGTTTTCCTTGAAATAGAATTATCAAACGCTCTATGGGAAATACTTGCTGTCTCAAGGAATTTCAACATTTTGATCTCTATCTGCTTCCACTGAACAGCATTCATTCCCACTGGTTCAAAGTTAGCATTTCTGCATTAGTATTACCTGTGAAATGTGTGATTGCCTCCTACCCAGGGTATCAAAGAAACTGACTATTTGGTGCTGCTTCAGTTTGTTTGCTTTTCTAGTGAGAGGATTAAGCAGGGCATTTCTAAACTGTCAGATGTCATAGAGCTTGATTTTGACAGAAGGTAATGTATCATGGCATTTCTGAAGACACATCATCCTACACAGAGTCCCTTCCTAAATCGGCATGGCGTTCATCACACTCATTCTGTGTCCATGGTAATTACAGGATCATTGTCTCAGTGATGGGTTCTTGCTATAAATATTTACTTAATCAGAATCATTAGGTTAGCTGAGTGACACCAAGAAATCTTGTGGTTGTTAAGGAAAGTAGACACAGTGATGAATTTGTCATTAATCTTCGAGTCTGTCAAATTTTATCAGACTTCCGCCTGTGTCTGCATGTCTGGAAGCTGGTGTGCAAAAGTACTTAATTGTATCTGACATTGTTCACCTATAGTCAAAATTTAATGTGAAAGTAAAGCTTCCTTTAACATTTTTTTTCTAGAAATATCTTTTTTTTTAGAATATGAAATTTGGGTACATCTGTATATTATCTTATCTTCAACTATTAAAATGGCTAGTAATAATTTTTTAAAATGTTGGTCTTTCTCTTGTTGGGTTGCCATGTCTGAGTTTGATATAATGGTTTTGCTTTATCTTATATTTTATTTTGTAGTGTTAGGTTGTTATCTCTTTAGAAGCCTGTACTTTTCTAAGGAAAGACAGAAAGGAAGGAGGAGGCTGGAGAGGAACACAAGGAGAAGAAACTGCAGTTGGGATATAATGTATGAGAAAGAACTATTCCCAATAAAAAGGAAATAATTAACAAAGAAACAAAAACAAAACACAGAAAAATAAACAAAAATGTTGGTCCTTAAGAGCTGAGGAATCATCTTCTTATGTTTGTCTAGTAATAAACTGTGCAATCGGAGGAACGTTTCCAATGTTCTTCACTTGGCTGTGATCAGAGTTAACTGGGAACTTGCAGGTGTGACCCTTACCTTTTCTCTTGGATTCAGAGGGTCCCAGGTTCTGGGGGCTTTCCTGGCGGTGGCAGAAAGTCATGATGGTAGGAATGCAAAGAAGAGATCTGGCATCATTACCTGGCAATAAGCAGACAGTGAGAATACAAGGGGGATATAGGGAGAGCCCGGACACCGCCCGCAGGGACACACCCCAGTGATATACTTCCTCCAGGTAGGACTCTCTCCCTGCTGTTCTCCATGACCCAGTAATGTAATTATTTTATGAGTCCACCATTAGTTCCAGGTTCTCCTGATCCAGTTTAGGCAAATGCCTTCAGAGGTGTGCATTGCCAACCCACACATTTCTTTCTTTCTTTCTTTTTTAATCTTATTTATTTATTGTACACATGTGAGTACACTGTGACTATCTTCAGACACACCAGAAGAGAGTATCAGATCCCATTACAGATGGTTGTGAGACACTATGTGCTTGCTGGGATTTGAACTCAGGACCTCTGAAAGAGCAGTCAGTGCTCTTAGCCACTGAGTCATCTCTCCAGCCATACATTTCTTCATCCAGTCAACTTGACAATCCAAATTGAATATCACAATAAGGTTGTTAGTTTCATTATTCTTGTGGCTTAAAAAAATCTTTCTGCTTTAAATTTCGAATGATCAGGGAGTCACAAACAGAGACAGTACAGGTAGATCTGTGAATGCCTCCTCTAGATCCTACCAAACTGAACATGGACAGCACCCATGGTGGGCAGATACTATGCATGGTGTTTGTATAGTTCATGTCTGTCTTTATACTTCTGTGTTTGGAAGTTCTCCATGTAATCTAGTGCTTGCTAGATATGCTGTTTGTAAAGACTTTCTCCCAGCCCATGTCTTCTCCCCCATCCCTCTCTTCCCCCACCTCTCCCCCACCTCTCACCCGATCACTGTAGCCTGACTCTCTCTGGGTTTTGTTTTGTTTTTGTTTTTTCTGAGACAGGGTTTTTCTGTGTAGCCTTGGCTGTCCTGGAACTCACTCTGTATGTAAACCATGCTGGTGTTAAACTCAGAGAACTGCGTGCCTCTGCTTCCCCAAGTATTGGGATTAAAGGTGTATACCACCAGCTGTCTTCTCCTCTTAAAAACATTTAATTTTGATTAGGTCCACTATAGCATACTTTCTTTTAATGGAGTTTGCTTATGTTTCATGCCTACAAGTAGTTCTTCAAGCCTTGGGTCTAGAAGATTTTCTGCTCTGTTATATTTTAAAAATTATACTGTTTATATTCATCAGTTTTTGTGCTTTATTTACTTTAATTCAGGCATATGAATTGTTTGCATGAATATATATATATATATATATATATATATATATATATATATATATATATATATATATATATATATATATATATGCATCATGGACATACCTGGTGCTCCCAGAGATCAGAAAAGGGTACTGGGTCTGAAACTTGAATAACAAATGATTGGGGAGTCTCTATATAGGTGCTGGGACTCAAACCTGGGTTGTCTTCAAGGACAACAAGTGATCTAACCACTGAGAAATCTCTCCAGCCCTATAGTTTTCTGTTTTACACTACATTTATGTTATATTTGAGTTGATGACTTAGTTTTCAGATATTCTGTTTAGTTTAGATGCTTTTTACCTATGGATGACGAAAGGCTGCTATACCATTTATGAAAACAGCACCCTTTCTTGCTCCTAACTACATTTTAACCTTTGTGGAAACTCAAGTGGACACACTCAAGGTTATTTCTGTATTTTTAAAACTTGGTCTTTATAGGGCTAATTACTATATTTGAATAGTGAGTCTTGACTCAGAAAAAGTGACTCTTCTCACTTTCTTCCTCTTCTTTCAATATTGTTTTAGTTTTTCTTTACATTGAATATAAATTTTATGATAATTTGGTCAATATATATTCTCCCCTCAAGGTTTTTATAAAACTTGTTATAAACATGTATATCACTTTTGGGGGGGGATTAAAATCTTTACTATATATTGGTTTTGAGAGATCTATCTACATTAAATGCTTCTCTAAATGTTTTAAGATTTCACTCATTACCAGGAAAATCTTTTCCAGTTGTTAGGCTTAGCTAAGGGTTTCTTCATTTTTGAAAAACTGCGAATGATATCACACTTTCCATTCTGTGTCCATGTGTATCTCGGTTCTGGTCCATAGAAGCAGAACTGATTTCTGTGTTGCTTTGCTTTGTTTCTTTTTTACCAACTTCTCCAAATCTGAGTAATATTGAAGAAAGGGTGTTAATTAGCTAATGCTCTTTTAGAGGCTAAACATGTAAAATTGGGCAGCCCTGTTTCTCTTTTGACACTGGTGAGGGCTCTGTTGAGAATATCACAGCCAAGTGGAACAAGGGCAGAGGTTTGTGTTCATAGTAGGCCAAGCATGCAGTGCTGACATACTTGATTCTTAAAAAAAAAATACTGACTTGTTTTATTTTTGCTTGTACAGATGTTTTCTGTGCATGTATGTAAATGTATCATGTGCATGCAGTCTCTGAGGAGGTCAGAAACCGGCATCAGATCCCTGAGAACAGGTGATATAGATGGTTATGAGTTACCATGTGGGTGCTGGGAATTGAACCTCGGTCCTCTGCAAGAGCAACAAGGGCTCTTAGCTACTTAGTCATTTCTGTAGTGCTACAGTCACTTAATAATAACCTATTCTTTTAGAGCTGACTTATCTTATATAAGACCAGAATTCATCTCTTCTAGAGGCAATAGCTTTATAATCTAATTTTTTTTTCTAGCTGTTGTCTCTCAAAGGCTCTATGTTTTCTTAACATCACCATGCTGGGGACCATGCCACCAGCACATAAAACTTTAGAAAATAAGTCACATCTATTGTGGTTTAAATATGCTTCACCCAGGGAATGGCACTATGAGAAGGTGTGGCCTTGTTGGAATATGTGTGTCACTGTGAGTGTGACTTTAAGACCCTTCCCTTTGCTGCCTGAAAGTCAATCTTCCACTAACAGGCTTTGGATGAAGATGCAGAACTCTCAGCTCCTCCTGCATCATGCCTGCATGGATGCTGCCATGTTCCTGCCTTGATGATACTGGACTGAACCTCTGAACCTTTAATCCAGTCCCAATTAAATGTTGTCCTTATAGGAGTTGCCTTGGTCATGGCATCTGTTCACAGCAGTAAACCCCAAGACAACACCAATGAATAACATTTTGCATTCTGCTCAGGTTTCTAAACTATGTATTAGTTTTGTATCAGTTGCTCTTGTTGCCAAATGCCTGACATGCAGTTTAAGGAGGAGGAGTTTCATTTGGCTTACAGGTGCAGCCACATTCTACTGTGAAAGGAAAGACATGATGGCATGAACTGGAGGTGTCTGGTTATCTTATATTCAAGCCCAGGAAGCAGAGAGAAATGAATGCTGATGCTCAGCTCACATTCAGCTCTGTATTTTGTCTAGAACCCCATCCCATGGAATGATACAATCCACAGTTAAACTGATATCCTCAGTTAAAACCTAAAAAAAACAACAACAAAAACAAAAACCTTTTCTGAAAATACCCTCATAGACTCATAGACATATCCACACCAGTGTTTCTATGGTGATTCTAAATTCAGGCAAGCTGACAACAATATTTAGCCATCCAACTTCCATGGATACTTTTTAAAAAGAAGTGTTCAAATTTTCCATGTAGGCTATAGTGTTTTCTGTAAATAGGAACAGTCCTGTTTCTCACTTTTAGATCTATGTAACTTTTGTTTCCTTTTGGTATATTACTTCAATGGCTGGAACATCTAGTACCATGTTGAATGAAACAGTAAGAGCACCTTATCCTTCCCTTGTCTGCAACTGTGATGGTCTGAATGAGAATGGTTCACGCAAGCTCTTGTATTTGAATGATTGGTCCTCAGTTGGTGGAACTGTTTGGGAAGGATTAGGAGGTGTGGTCTTCTTGGAGAAGGTATGTCATGGAGGCTTTGACATTTTTGTTTTTACATGTCTAAACAGTTTTCTCCATTAAAAAGAAATATTATCTTGGAGGTGTTACATTTTGACCTCCTTTAGTTGCCTTAAAAATATTTAGCTCTTATTTTTAACTTTTACCACATTTAATTTGCAAAATATATTTATTATCAATCCAAATAATATAAATAATTTATAATAGTTTATGTTTGATGATAGCTTACACTGTTTGTTTGTAATAGAGTATTTGAGTATTGTCTCTTTTTATCTAGAATTATCCAAGACACTGCTATTGTTTATGTTCCCAATGTTTGTTTCAGTTCATACATTTATTAAATTCTCTTTTGGTTTTCTGAATCCAATGCTTTCCAAGTTAGAACATTTCTCTGCTGGGGATACATGGAGGCTTCCTCTGGTTAGGCTGGTAGCTAACTTGCAGCCTTATTTTATGAAAATCTCTTTACTTTGCATTCACTTTGAAAGATAATTTCTCTGGTAGTAAACTTTTGTTAGTGGTTATTTTCTCTGGTTCTTTGGAGGACACTCTGTCATGTTCAGTACCATTGCCCAGAAATCAGCTCGTCTTTCTCTCTCCCTCTCAAGGTCAGCTCTCCCTACTTTCTTTGAAGATGTTCCCTGCCATAATTGTGTGTGCACTTAGCCATATAGTTTCAAGAGATACAAAACAACAATGGTTGAATGGCAGAGAAACAACAACCTGCAATTTGTGCTGGAAGTTTCAAAGTGTGTTACTCAAATAACAGATTGAAGCTGTTTTTATAAAGCAGACATTTTTTTTTTTTTTTTTTTTTTTTGCTTTATACACAACAGACTTTTAATATGGATTTTAAGCCAGCTGTCCAACATTGGGTGTGATGGTTAAAATAAACATAGCAACTGTAAAGAAAAAAGAAAGAAAATATTCCCCCAAAAAATTTACTAAAGAGAGGTGGGTGGTATATTTACAGATGGAAACCTGGGCGGGCAGGGTTCACCCACATGTTCCAACAGGAGACACTTAGCACCAGGGATGAGCAGAGAGCAGGTGAGACTGTCCTGTGTGGTTCTTCTTTACCAGTGAAGTTTGCTAATGGCGCACATGTAATTTGCTGTTTCCTGGATTTATATGCCAAGCCCTGGTCTGACCCCTAGCAGCCTAGACCCTGGCCATGGTGGCGTGTGCCTAAAATTCCAGCAGCTGAGGTGATGGCAGGACTTAGAACAAAGCACACAGCAGAGCTGCAGCCTGAGCCCCAGCTAAAGCAGACATTTTTAAGATTTGAAAATCATAATTTGTAAGTTCAGGCTACAATGATCTTTTGACCAGGAAGAAATTCAGGTCTTCGGGTATAAAGACAGCATCTATGAATATTTATTTTGTAATAATCTGAGAGATTTCAATTTCATGTCAAAAGACTGCATTCTTAAAATGTATTGCAGTGAAATTAGGAATTAATAACAAAAAATTAGCTTACAAAAGTCTAAGGTTTAAAATGAAATAACCATTAGGTATAAAAAAGGAAGTTGCTTGCTTCTCTGTAGGAAGATTTCTCATCCTTGCATGGTGTAGCTAAGTGAGAAAGGACCTAACCTTATATGTCAAATGATGGAGTCCTTTGGCATGAGGCTGCCTGTGGGGTTTAGAGTTGAAAGCAGGATGAGAATACATTTCACATTGCCTGTTGTCAGGCCAGGGTACATTTATTGTCCTGGAATAATTGTTTACAGTTCTCATTTTTACTCCAAAATGTATTAATTTGATCACTCTGGGTAAAGCTGGTGATTTCCTCCCATTAATCTTCTTGCTCCTTCAGAAATGCCCACCACTGGAAACCTCATATCATTCTATTTGTTAGTGATATTTACAACGACTTCCAAGTTTTCTGAGAACCATCTGTCTTCTTGTTTCATTTAGATGGTCCTTTTATGGCTCTAGAGTTATTGTTTCCTAGCTTACCCATCTATGTTGTCCATTTCTGATCCAGGAGAGATACCAGTGCATCCTTTATCCAAGGAACTCTAAAACCACAAACCAACACTTGGTAGAAACTTCTGTTCCACATGTTACAGGATATTCACACTTGGTGTGTTACTTATCAGTTCTTCATGATCCCTCCAGATAAGACATGTCTATCTAGTTGTCACTGGTCCAGCCTCACAGGGATCCCTGCCTAAGTGCAGCACAACAAATGCCCTCCCTTTAATGGAGTAATGGCTGCTGTGCTATGGGTCTTTAAAGAAATACCCCTTTATCCGAGTGTGGCAAGATAACCTGTAATTCCAGCAGTTGGGGACTGCAACAAGAAAGCATGAGTTGAAGACTATCCTAAGCTACAGAATAAGTCACTGTGTAGAAAACAGAGACAGAAAAAAGATGAAGATGATGCTGATGATGATGATGGTGATGATGATGATGATGAAATGAAGAAGAGGAGAAAGGAAAGAAGAAAGACAAGAAGGAGGAAGTGGAGATTCTCTTGGCCTTTGGAATAATTTTAGTGTAGATGGACAGTCCCTGGATACATGACCCAGAACTCAAAATGTGGGCTTGACAATTTTACTTCCGAAGACAAAAATGAGGGAAGCTGGCCTGACTCACATTCTGAGTCTATTCCACCTAAGCCCTCAATCCCAGCTGACATGTTGACCTACAGTATATGCTCTACAACAAAAATACGCTCCTGAGTAAAATAAAACCATCTGGCAATAGTTCTTTAGGACTCACAGTTAATATTTTCCACCTAAGGTCATTCATTACAACAGGAGAAAGAGAGAGAGAGAGAGAGAGAGAGAGAGAGAGAGAGAGAGAGAGAGAGAGAGAGAGAGAGAGAGAGAGAAAGGGAGGGGGGAAAAGGGAGGGACAGAGATAGAGAGAGAGATACACAAAGACAGAGACACAGAGAAAGAAATGCACCAGTTAAGGGAACCACTGTATGAACATCCTGGGCATATTTATCATGCTGACATGGCTCCAATGTTACCAGGCCATGCTATCTTACAGAACAGCTATCATGGAAGACATTCATCCCAGAGAGGCCCCCTCATTCTATAGCGAGCATATTGTACAGTATAGGTACCTCTTTACATTGTCATTCATCTAACACAGTTTCAGTAGCCCAGTCAACCACAAAGTCATAAAACCTTTCCTTTTTCTCTAAGCAAGGACTCCAGTGAGAGACAATGGAACCACACCGAAGTCCAGGCTGGGTCTGTTGGTGTCTGTGGTACATTTCACAGGGGGCTGCCTCAAACTCCAGCCTAGAATTTGTGTGCCTCAGGTGGTACTGCTGTGCATACTGCTTACTGATAACCATGCCGAGATGAGCCAGTTGCTACAGTCAAACTCACCTAGTCATTGGCTGAGTATTCTGCTGAAATACTCAGGGCTGGGGCTGGGTGAGGTTTTGGGAAAGAGCGGTGGGAACAAGCCTGGGTACATAGCTTTGTCAGTTTTAGCAGATTATTTGATATTTTTGCTGCAGAAAAAAACCACACCTGTTTCTATGAAGAAAGGAGAGACTGAACAAAATCTTGACCTGATAAAACACCCAGTGGAATTTTTTATTATTCTTCTGTTAACTTGTTCTTCTTCACAAAAGGCTGTGTGGACATTTTGCTTGAAAAGAGCGTATATCAGGTTTCATATTCTGAAACCCAGCTAGAGAGGTGTGCTTTAGAAATCTCAAAATAATGACTTAAAATTGAAGCCAAATCAACCAGGGAAGAAAAATGTATTTGGTTACATTTAGTTACATTAGATCATCTTGCCCACCCCACCCGATCTTGCACACACCCGGAATATCATTTACAGTCTGTTTCCTTATTCTGTCATATTTCCTAGCAACCGTTCACTCCAAACCCATGTATAAAAGCCACCCTCCATGATAAAAAGCTTCCCTTGGACATGTTACTTTATTTGCTCTCTTTAAAGCCATCCTATTGATTCCCTTAAGAATGACTGAGGGAGATTTCTTCTCTTGGGTTTATTAGGTCTACAAAGAAAGAAAAAGAGTTTGCATATTCTTGCCTTTCCCATTACTTTCTGTCTTCCCAATTCTCCTCCTGAGATGTTGATACCACGTCCTGTGTTCCTTGCTGATTCTAGATTGGACCCACCCCCAGGTCTCTTTGCAGGCCTTTCTATCAAGTTAGCATTGCTTATGAAGCAGATGTACACAAGCTGGGGAACTGGATGGTAAGGAATCAGCCTAGGGCTTTCACTAATTGCTTCTTTGCTCCACCCTTCAGGCATCCTTCTCTTCTCATGCTGGCTCTAGCAAAGTTCTGGGGTCATTGTCCAGAGAATAGTCAGGGACAGGAACTCATCTCATTCTGAAACCCAATGGGCAGGGGGCCCTCAACCCCTGAGAAAAGCTCAGAGTCCTCTACTAGGGATGCTTCCAGCATCTCTAAATGTAGCTCACATTCCCCAGAAGCTTTTGGAAAATTGTACAATAAGTTTCACTTAATTTTCACTTCAGATTCACTAGGTAATTAAGAATGTGGAAAGTTCTGAGCGTTAGTTCATGTGGTTTATTAACATAGGACTCTGTGACTATGATTTTATAATTGTAACCCCACAAATCACCAGCGCTCTCTGTTTAAGCTTACAATAAGCTGTGGTGGGTGATGAGTTATCTTTCTTTCCATAAGAATACACTGCCTTTAATAAATGAATTCCTTACAAAATTGTTTCCTCAAAGTCCTTGTAGGCATTACACTGGAAATTGGCTCTGTGGTCACATAAGCTTGGAAAAATGCTTTTAAAAATAAACTTAAGTGGGTTTACAAAAGAGTTTCATAACGGTGCTCACTGTGTTGTGGCACTTGGTACATATGTGGAGGTGCTAGGGAAATATGTAGACCTTCTCAAGTTCCTGTAACTTTATTCTCAGAAGAGCCTTTGGGTATTAGTGTGACATGGAGCTTGCTTTGGGAAATACTATCTTGCAAAACTCTTACAGGAACAAAAAAAGAAAAAAAAAAAAAAAAAAAAAGAAAACCACGAGGATAAATATTCTTAAATAAAAATTACCTCACCTTACTGATATTACACGAGAGTGTCTTGAAAGTCTGAAAGCTATTATTTTTATAAGGTTGATTCACTTTCTAAGAATTCTGATTTCAAGAACTTTTCTTCTCGTGGTCATATGTCTATTTCCCTTAATGCACAGGCAGAGAGGCAGGTTCATGCCCTAGAGACAGGCTCTATGTTTCTCCCAGTGAAGTGCAAGCTGCTGCCAGTGCCCAGATCACTTTTAAAGAAAGTGTGCACGGCCATGCTTCTTTTAGCCCTGAAAGTATGATTTGGATGGCCTGAACATTAGTATCTCATAAAACACTCTTGGAGCTCTGGAGTCTCTAAATAAGATAAATTATTAAATTTAATTACTCAGAACTCAACTCAGTGAGTAAACTCAGTATGTAAAAGGTCATTTATACTTTAAAGGACATCATTTTCCATGTCTTAACACTAATTTTCCCCTTCACTGTTTCTCTGCCCCTTTCTGAATCACTCTTTGTCGGTGTTCCTGATGTGTGTATGTGTGTGTGTACATGTGCTCACACATACACACCTGCCTGCACCCCCGTGTTGTTGTCTCTGTGTGACTTTGCCTCCTACTGCCACATGCATGTGGTGTCTCCATTTCTCAGCTGGGCTCCTCTCAGATTCCCGCAGTTTACACAGGTGTCTGGCTCTTTGGCCTGGCCCCATCGGCTTCCTCCAATCCTCGAGGGCGCCTCTGGCATGCATCGTCTCCTCCAGCCCATGCATTCTGTCTGTCTTCCTTCTGTCCCACAAGGACACAAATACCAAAAGCCATCCAGACAGATGGTTTGGAGTCCTGATAATGGGTGTGCCCCTGGGAGAAACCTCGTCTAAGACTCTGAGGTATCGCTCATGGTAAAGGCAGGCTGAGGGGACTGCCGTTCTAGCATGGCTTCCTGTCAGCCATCCTTGTCTCCCCCTCTCCACCTCCCTCCTGGCCCCTTTTGTGCTGGCCTCATTTCCAACAGCTTCCTCCTGCATTTTATGTATTTTCTCACTCTCCGCCCCATGTTTTGAAAAATCCATCCCTTTTTTCCTTTCTCACTCAAGGATTTTTGGTGGGGAAATTGAAACTATGGATTGTAAAGTAAATGGCGGAAGATCTGAGGTTGTAAGATTTGCATGGGGTAGGACTTGTGTGCAGATGTTTTTCTTGTCTTAAATCTGAATATAAATATGAGGCATTTCAACATGACTCTTTTTAAAAATCTCACTCCAAACAAGGGATAAATTTGAATGCATTCCCCAGACCCTGGGTCTCACACTAGAAAGTTAGATATGTAAAGGTAAGGTGAAGAAAACAAGACAAAACCAACCGACCATCCAACCTCCCTCTTTCCCCCCAAAACACCTAATAATATTTCCAAGCAAAGATGTTGTTTGAGTGAATTCCACAAAATATTTCAGGATTTCTTTTGATGCATTGCTCTGTGGTTAAGATGATCAGGGTTCCAGGAGACTCTAGGAGAGTGTGTGTGCTCACACTGCATGGGGGTCCTGTCAGACAGACACATGTGGTAAATGTGTAATGACAGCTTTGCACCTCTTGCTCTGCCCATCCTGCCCCAAACTCAGACTCTGTTCGCTGAGCAAAGCTTAGGGCTCCCTCTGCCTCCACGTTTGCTTTCTTGTTCTTTCACAGTTCAGCACTTGGGGCACCCATTTACCACCACCTCAGCAAGTTTCACCTCTGTGGACCACTTAGAAGATACGCGTCAGGTACTGAACACAGAGGCATCTAGCAGCCTCCTCCGGACCCACCTTGGTGAATTTGATGTGTGAGAGAGATCTGCTGGGGGCTTAGTGAGGTTCTTCCTTTAGATACAACCGAGAGCTCCAGACCTCAACAAAGTGTGAACAGAACAGGTCAAAGGCAACTTCAACCACAACCGTACCCATGACAATTCTCCCCAGGAGCCTGGAGTACCGGAGAGAAAATGTAAATCTCCAAGAACAGAGTCAGTCCCTCCAAAGACAGTGTGCTAAATCATCCCTTCTGGAGACAATTATCTTCCTCCACCCCCAAATTTTGATATGTGTGTGTGTGTGTGTGTATGTGTGTGTGTGTGTGTGAGAGAGAGAGAGAGAGAGAGAGAGAGAGAGAGACAAAGAGAGACAGAGAGACAGAGAGACAGAGAGACAGAGAGACTATTCTAGGTAAAGCCCTCAGCTTTAGGGGCATTGAATTGTCAAAAATTGCTGTTGTGTGTTAAGCTTCTGTTTTCAGTTAAATATCTTCCAGGTTGCACTATATTGCAGTTTGACTATTGGAAAATTCAATGTTCCATTTCCCTACACTTGACATTCATTTACTTAAGATTTCAGATGAAAGCTACCTTTGTGTGTTCTCCCCTCTGGAGGGCAGCTCAAGGACTTCCTAATTCTGACAGGATCCAGGCAAGTGTTCTACTAAGACAGCAGGCCCTCAGACACTTCTTAAGATCCTGCTGGGTTCAGGGAAGCTTCTGAGGATGGCAAATGCACATTCTCAGTGTTATAGATGATGGTATTGTTTAAACATCCATTTCACCCACCAAAGCAGGTCTGGAGAGACTCCCTGTTCTTTGTTCCTGTTCTGAGGGTCTTCTCTGCATAGCTTTGCATTTCCCAAACATTATCTTCAGGTTCAACCACCAAGCTTCAACTTTGTTGTTCAGGTGTGGACTTCTAGAGCAAATTTTAATTTTAATTGTTTCAACACTCCCGGCCCCTGTGAAGCTGAAGAGGTCACAGTAAGTCACGCAAGGATAGACCCACTAAAACCTAGCCAGCCAAGAGAGAGTAGAAGAAGGCAGGATGGCTGGTCTATAGCGATGATTTCCAACACTCACAGACCACGAGTCAGAGTATCTGGGAGTGGTGTCCAGGGAATCCACCTAAGCATGCTCTCCACTGGAGGCAGGAACATTTTCTGCCACAGATGTTGAAAGTTCTGAGTAAGGGGTTCATCTGTTATGAATGTGGAGAGTTTCACCCGTAGTCTCTGGTGAGTTACTCAGAGTCTTTATAAAGCACTGACCATTTGCTAAGACTAGAAAATTTGGGAGTCTCTATCCCAAGCCCAGGACAGTGGAAAGTACACCCATGATTTAGTCACAGATAGAGTTAAATACCACAGAGAAAGCAAGTATGACACTAATGGGCTTCTTAACACCTATTGGAATTCTGGGGTTTCTTTGGACCACACTTGAAAATTTTATGAGCTTTTTGTACACTGTGGTATTTGCCAATTATTAGACAAAATCACATGGAAAATTATTAACAATATAATTTCTAATTCATATGTTATGTCTTTTATTATAGACCACAAGCTCCTCAGGTGTGTTGTGTGTAGGGCTAAGCTTTATGCTTGACAGGCACAGAAAGGCAGTAATGATGGGAATGTTACAGAGACAGGCTTCTCTGTAAATGAGTCCTGGCTGTCCTGGAACTCACGCTATAGATCAGGTTGGCCTTGAACTCAAAGATCCAGCTACTTGTGCCTCCCTAGTGATGAGATTAAAAGACTACCACTGCTTGGCAGGTTGATAGTTAGTAAGTACCATTTCTTTATTTACAAACAACAACAACAAGACAAGAAATAACATAGGTTTGTTTTCTGATTACATAATAAAAAGAATCGAACCTGAAAGTTTGTAAGTAGAATTTCCTAAAGTCACATTTTTGTTTAAAAAACAAAAAATTTTTTAATTTGTTATATATATTTACTCCGATATTTTTTTGTCTTAGAGTCTAGATCTCACATGATCATATTTTATTGGCTTAGCAGTTAGAACACCTTGGACTTGAATTCCAGTTCTACCACAGAAGCTACACAGGTTCAGGTGGGTTGTGATGCTTCTTGCATTTGGTTTTTATTTGTACAGAACAAGGCACACAGTGACATGTGTGTCTCTCTCATCAGATTCTGGTGGTGTTGGAGTGAGAGTGTCTTTAATGTGCTTAGTACAGTCATTCCATACCTGTTGAAGAACCTATTATTCTACCAAAGTATGCTTTACAACACATTACAAACCTCCCTTTTAGGAAATAGGTTTTGTGCCTTTGCCTTCTTTTTATTTAACCATCTGCTATAAAATTGCTTCCATTGCTTTTTCTATACTCTGTAAGTGTTTTACATCTGGGCCCTGGAATGAATGTATGACCTGTTTTTCAGGTAACAGCATCAGTTATTAGAGAGCTGTGTGCACTCACCCCATGCTCCCTATGCTTATATTCTCTCCCCAAATTAGAAAAACATATTGTGATATTATTGGAGTTCCCTTCAAGTTATTGTTCTTGTTAAGTTATTAACATCGTCTTTTGGAGATTGTGCCCAGACTTCTCACAAAGTACCTATTTGGGGGATGTTTTCAGGTACTACATTTGCCTTGACATTTTTCCTAGTCTGTGTCTTCACTCTAAAAATGAAAATTAGCCAGCAGATGTCAGGAGACCTTTTCCTCGTCTCTGACTGTTCTCACTCTCTCCACACCTGACATTAGATGCATGTGCCTGCGAGTGACCCTTGGTTTCTTCTGTGCCTCGTTGTTAATCATTAGAAAGAATGACTCCATCAGTTCATAAATTTGAAGGAAACCTAATTTCCCACACAGTCTGTTAAATTATTATCAGCAAGCTGTTTGAGTTGATTCATAAGTTCTCAAACCCCCATTTCTTGGCAGAGTTTGAGGTAATATTGACAAACAAATTTACATATTCCTGGTTTGTCCAAAATAGTACTTTTCTATCTCTATTGCCTAGTATGTATAACTAGACTTGGAAGCATCTTGTCCACAAAATAAATATTTAAAATCCAAGCCCATTAAGTAAGTGCAGTTTTTATCTACATCTCATGTTGTAATGGGAATGAACTTCGAAGAATTCCCCTCATTATGAGGTCAACATCCCTTCCCAAGCATCTACTGTAAACCAAGATCACTTAGCTAAAGATCGCTATAAACAGACATCAATCCACCAAATGGGAGCCTGTCACTAAATCACAGAGCATAGAACAGCTTCCAAAATTCACAGCACCCTTGTTTTGTAAGGCAGAGGTCATCACTCAGGAGATCACAAGTGTGTGCAAGCGTACACATGTGTGTAAAACTGCATTTTGCATTTCTGTGGGTATAAACCTATAGCATCAGGAGACATGAATGTTTAAAAGCAGCCACAGAAAAAGGCAAAGTGTCAATCTTCCTAGACGTTCTGTCAAGAAGAGATTTTTGGTTTGTTCTTAAACTTATGGATGAGACCTGTAGTTTGGGCATTTTGAAGGTAGCATGTTATTTTATTGCTGAAATAAAGGACACAGTTTATTGATCATATTTATGTGTGATAAAGATGAAGTTGATAAGTGCAGTCTTCTTTATTCCTTCATTTAAGAAATTGATGTCTTGAATGTCCACAGAAATGAAATTTTAGAAATTCAAATAATAAGAAACGGTGTGCTCCTAACCACAATCTTTTTTTCCCTCAATATTCTCTTGTATTATTTCAGAATCAATTTTTAAGGAATAATTTACATATGATGAAACTCGCACATTTTTAAGTGCAAAACTTATCCTTCTTATTGACTGTCCGCAACCAAATAGTTGTCAATGTGGTCATTGTATAGAACATCTCCATCACTCTATGGTCTCTTTGTTGTCCCCCTTATAGTCAAGCCTTCCTATGACCTCATCCTTGGTAACTGCTGATATGTTTTTGTTTTTATCTTTAATTTTCTAATAATTGTACATAAAAGGAGTTAGATACTTTTTATCTTTTGTATCTGGCTCTGTTTGCTCTGCATGATTTTAACAATCTTCTATGGCATTGTGTGAACCATTCATTCATTCACTTTTATTGCTCAGTTGTATTTTATTCTGTGGATACACCATAGTTTGTTTACTCATTTAACAGTTGACAGATATTCTTGTACAAGTCTTTGGTGAAGCTGTGTTTGCACCTTTGATGTTGGATCAAAAGCTAAGTGAGAGTTTTCATTGTTCCGCACCTCTTCTTGAATTTAGTCTGGCAGATAAGTTTACATTTTGTACATCTGGTGTGTATGGTAATGCACATGGTTTTCATTTGTATTTTCCTAATGATAAAGGATGTGAAATACCTTTTCATGTAACTATTTGACATCCAATATTCTCTGAGAAAGTATCTATTAAAATTTTTAACATTATTATTAGGTTGTGTTATTTTATTGTTGAATCATAGGGATTGTTTGTCTGCCCAGGATACGTTTTCTACAAGATACATATTTTATAGGTTCTCTTAGCCTACTGCTTCTTATTTCCTGCTCTTAATATTGGGCATCGATGGATAAAATCTAATTTGGTTGAAAATTATTTATCACCCTGTCTTTTATAGGTTGTGCTTTCTTGTGTTGCATAAAAGTCCCCCTCCCCCCAAATCAGGAGCACAAGTTTTTCTCATATTCTCTTGCTTCATTTTAGTTTTAAACATGAGATCTGGGATTAGCTGGGAGATCATTTGGGGTCTACAATGAAGACTCAAAGCTGTTTTTCACTCAGTTGTATAATCTCTTTCGGGATCTCGACAAAAACTACCTGTTGCTCATGGGATGGTTTGGAATCTCATGGAAAGTCAATCGACTTCACACCTGCACATAGCGTTATGCCTGGACTCTTCTTCGGTGTCATTTTTTGCATGTTTGATCTTATGTAAAGATCATGGTAACATGATTTGTACAGACCTTCTTTCTCTAAATTATGTTGGAGTAGTTTCTCCACCTCATGGCCATGTTTTTCTTTCTTGGATACACATCCTAGCTATGGCATCTCTTTAATTCCCTCTGCTTAATCACATCCCTCTGTGATTTCTGTAGTCCCTCTTAGGTGGTTGATTTCCCTTTGGGTTGTGAATACTGTATCAATCATTCTTCACATCTGAGGGAATTTTTAACTGCATAATGGATTTTTCAACTGTTGATTGCAGATTTGTTTGATATTTGCTTAAATAGTATTTCAAACACTTGGGATTGTACAGTGCTGGGGTTGGTCTTGTACATTGTACATATGCTGAGTCTGTACATGGGTATTATACTGACCAATGTACTGTTAGGAATGTTCCCCAATAATCTCTGATTGGGCAATCAAAGGCCTTTGTCTGCCCAGCCTGTGTCTGGGCAGGGGAGAGAGTAAGACCAGACTTGAGATTGAGTAGGAGGTCTCAGGTGGAGACCACAAGGGGAAGGAAGAAAGAAGAGGAAGAGGTTGCCATTAGGAGGAATGGTCCAAGAGCAGATGACCAAAGAAGTGCCCCCTGAGGACAGACAACAATAGCAGAAGCTGCCCAGGAGACACTCATTTGGCAAGTAGTGGGGCATTCATGTGGATGCTAACAGAGTAGAAGGCCAGGATAGCTCAGAACCTGCCCAGCATATTGCAGATAGTCTATTAATACATTACAGTGTTTCTTGGTAGTAAAACAGGCAAGAGTGGGGCAGAGCCCCCCAAAGTTGGTTAATAATGCAAATTTCTATCAATCTTTTGAGGCATTGTACAGTTTAGTTTGGGGATACAATGTGAACCCCATCATCTACATCATGTAGCAGGCAGAGATAAAAATGACAACTGAGGGTCCCTGCTCCAGGGACTGTTCTGGATACATCCTTCCAGGAGATCTTTCTTCTTCCTTGTACCTGACAGGTGAGTAAGTATTCAGCTTGCTCTTTCAAGAGTTTTGTCTAAATTCAGCTGCTCTTTGTGTTGCCATTCCTAGATGTACCAGGACCAAACATCCAAAGAAAATCTGAAATAGCCACAGTTTCCGCTTCCTGTCCTCTCTGGAAGTCTACTTTAATTGTGTATGTGCATGCATGTGTGTGTGTGTGTGCATGTGTGTATGTACATGGTAAAGGGAGAACATGATTGTTGTTCTCTGGTGTTATCTAACTCCTATTGCTTGCTTGCTTTGTCCTCTTCCTCCTCCTCCTCATTCTTTGTCTTTTTCTTTTAGAGATTTATTTCACTGCAGTGCATCCTTCTTGAGCCATCTGCTGTCAACAGAACCTCTTGAGTCTGAACTTTTAAGATGGGGGAGTTCTTGGCCTCCCTGATTCCGTACTTCTGCCACACTCTATCTCCCCTGTGCAATCCTCCTGTTCTTCTGTGTTATGGCTAATAATCACACTTGTCACTAGTCACTATGTGCCTACGTTTTCTATGAGTTGTGCAAACCCTACGTTTCAGAAAACATATTTCTATATAAGCTTACCACAAAGCCAATATTATAAAATAATTGGGTTTTATTCTTTGTGTGACCCCAGGCCACTTCAACAAGAATATTTTGGGGCTGGAAGATGTCTCAGCAGCTTAGAAAAATTACTGATTTTATAAAAGACCTGGGTTAAGTTTCTAGCACCCATATGTTAGCTTACAGCCAATTCTCCAGTTCCAGAGAATCTGAGGCCCTTTTCTGACCTCCATGGGCACCAGGCTCACATGTTATAATAGACATACATACAGGCAAAACACTCGTACATAAATAAATGCAACCATAAATTGGAAGGACATGGGGGGGGGGGAGTTTCTGTTTTGCCTTCAGCCTTAGTCTTTTGAAAATGAACAACAGAGTTCCGAAGAGAAGTTCCCTCTTTGTTTAAGGTGAGTTAGGTAAATATCTTATCAATGACACATGCTTTTCATAAACCTATAATGTTATTTTTTACCATTTTCATTGGATATTCTTTATATTTACATTTCAAATGTCATCACATTCCCCCAGTGCCCAATCCCCCTCTCCATTCCCTTTGCTTCCATGAAGGTGCTTTCACTACCAACCACCCACTCCCACCTCAGAGTCTTGGCGTTCTACACTAGGGAAACTAGGCTTCACTGGACCAAAGACTGCTTCTCCCATTGAGGCCAGACAATGCCATCCTCTGCTACATATGCAACTGGAGCCATAGTTCTCTTTGTGTGTGCTCATTGGTTGGAGTTTTAGTCCCTGGGAACTGTGGTGGGTTTGATTGGTTGATATTGTTATTTTTCTCATAGGGTTACAAACCCTTTCAGCTCCTTCAATCCTTTCTCTAGCTCCACAATTGTGGTCCCCATGCTCAGTCCAATGGTTAGCTGTAAGCATCCTCATCTGTATCAGAATGGATGTGGCAGAGCCTCTGAGGAGGCATCCATATCAGGCTGAGAGGTGCTGAGAAGAAGGTGTATTCTTCTGTTTAGGATGAAATGTTCTATAGATATTTGTTAAATCCATTGGTTCCTGTCTCTGTTTAATTTCTGCTTCCATTATCTGTCCATTAATGAGATTGGGGTGTTGAAGTCTCTCTCTATTATTGTGTGTGGAAAAATATATGCTTTGAGCTTTAGTAAAGTTTCTTATATGAATATGTGTGGCCTTGCATTTGGAGCATAGATGTTCAGGCTTGAGAGTTCATCTTGGTAGTTTTTTTGTTTGTTTGTTTGTTTTTTTGATGAGCATGAAGTGTCCTTTCTTATTTTTTTATAACGTTTGGTTGAAAATCTATTTTATTCAATATTAGAATTGATACACCAGCTTGTTTCTTGGGACCATTTGTCTGGAAAAAAATTCTCCAGCCCTTTACTCTGAGATAGTGTTTGTCTTTACCACTGAGATAAGTTTTCTGTATGCAGCAAAACGCAGAGTTCTTACTTATGTATCCAGTCTGATAGTCTATGTCTTTTTATTGGTGAATTGAGTCCATTGTTGTTAAGAGATCTTAAGGAATAGTGATTGTTGTTTCCTGTTATTTTTGTTGTTAGGGGTAGACATTTTTGTGTGCTTATCTTCTTTAGGGTTTGTTTGAAGAAGATCACATTCTTGCTTTTCCTATGGTGTAGTTTCCCTATTTTTGTTGGAGTTTTCCGTCTATCATTCTTTGTAGGGCTAGATTTGTGGACAGCTATTATGTAAATTTGGTTTAGTCATGGAATATCTTGCTTTCTCCATCTATAGTAATTGTGAATTTTTCTATAACCTGGTCTGGGATTCGTGTTCTCTTAGGATATGAATTACATCTGTCCAGAATCTTCTAGCTTTTATAGTCTCTGTTGAGAAGTCGGGTGTCATTCTGATAGGTCTGGTTGCATATATTACTTGACTTTTTTCCCTTATTGTTTTTAATATTTTTTCTTGTTTTGTACATTTGTTGTTTTTATTATTATGTGTTGGAAGTAAAATTATAGAAGAAAACCTCACTAACCTAAAGAAAGAGATGTCATATGTGGGCAGGTTGTAGGTCCCCATGGCAATGGAATGGCCATAGCTGTGGGTGCATACAGAGGCTGGAAGGTGATGTTGTTATCTTTATAATTCTTCTGAGCCCCTTTTCTTGTTTGGTTGATTTTCCATGGCTCTTATTTTCTTTCTCTCCCACAATTTTTTTTCTGTTTTCAGATTTTACTTATTTTTTGGCAGTTTGTTCAGTTTTAAAATATACATTTTAAATTAGATTATATTATTTTAGGAACCACCTTGTAATATTTACAAGGCCATTATTTTTGTCTATGTGTTTATGTTTTAATTACTTTTTTTTACTTTAAGGATAAGTGTCTCCTTGACTCTCTTTAAAGATGCTCATTAAAGTTTGACCTTCATCCTCCTTCTTGACAGCTCTGTGGTTCCTACTTCTTAGACTTTCTGTCCTGGAGACTCACTCATACCTATGGTTGAGGTTGAAAAGACATTTCTGAGTTATGTCTGGGCACAGAAAGCTGGGTTTGGTCGGCATAAAGATTTCTTAGCTGAGGAACATCGAATCACTGAAAAACACCTAAAGAAATGTTCAACATCCCTAGTCATCAGGAAAATGCAAATCAAAAACAACTCTGAGATTCCACCTCACACCAGTCAGATGGCTAAGATCAAAAATTCAGATGACAGCAGATGCTGTCGAGGATGTGGAGAAAAAGAAACACTCCTCCATTGTTGGTGGGGTTGTAAGATGGTACAACCACTCTGGAAATTAGTCTGGTGGTTCCTCAAAAAATTGGACATAGTACTACCTGAAGACCCAGCTATTCCACTCCTGGGCATATACCCCAAAGATGCTCCAACATATAATAAGGACACATGCACCACAATGTTCATAGCAGCCCTATTTATAATAGCCAGAAGCTGGGCCCAGATGTCCTTCAGTAGATGAATGGATACAGAAATTGTGGTACATTTATACAGTGGAGTATTACTCAGCTATTAGAACCAATGATTTTACAAAATTCCTAGGCAAATGGATGGAACTAGAGGATATCATCCTGAGTGAGGTAACTCAGTCACAAAAGAACAGACATAATATGCAATCATTGGTAATTGGATACTAGCTCCATAAAGCTCTGAATACCCAAGAAACAACTCACAGATCATATGAAGCTCAAAAAGAAGGAAGGCCAAAATGTGGAAGCCTCAGTCCTTCTTAGAAAACAAAAATAAGTGTATAGCACCCTCTCAGAGCGGGGTACACTTAGACCTTAAATCATTAATAATTCAAGAGCTAAGAAGATTGCAGCCTTGTGGCAATGCTTGGTATTTAAAAACCATTATGTTTAATCTTTACACACCAAAAGAATTTTGACTATTTTTATGTTACCTTTTTTTTATAGGTACTTTATGCTCATTGTAACTAGTAAGTTTCCAATTAATACTATCAAACCTTTAAAAAAAATCAAGTATGGACAAGAAATATATCCATATAATTTTATGCAAAAATGCTTTCAAAATCTGTATATTTATCTCTGTTTTTAAAAATAAAGTTGTTAAAATAAATATATTAGTATTAAAGATTAGCATATATATAATACACTTTATTTGCAAAATAATTTTCAGAAAACCTACAAACATTATTTAATTCATGGGGAAATTTAAAATTTATAGCTAGATTAATTGCAGTGAGAACTATCAAGAGACTTCATTGGTGAGGTTATTATCTCAATGTTGGTTAAAAAAATTCTGTATTTAAGGATAAAACATTATATAGGATGGGGAGATGGCTCCTTTGGTACAATGCTTGCCACACACATGAGAACCTGACGTCAGATCCCCGGTGACCACATAAAAAACAGACATCATGCCACACACTGAACCCAGGGATAGGGGACGTGGAGGCTGTCAGACCCCAGAGCTGGTACCTCTCAGTCCAGTCACTTAGTGAGTTCCAGGTCCAGTGAGGGAGCCTGTCTCACAAAACCTAAAATGAAAGGGTGATGGAAGAAGGTGCCTGACATTGATCTCTGACCTCCACACATGTATACATACATACTGTGCACATTTTCACACATACACTATACACATACATACATGTGCACAACATCCTGTAAATTCTAAAATGGTATTATAAAGGGGAGACATAAAGTCCAGTTTCTTTTTTTGTAAATAAAAAAAAATTGTATTTACTTAGAAGCATTCAGAATATCAACAAAACAGCAGCAATTTTTTTTACAATTACAAGTGGTATTCAGTTGAAAGAATAACAATTATCTTTGTATAAGCTGCGTCAGAGACAACTGAAGATGAAGAAACAAACCTCAAAAGAAAATCAAAAACAAAAGAAACGGAACCCCCCCAAAAAACCCAACCAAACTCCTGTCCCCATTTATAACTAATGTGTGCTGTGCACCAACAAGAACCTGCTTTAAATTTCCATGCCAATCTACAACCCCCAGACTGTACCAGACAAGGTTAGTGGCTATTGAAAATAGCACCAGGACAGGGCTATCTAAAGACACATTCGGTAGTGTGTTAACTATACAAAAAAAGACACTGTACAGTTTAAAAACAAATCTTACACAGCCTTACATTTCAATTTTTCTTTAAAAGGAGTGAGTTGTGTACATGGGGGTTAAATGCTTTATAGAAAAGAAAAAAGAACTGCGCTAAAACCAACGTATTCATCATCTTTTTCATCATCTTCATCTTTCTCTTCTTCTTCTCTCTCATCTTCCTCTTCCTTCTTTTTCTTGCTCTTTTCAGCCTTGACCACCCCCTTTTTCACTGCATCAGGTTTTCCTTTAGCTCTGTAGGCAGCAATATCCTTTTCGTACTTCTCCTTCAGCTTGGCGGCCTTCTTCTCATAGGGCTTCTTGTCATCCGCGGCAGTGTTGTTCCACATCTCTCCTAGCTTCTTTGCAACATCACCAATGGATAAGCCAGGATGCTCGCCTTTGATTTTTGGGCGGTACTCAGAACATAACAAGAAGAAGGCTGAAGGAGGCCTCTTGGGAGCATTGGGGTCCTTGAACTCCTTTTTGGTCTCCCCTTTGGGGGGATGTAGGTTTTCATTTCTCTTTCATAACGAGCCTTGTCAGCCTTTGCCGTATCTTCAAATTCCCCCTTTTCTTTAGCAGACATGGGCTTCCACCTCTCTGAGCACTTCTTGGAGAACTCTGAGAAGTTGACAGAAGCATCGGGTGCTTCTTGTGCTCCTCCCGGCAGGCTTGCACAGAGAACGCACATGAGGATGTTTTGCCCCTCAGCTTCTTAGGGTCTCCTTTGCCCATGTTTAGTTAATTTTCCTCCCTGAGGCACAGAGTCACCCGGTGCCCGATGGCTCTCACTCACCCCTGCGCTGTCTGTGTGGAACTCAGTGGACTCCAATGGCTGAGAGCGGAAGCCAGCATCAAGTCCAATTTCTAATCTAAACCTCAGTAGCCTAGGTCCTAGGTCACACGGGTCACTGTCGGTAGAGATGATTATTTGAAATTCACTGGAAACATTTTTGGTAAAGTAATTAGATAAAACTCACCTTTTCTAACAACAAGGAACAAACTAAATATAAATTAAATGATACAGAGACTTTACCTTCCTAGCTCAAACTTTCGTACCTCTATGTAAAACTTCAACTTCTCCAGCTTTTCAAACAAAAAGTGGTATCAAAAATCACTTTCTGCCTACACACATTTAGCTTAAACGCCATGCAGCTTCATGACATGCGGTCTCCCCAATCATTTTAAACAAGGATAAATCAAAATATTTGGGGCTTCACGTTTCCTGTTTATGTGGCGCCAACTGTTCCAGTGTGAACGACCGCTTCCCAGGTTGACCATCTCAGCCGTGTGGCTTTCTGCTGGTCTTGGTTGTCAGGACATCTCTGAAGAATGTCCTCCTGTTCCATGGAAGAAAGCACCCAGTTTTCCCTCACTGGTAGTAGTGTATCTCACTGTAGAAGTTTAAGTTAAAGCTCTTGATGTTCTATGTTTATTTGCCTGTGCATTGCAAACAATTGTTGGATTTGTTTCACTGGGATTAGAGCACATAGGATATAATCAACTATTTCAAAAATTAAAATTTTTTTTTGCATACTCATAGAAATTTTTTGTAAGTGTTTTCTGGAAAATAGGCTATCTCTGTAGCCACCAGTATAGTGTTAAAGAAAGATAAGAGCTACTTAATTTGGTTGTAAGTTTTGTGTATATCTGAAAAATTCATTTCTAAATGTAAAATCTTGCGTAAGAATCAAATGCTGTAGCTCACCAGATTTGTGTGTGTGTGTGTGTGTGTGTGTGTGTGTGAGTGTGTGAGTGTGTGTGAGGGTGTGTGTATGTGTGTGTGTGTGAGTGTGTGTGTGTGTGTTTAACAGCAAAGTGAAGCCTAATCTTTTATAATTTTTCTGTTTTAATGATTTTAATAAGGTTCTCTATTCTAAAAAATTATAATTTCATTATGCTTGGCTTTTCTTACTCTTTACTAAATTTATTTGATTCAATAGTATGTTTTGAATTGTGTAATTTGCGTTGCTTTTTTCAGTAAACTTTTTGCATATCTTTGATAATTTATTCTATTCCATTTTTCTTGTGTACTGGTTAGACTTCCTTGGCCAGTTTTCTGCCCCTAGTCTTTACTTTTGTTAACGTAATCTCGTGTCATTCTCCTCTATGCCTGGAGGGCCCTTAGTCCTGTCTTTTACAGCATAGATCGTGTTTTTAGTGGGTTAATCTAGTTTGTTTTTTAGCACTGTCTGTGGTGGCTGGACTTGTGTGCGCTGGGAATCTGCATGCCTCCATTGCCTTCCATATCTTCCTGAATTCTTCTGGAGTGGATTACACAGACTCTGCTGTAAATTGTCTTGGCTTATTTTATTTACTTTGCTACCACTGGGTTTCCATGTGTAACCTAGGCTATATATACCTGGGACTCGCTATCTTCCCACTTCTGCCTCATGATTACTGGGATCATAGAATCAGGAATTCTTGGCTTATTTGTTGCTAATTATTTCCAAATTTTATCTCTTTACACAATTATGTTAGTGTTATAATTTTAGGAGAAGGAACTATCCAAAAGTTTCAATCTGTACACCAAATATCTGTAAAGCTCCCTCCTTTGATTCACTGTCATTTTATTGAAAAGTCCCGGGTTCTGGCTAATATCAGTTACATCGTCAGCTTGTGATTCTGTAGTCAGAAGAGAAGAAAAGCAGAAACTTGAGTTGATCCAGGAAGTGATTTTTCTTTTCAGTGTTTACTGAAAGCCATTGTGTTGTCTTAATGTTAACATGGAGTTTGTCTACCTTTCACTTCCTGTTGGATCTTTTACTTGGACTTATGTACAGAAGTTAGTCCTGGAGGAAGATCCTCCCAGCCTGTGCTCCCAGAAATAAGAATCAGACTCAAAATATATTTGCAAATACCTTGGCCATATAAAGAGGCGCTTCTCTGACCAGATCACTAAAGATAACCCACTTACATTAAGCTGCATCCTGCCATGTGGCTGGTTACCTGTGCGTAGGCACCACACCATTCCTGCTCACTCTCCTGCCTGGCTCTATCCCGTACAGTTTTTCCTCCTAGATGTCTCACCTTTCATTTCCTATCTAAGCCACAGGCCATAGGGTTTTAATTGACAGGTGGTGCCTCTGTACAACACATGAGACAGTCTCTCTATACTTTTGGCTTTATCACTGCCTCAGTGACCCAGAGCATGCAATGTCCCTGCTGTTCTCAGCTACCCAGACTTCACTACCAAGTCTTGGTAGGGCCCCCTGGAGCAGTTTCATAAGTAACATGCACATCCATCCAATGACAATTCCTAGTGAAGCAATGACACCACCATCAATATGATCACTTGTGCCACAGGAGAACTACATCTGCATGGAGATTTTAATCACATCTTTAAAACCAGTTTTCTCCTGCACCTTCCAAGACTCACCTCCCTGTTTGGAGACCCACTGACAAAGGCAAAGGCTTGTTTGCCACTTTGTCTTTTCTTCCTATTTGGTCACATCTACTCCTAAGAAAATACCCTTACTTTATGTATAAATCCTTTGCTCTCAGATGCCAGGAAACTCTGAGAAGGTGAATCTTTCTCCTGTAAGCCCAATACTTCCCAAGGTGGTGGCTCTTTCACATGCTGAGATTTCCTGTGCAGTGTCTAGAATCTTGCAGGTGGGGATAGGTTTTCTAACTATAACTATTGTGAACCTTCATTGTCTGGGTTCTCATTAGCACTCGGCTTTGTTGTGAGATCACGGTTAAAGCTGCCTTTTCAAAAGCTCACATTTCATCTTCAAACAAAGACTGTCCAGTTAGCCAGAGCTACCTGTATTCCATTTCTTTTTTTTAAAAAAAGTGAAATTTCTTATCTCAAGGCAGATTCTAAATTTGGAAGAGCATTTGTGACGGCATAATCTATAAAAAATGGGTTTCGTCTTGAAGAAAGCAGCCATAAGTTGAGAAGATCCACTTGGCCATCACAAGCTGTCCTTTGCAAGAGCTGCGTCTCACAGGGCTTCTGCTCTCAATTGTGTGGTCACTGATTATCATCAAACTACCATGTTGATGAGTTCTAATTTCAAACATTTACATATCTTAGTCATCTCCTTATGTAGAAAAACGGTGTGGCTTGTGGTTACATGCAAAGAAAAATGGACAGCAGAATTTTAAAAGACTGGTCTAAAATTAAATGCAATTGTTAAAAAAAAATGTTTAAGCTTCAGCTTCTAGAAAGACCCAAGACTCTTGGTTCAGGACACCGTCTGTTCAGATGCAACTGTTAACTTTCACAGTTATTATGGGCTGGATAAACTGATCAAAATGGATCTGATGTTGCCTATTGCTTCTCTTTAACCAGGAAAGAGAAAAAATGTCAGCAGACGTTGTAAAAACAGCCTTCCATTCCCTAGCACAGCACACACAGCTAAGCTTCTTGACACCCCTTTGCTGCCTACTTAGCACCTCATACAGTTCTTGGGTAGTAACCCAGGCTTATTATGAATTTTGAAAGTTTAACTGAACCTTAATTACAAACTCTCGCAGGCTTAGACCTGGTGTTTACTGAATCTGAGAAAGCATCTTGTCCCAAATCTACCCTACTTCAAGTTCAGCTCACACTTAGCTGCTTTTATCTCTTTTTTTAAAGATCACATTTAACTTTAAGATGTCCTCTGTCACATTAACTGATAAGTCTCAATTTCATGTCTTTTAACCAGATAGAACCCGAATATATCTTTCAAGATATACCTTATATTATCCAAACCTGATTTTCAGAAAAGCTGTGTTGCTGTCAGTGTATTATCTATAGGGCTTAATTCTGTCAACACTATTGCTATACATTTCTCACTTTAAATTATTATTTTATATGGACCTTTATTTTCTTTTTATGTACAGAATCTCAGTAAATTACTAGTGAAGTAACTAGAAAACTATCATTTACAAGGACACCTCTTTATTATCAAATTAATTACATATTGGGAAGTTCTTAGGATAGGATTCCAGGGTTGATGAGATGGTTTAGTGGGTAAAGCACTTACTATGCAAATATGAAGCCATGAATTCTAATCTCAGAGTCCTTGCAAAGCCAGGTAAGGTAGTTTGTGCCTGCCAACCCAGTGCTACTGTGGTGGGATGAGAAACAGAGACAGGAGGATCACCAGAAACTCGCTGGCCAGCTAGGCTAGATTATGTAATAGCGCGTTTTCATGCACACACAAAAAGAGACCCGTCTAATCATTTCATATGTAAATGAGGACTCTATTTCAAAGCTCTGATTGGTGAAATTGAATGTATTTGCAAATACCTATTAAATAGGTGAGGTCACTAATAAAGGACAGCGTGGGATCTCTTCCTCTCAATGATGCCAACTGTGATCCTTCCCATACTCATGTCATGTAGTAGATACTCAGTGTTCCCCTCATACTCAGTGAATAGGGATAAGAAAGCCGTGTGTGGAACATTTTCCCACGTGTTTGGGGTGGGGTCAGTGCATCACGGCTGTTACTCTTACTTGCCATCTGCAGAAGCATCTCCTGGCTAGCACTCTGGTCTCCCTTCCCCTGTTTACTTTCACAGGCAACTTTGTCTTCTTGCACCCTCTGCCTCTGTCCCCTATTGCATGCAGCAATAGAGATTCTGGTCCAGCCTCCAGAAGCAACATCCAAGGAAGCATTGTTTGCGTGTGTTCTAAAGATGGAAATGATTATCGTAGAAGACGTAAGCAGGATTATGTCAGGCATTTGCTCCAGAGCTGCCCATTTAACAAGCCACCCTGTTTTGTATTACAGAATCACATTCTGTTCTGCAGCTCCTCTGGGGCTGTTTGGTGTTGGTCATGGATTTGTGAGAGACTGGGGTCAAAGTCAGCAATGTTTACAAACACAGGAGGAATGTCAGCAAGATATGGCCAAATCCAAATAGGATCTTTGTGATTTTCTAAAGGGCAAGTCATTTGACTTGCAAACACAAAGCACGGGCCCTGGCTTGGCAAGGTGTCCCCTGCAGTTGGAGCCTGAAATAGCGTAACCAAATCAAACCATTCTTCTAGCACTTCAAGAGCTGGCAGGCTCGACCCATCCCGATGCCAGACTCTCTGCCTAATACCTGGGACAGTTTTCTATGAAATTTTACAAGGAACTACAGGGGCCTGGTGCATCTCTGATGAGCTAAGAGCCTGGAAATACACATGAACCATTAGAACTGGGCTGCTGGAGTCTTCAGGCAGCTTCAGCTTTGTGAATCTGATGGGCAGGAAGAAGCAGACAGAGGCCTCATAAGATCATGAGGTGGAGTTTCCTGTCCGAGGGCACTGTGTTCAGTAGATATCTCCATGATGGTTCCCTCTTCAGAGACATCATCTTTTATGATAGTCTTGTGGGAATTTTGTGGCAATTTTCCCTTTTCAAATGGAGCCATTTTAAGAAACACACACACACACACACACACACACACACACACACACACACACACACACGGGGGGGGGGGGGGTCAAACACTAATCTTTGTGCTCTAAGTAGGAGAGTGAAAGGAGAGGGTCTTTTTTTTCTCTTAAGTCTGTGGTTTGGTGGAGATTTGTGGGCATGCGGCTGAGACTAGCCTCGAGGAAGCAGGATGCTTTTTACAACAGTTTTATTGAGACCACTTTTTTTTGCAGTTTCTGGTCAGAGTTCTACTTTGGAATCCAGAAGATCTGCCTGAGGAGGAATTTTGGTCACATTGCATGCTTGCTGCTTTTCTTTAAAAATGAGAAAGGATAAAATATAAAATGCAACCACTTCAGCATTGCTTTATGGCCCTGGATAGAGAGCAACGTGACTATAATTCTATGTCTGTAGCAGCACTAAGACATCCTGCTAAGATGCTCACTGGGCAGAGGACTGTCATACATGTGGACCATACAGAGAAGCTTTTGAAGTAGATCACCTTTTCAAAGAGGTCCCGAGACCCATGTTGAAGCTGGGGTGTAAGTTTTCTGTCTCGGAGCTGGGGAGCGAGTGTCCCACTGCTGGGCGCATGGTTCAGTCAACTGACTCACCTCAAGGCTGTTCCTTCTGTTTGTCACCTACTCCAGCCTCTGAGATTTTCCCACAGCTCCTGCAGACAGGGGAGCAGGGAGGCAGGGAGGCAGGGATCTAGCTGTGTCCTGGCTAAGGATGACTCCGTGTGTAAAGGAAGAGGGCTCCAGCTATACCCCACTCTCTTCCACCTGGAGCTCTCCATAACCTTCATTTAAGCCAAAGGGGGAAGAGAGAGAGAGAGAGAGAGAGAGAGAGAGAGAGAGAGAGAGAGAGAGAGAGAGAGAGAGAGAGAGAGAGAGAAGAAGAAGAAGAAGAAGGAGGAGGAGGAGGAGGAGGAGGAGGAGGAGGAGGAGGAGAAGGAGGAGGAGGAGGAGGAGGAGGAGGAGGAGGAGGAGGAAGAGGAGGGAGAGAATTGCTGCATGCAAAGCTTCCTGATTTAGGGAGGAACAGACCAGATCAACTTGTGCTTCAGAAGTTCATTTCTGTAAGGTGTGATAAGATCTAAGTCAAAGCTCATCCCGGGCATAAAGGACTCAGGAAGCAACATTGAGTCTGTGGGGGTTGGGGTAATACCCAGAGAGAAATATTTGGGGTGGCTTTGGGAATGGAAGAGCAGTTACTATCTTGAAACGTCACCCTACAGAGCTCATAGTTGTCTTTCCTTTGGGAAAACGCTGTGCAACTTCCGGTGGCTTCATGGGCACGGTAGCCTCTATCAAACCACGTGGGTACCTGGGCTCCTCGTGTCATTGGGTCTGTGCAGTAAGAACACAGGACGCTCTCTTATTCTCAACTCAAAGCTATTACTTAAAAAATACAAAAGTTGATGAAGATGCTAACATTTTCTAAGAAGGCATCTTTGTCTTGGCAACAGAGCTTAGAAATAGAGCCCAGCGGGAGAAAGGGCAACGAGTCTTACAGATACACGTACAGCAATTGTGCAGGAAGCAGAATTATTGGAAGAGACACAAATGGGAAATGCGAGATGGACAATGTGGTGTGGAAGTTATACACTTAAGAAGCATTTTAATTTTTTTAATCGTTTGGGGCTTGGAAAAAGTTGGGTATTTGTAAATCATAGTTTTTGAATTTGAACATTTCTCAAGTCACTTTTTATTACACTATATCCCAAATCCTGAAAGTGGGCAGATTGTGTTTCACTCACTCGGGTGTCTGAAATAACTGTGGTGGGTGTTGCTGATGCTTTGGAATCTCCAAGGAACTATATTTGAGAATTGTTCTTCCTAGCTGTTACAACCAATTTCCCCATCAAGTCCTAGAGGACCTCTTTGAAGCCCTGCAGCCTTCTGATGGCAGAAATGGATGTTAAGCCATTCACCCTGGTGTTAATCGCAGTGATTTATGAGGCCTTTCAAGCTTTGATTCTCTGTCTGTCAGGACTCTTCCTTGGGAGTGAGTTGACAGTTTAAATTAGTGTGTAGACACGGCTTTTATAATGTCAGCTTCGTTTTGTCTCATGAGCCTTTTGAAATTCCTTCCATTGTACCTCAAGTGACTCATGGCAGTAAATGACTCCCTTTCCTTTTGTTCTTAATCAGGGAAGAATGGAATGAACCACAAAATGTTTGTAAGAGAGCAGTCTTAATTAGTTTTCAGTTGTAGCCAGAGATTCCTGTCTTGACTCTTCAGCACATCAATGTAGGAGGTGGTGCACTCAGGTGAATACACACCACTTTCCTGAAAAGCTTCCCTGGGTTCTCTTTCACAAAAAGGAAACACTTGTGCCCAGAAACATTTAAAGCTGCCTTCCCAAGCTGGCAAGGGAGAGTCCTCAGCTACCTTCCAAGACAGTTTTAGCTTCAGCTTTGAGACTGACTCTTGGAACTGAATAACTCAACCACCAAGCAAATGGAGGTCTTCTGGGGGGAGTTTCCCTGATCACCCTAAGCCCCCCCTCCACCCTCTGAGGAATGATTCTAGCATGTGCCTAAGGCTAAGGATGCCTTGTTTGCCAACTGCTGGCAAACTCATCATTTTAAATATAATCTTAATTATAATTTAATAGATTTAAAAAGAATCTCAAGGGTGCAAGCTTGTTTACTCACAACAATGCCTGGCTCACTAAGAAAAACGGTGAGCAAAAGTATAAAATTGCTTTTAAACAAAACGGCAACCAGCAGATTGGGAAAAGATCTTTACCAACACCACATCAGATAGAGGCCTAATATCTAAGGTATACAAGGAACTCAAAAAGCTAGACACCAGAGAATCAAATAACCCTATTAAAAAATGGGGTACAGAGCTAAACAAAACGTTTTCAGTTGAGGAACACCGAATGGCCGAGAAACATCTGAGGAAGTGCTCGACATCCTTAGCCATCAGGGAAATGCAAATCAAAACAACTCTGAGATTCCACCTCACACCAGTCAGATTGGCCAAGATCCAAAACTCAGATGACAGCAGATGCTGGCGAGGCTGCAGAGAAAGAGGAACACTTCTCCACTGTTGGTGGGGTTGCAAGCTACAACCACTCTGGAAATCTGTCTGGCGATACCTCAGAAAATTGGATATAGTACTACCTGAAGACCCAGCTATTCCACTTCTGGGCATGTACCCCAGAGACACTTTAATACACAACAAAGATATATGCACCACAATGTTCATAGCAGCTCTATTTATAATAGCCAGAAGCTGGAAGGAACCCAGATGTCCTTCAGAAGATGAATGGATACAAAAATTGTGGTACATATACACAATGGAATACTACTCAGCCACCAGAAACAATGACTTAACCAAATTCTTAAGAAAATGGCTGCATCTAGAGAATATCACCCTGAGTGAGATAACCCAGTCACAAAAGAACAGACATAATATGCAGTCACTGATAGTGGGATGCTAACCCCAGAGGCTTGGACTCCCCCAGAAACAACTCACAGACTGTGTGAAGTCCAAGAAATAAAGAAAACAAAACAAAACAAAAAAATATTTACAAAATAAGAAAACTTTGACTATTTCCATGTTACACTTTATTTTACATGTACTTTAGCTCATTGTAACTATTAAGTTTTCAAGGCATACTATCAAACCTTGAAAAAAATCAAGTACTGACTAAAAATATATTCATATAGTTTTATGTAAAAATTATGTTAAAATCTGAAAAATAAGTACTGACAAAAATGTATAATTTTAAGCAAAACAATGTTTAAAATCTGTACATTTATCTTTGTTTTGTAAAATAAAGTCGTTTAAAAAAATTGCTTTTAAAAACCCTCAAGGATTTTTGAATATCAAAGAACCCTTATGACACAGGCCTTGCTGAATTCAGTATAAATGAATCAGAAGCATGTGGACAATGCCCCTGCTCAGACGCACATGCCTTTAAAACTTTCAGGAGAAGTTAGCTTAGTGACCTCTCCCTGGATCAGTTCCAGCGTCAGAAAGAATTTGGAAAATCACTTCTCATGAGTCAAGACGTGGAAGAAATGATTGAGCACTTCTTGAGCTGAAAATTGGGCACTTTTGGCAGTCCATCCCATGTGCGTGTCATAAACACAGTAGCAGGGGAACAGGGCTGCTTGGGGCTACTGATGGAGCAAAACCTTCCTGTGTGTTATTTGCCATCTGCCTGCACCTGGACAAGACCGCTTCACACTTGAGAAAACGTGCTCTCTGGACTGAGATCTTCCTAAATCACATTTTGTTTGAGGATATTGTAATCTATTGGTTCTGTGGCCAATACATAGTAAATGTGGATAGCTGTCACAGGCCTATCTCTGATTGTACCAATTGTGTATGTCAAGAACAATGGCATTTCTATATTATATGACCCAAAGACTATAACGTTTGTCACCAGAAGCCAAGCCCCAAAATATGCCATCCTTTGTGCCCCAAATATATGAAATCCTTTGTGGAAGAAGCAAATAATAGAGGGTCTTTATACATATTTTTGTTTCATTTCTGTGACTGCAATAAAATATCTTGATAAAAAGCAACTCGGGAGAAAGAAGTTGGTTTCAGCTCAGAGTCCAAGGTTCCTGTCCACCAGAGCATAGACTTGCCAGCAGCAGGAACTCAAAACAGCTAGTCACGTTGTCTCAGTCTCCACCTCTGTGACAAAAGCCACTTGGGGAGAGAACAGTTTGCTTGGTTCATACTTCAGTGGCATAATTTATCATCACCGAGGGAAGCCAGGACAGGAACATCAAGCAGAGCAGGAACTGGAAACAGGAACGAACTAGAATCCATGGAGAAGAGCTACTTTCCAGCGTGTTCCTTATGGATGGCCTGTCCTGCTTTCTTATAGTGCTCAGGGCTGTCAGCGCAGTGCTGGTACTACCTTCAGAGAGCTGGACCCTCCCATTTCAATCATCAACCAAGAAAACATCCTGGGCTTGCCCACAGATCAGTCTGGTAGAAACAGCTGGTGTCATGTTGATGTAAAAACTGCCCCATCCGCAGTCAAGACCAGACAGAAAATGAACATATTCATCTCACAGCAAACTCCTTGGTCCTCTGGCTCTTGCAGTCTTTCTGCCCCATCCTCCACAGTGTGCCCAGGGCCCTGGCTATGAGAATGTGTTGTAGATGTGCATGTTAGGACTGGGATCCACAGCTCTGCACTTGCTTGGTTGAGGGTTTCAGTAATGGTCTCCATATGTTGCAAAGAGAAGTTTCCTTGGTGAGGAGTTCGGACTGCTCTTGTCTGTGGGTCCAAGGATAGATGTTGAGAGATTGCTGGTAGAGACTGTTAGTGCTAGTTGACTCTCTTCCCGCAGCCATGGTCTCACTTTCTTCACTTTTCATCCTCTCAGATCTGCGTCATGATGGGAGAGACAGGCAAAGCTGCTGATTGTAGCCGATTACTTCTATTCTCAGGCTTGGTTCTCAGATGGAACCTGGTTTAAACATGGCCTTGTGGGATGCTCTGCTGCTTTGCCGTTAGTGTGGTGTGTGACTTTGGAAATGTCCAGCATCTCTCTATGTGTCAATGTCTCTTCGTTTTCTTTTAGACTTTACTATCATGATCTTTGTACAATACCACACACACACACACACAAACACACACACACACACACACACACACACACATGCACATCTCATTCTCATAACTTGTAGGACCAGTGTAACCCAAGTACCAAATAATTAGAAAGAGGTACAAAATCAAATATTTTCATTTGATCTGGTATAGTTCATTAAATAACCTGCTCCCAGATTATTATAAGGGTTAAGGACCTCATATTGGAGTAACTTCATACTAAAGTAGCCATACGCTAACGAGACACGATGAGTTATGGATAATAGTAAAAGAATCAAAGTACAAGAAGAGGGCTAATGTAGACTCTCATGCAAATTATCCACAGATGCACACACATGGGTCTGTGTCATAACCTCAAGGAGAAACTGCTCATCAGAATAAATGGCAGACATAATAGTAATGTTAATTATGGTCCCACTCCACCACACTACTTCCATTTTTTTAATATAAAATGTTTCCTCAGTGTTCTTAGGACTATGGAAATGCTTACGGGTCACAGGTCTTATTTTTCTTCCTTTTCTTCCATGGATCTGCTTCCTTGGACCATGGGAAACACATTCAGAGACCAGCACCTTGAAAGGCTGAAACAGCAGCCTGGTGGGCTACAGGTGAAGCTCAGGAAGAGTCCTCATGAGGGCTGTGTGAATAGAATATGCAGAGGGGGTGGAATGCTGTCCCACTCATGCGCGCTTGCCATCTGGTGTTATTCAGTCCTTAATAACGGAATTTTGCAGGTGCATTCAGTCAGGGTAAAAGGAAAAGGACGTGTAGGCAACCAGCTTGCCTTCTAGAGAGAAACACATGTTCCAAGCAGCAGCATTCAGTCCACACAAACTGTCTCAGACCTTCAAAAGAACAGTGAAGTGGACACTTAAGGGTTCTTTGGAAAGTCAGTTGTTTTGGATGGCGCTTTGCTGGGGCAAACACATGAAGGAGTGTTTTCTTGAAGTGAACATAGGAGAAAGACTAAGGTAGAGACATGAAGGAACAGTAGCTGAAGCAGACACAGGAAAGAGGATGTTCTGCTAAAGCAGACATATGAAAGGACAAGTGATGAGGGATTCTTCACTAATAACATACATATATTGGTCTGCCTTATTGGTCCGCCTTAATCATGCAGTTAAGCTCCATTTGTCTGGACAGACAGTGGCTGGGGAGCTCTGCGTACAGGCAGAGCTAGCTGTGTAATGCTTGTGGGTCTCCTGTCTTCACTGGTCTTTGCTTCCCTGAGAGAAGCACAGCTGAGAACTTCTGGCACTCCTTCTGGTCCCTTCTGCTGACTTGTGTAGAGACTGAGGCTTGGCTGTCTCTGCTGGGTAATTCCACCTGCTGATTCATGTTTGCTGTTCCAACTCTACTGAACTGGACTGCTGGTTTATCCATGAGGTGTTTGCAAGTGGACCGAGCTGCTGCTGCCTACTAATCTATAAACTGTTTTTGTCCATGTTGTGCAAATGGACGTTATCATGAATGAAGTCACATAGTTGCATAGAGAAAGGTCTCAATGGCTTGAAATCCACAGTAATACCAATGTGCGTGGCCTCCTGATCTACGATTGCCTGATTAGGCTTTGTCTATGCTATATGCCACACAATGTACACGGTATAGATCACCTTGTCAATCTATGTATTCAACATAATTGAAGGTGACACATATATAAATGCTGGCAGAAATTCTAGAGTATTTATGTGCTCAGTAGATCATCTCATTACTGTTTTAGGAGTGGCCTTTGAGAGTGTTGACAAAACTTTATTAATATTTGTGGTCACTAAGTATGACCTCTGTTAAATATTACATCATTTCCTGTCCCCATTCCAGACCTTCACATTCTTCTGGGGTGGACATTCCTAGACTGGCTTAGCATTCATTAATATCTGGTTTCCATAATGACTCTGTTCACTTCAGGGTGTGGTGATGGTAATTCACTGGTGTGTAAGGCTTCCCTGTGATGCCTTTGATGCTTGTTGATGTCACCAGAAGCTATAGTTGGCATGAACGCTGACTGACAGGTTATTGGCTCGAGAGAAGCAAACAGGAGGCTTCCCAGTAACCAAGGGAAGCAGAGCTCCATTCTAAGGGAGGCCATTTCAGCAACAGTTTACCAGGCCAATAAAAGAGATTTTGATTTATGATAGTAACATGGCCAGAAGAATTTTGCTGTAAGCAGTGTTCTCCTGACCCTTCCTACTTACACTCTATGCTCCGTAGGCACTGGCATTAGCTAGTGAGGCTCACCACAGAGAAATCTTGCGACTTTGTAACACCTGACTTTTGTTCTTTTACCTTTTTCTTTTTTAGAATCCCACAATGTCACAGCTGATGATGTAACAACAATGTAATACTGGGAGAAATGTCACAGTTAAATAAAAGTGAGTCTGTTAATATTCTTGCCATTCTGGTCTGTTATCTGAAAGACTCCTGTGTAAGTCTCAAAAATCTCAGACAGTCTCAGACATTTGCGGAGGTTTTCAGATTGCTTAATAAGCAAGATTAGGTGGCTTCTTAAAACTGGGCTTGCTAGGGCAACAGGCAAGTCTTAGAGGTCATTGTCTCAGCCTTACTTCGTATGGTTCAAACACCCGGAACTCCCATACTACAGCTCTTTCTTACACGGGATGGAAATGGCTAGTTTAGTCAGTGAATCTCCAACAACAGTGTCCCCGTGGGAGGTCTCACTCCACTGTCCTTGTCCTTTTCTTCCTACTGAAGGGTCTCCGGGAGTCATGGGCACTGGTACAGCTGTGCTCACTGCTACAGATACTGAAGCTTTTAGTGCCAACTCTATACTGTCCTCTGAGGTCACTTCTCACTGTGGGTTTACCGTGCCAGGACCGGAGGACAAAATGAAGTGGCAGGTGCTAAGCTGCTCCTCTGACTATTGGAACCTTTCCGAACCAACTGCCATGTTTGGCTCCACCTTTCCCTCAAGAGTTCTTTCCCAGAAGCTTCTGGGACTTTTTTATACTCCACAAGAGGGCCAGACCTGCATAAGCTCGTTAGTATCCTTTTGTAAACACAACTGCTGGTGTGCGTCGGGGTTTGGTGGTGATGGAAACACTTTATTCACACAGCTTTAATAGCTAGAATCAGTTACTAATAAGTTCCTTATTTGCTAGTGTATTTTCATATATGCGCATCTTGTTTCCGATTTGTTGAATTTTGTTAGTCTCACAGAAAAAAATGGTATAATGACAAAAAAATTTATAGCTCTTATTTTAATTACTCCCAGATGCTATTAGCTTTTTCCGGAACTAGCTGGCTAGCTGATTCAATGTAAATGTCCGGAAAGGTGGGGCAGTTTATAACCATAGAAACAAATATCATCATTTACCACCAGCTCCACCGGGCAGACAAATGTGGGGATGGACAGCTGATACCGTTTTAGTCCTTCAGTGATTGTTTCTAAAGAACGCTGCAGAGAACTCCACGTTCCTTATCCTGCAGCAGACTGACTGGGTCTTCTGTCAGGCAATTGTGCTATGTGGAATTTTTCAAAAGTTTTATAGAGCATATTAAATAGATGGGCTAGTGTCAAAATCAATTATTTTTATAACTCAGTCTTGAGAACTGAAACATTATTTATTATAGTAACTATGAAACAGATGTTGTAATATATGTCCTAATTCAATAAAAGAAAAAAAAAGTTAAAGCAGTCATTTTATAATTTCTCCGAGAACACCATGTTAAGGTTGATGTATGAGGCTTAAAATAAAAATCCACATGAAGTATGTGACAATAAACTTAGGCTAAGAAATATGCAAGTTTTGGACTCAAAAGAGGGAATGAAAATAAAACATCTGATAGTCCATAAAAATCCAGAGAGCCTGGGCTGGGGGTGCCTGCATCGTCTAGAAAGCAGAGTTCATCAGAAAGGGCTGCAGGTGAGTCACAGTCCACAGGAAGTTCGTCCAGCCCAGCTCTGTTCCACAGGACAGACAATGGGGACCTGGCATGGCCTGGGGTGGAGTTAGAAAAACACCTGCTAATGGCTAATGCTAGCATGAGGATGAAGTAATGCATTAGGTGAGCCATTTCTTCTTAGCCTTTGTCACTTTCTCAGCAAGCCTGGTGTTCAAGGGTTTTAGGTTGGCAGAATTTTCCATCTCAAGACTCCACATAATGGTGATGGCACAATATGTATGTAATCTTAGCAGTCGGGAGCTAAGGGGGTTGGTATCGGCCTGGGTGTCATAGCCAAACCCTGAGTTCAAAATCACAATGAGAAAGAGTGCTTATTGTGCAATTTGGTCCAAATGTGGCCAACCTAACTCCGAGCTCAGTAAGGCCCTTTCTCAGAGGATGAAGGTGAAAATCATAGAGCAGCACTGCTGGTGTCCTCCTCTGACCTCTTCGGTTATGTACACGGGTACACACACCTGCATGATTATACCTCTTCTCCGTCTACTTCTCTCCCTCCCTCCCTCCCTCCCTTCCTCCTTTCTTTTCTTGACTCCACCCCCTCTCTTACACACACACTTATACACATGAATCATGATTAATTCCAATGACACCGAAAAAGATTCTGTTCTACCTAAGTATAAAAAAAAGAACACATGTGTTTCAGACCGTATACACCAAAATTACAAGAAAATGAAGAATTCATAAGAAACAAAAAACTAGATTCTCTTATATTTTTGGTTGTGAGCCCAGCCTTTAATGGCTGAGCCATCTCCCCAGCCCTAGGCCAGTGACTCTTAACCTTTGGGGTTATGTGACCCTTTCATATGGGTCATATGTCAAACATCCTGAATGTCAGGTATTTATATTACAATTCAAAACAGTAGCAAAATTATGATTATGAAGCAGCAACAAAAATAATTTTATGGTTGGGGGCCAGCGTGACATGAGGAACTTTTTTTTTTTTTACTTATTCACTGCCCCTCCCACAATTCTTCTGCCCATCCCCCACTCTCTTTTCTAGAGTATTCTTCTACTCTGTCACATCAAGTCTCTGTGCGGCTAGGCACATCCTTTTCCACTGAGGCCAGACAAGGCAGCCTAGCAGAAAGAACATATCCCACACCCAGACAAAAGCTTTTGAGATAGCCCCCACTCCAGTTGTTCCAGACCCCATGAAGACCAGGCTGCACATCTGCTAATATGTGTGTGTGTGTGTGTGTGTGTGTGTGTGTGTGTGTGTGTGTGTGTGTGTGGACTGGGGAGGTCCAGCCAGTGAATGCTTTTTAGCTGGTGGTTCAGTCTCTGAGAGCCCCAAGGGTCCAGATCCAACGACTCTGTTGGTTTTCTTGTAGAGTTCCTGTCCCTTTAGGACCATAATCTTTCCCCCTGTTTATCCATCAGAGTCCTCAAACTCCATCCACTGTCTGGCAGTGGGTGTCTATTTTCATCTGAGTCAACTGCTGGATGAAGCATCTTAAAGAACAGCCATGCTAGACTCCTGTCTGCAAACGTAACCGAATATTATTAAGAGTCAGAGACTAGTACTTGCCCATGAGATGGGTCTCAGGTTGGGCTGGTTACTAGTTGGGCATCCCCCAGTTTCTGCTTTATCCCCCATGCCTGCAGTTTTTGTAGACAAAATAAATTTAGGAATGAAGGTTTTGTGGGTAGTTCAGTGTCCCTATTGCTCCACTGGGTTTCTGCCTGACTATGGGAGGTGGCCTCTTCAGGTTCCATATTCCCAATGCTGTGAGTCACAACTAAGGTTGCCCCCATTGAGTCTTGGGCACCTCCCTTATCGGGTCTCTGTCTTGTCCTGGAGATACTCCCTACCTCTCCACCCCTGTCAGTTGCAGATTTTTTTTTTCATTTTCATGGCCATCTGGCCCTTTCTTCTGTTTCTCCCCACACCTGATCCTGAACCCCCATCCCCTCTTCAACCCAGGTACATCCCTACATTTGTCTCTTATGACTATTTTATTCACCGTTCTAAATACAATCCAAGCATCCTCACCTGAGCCTTCTTTTGTTTAGCCTCTTTAGGTCTGTGGAGCAGGACACGGGCACCCTGTATTTTATGGCTGACATCCAGTTATAAGTGAGCACATAAGATGCATGTAGAGGACTGGGCTACCTCCCTTAGGAAGATAATTTCAAGATCCATCCATTTCCCTGCAAAGGTCATGATGCTTTTGTTTTTAATAGCATTGGGCATCTAGGTTGTTTCCTGTTTCTGGCTATTATGAATAAAGCCATGATAACCATAGTTGAGAAACTGTCTTTGTGGGATGGTAGAGCATCTTTGGTGTACATAAGCAGGAGTGGTACAACTGAGTCTTCATCCGAGAAACCACCAAATTGAATTCCAAAGTGATTTTACAAGTTTACACTCCCACCAGCAATGGAGGCGTGCTCCTCTTGCTCCACATCCTTGACAGTGTGTGCTTTCTCCTGGGTTTCATACCTTAGCCATTCTAACCAGTGTAAGATGGAACCTCAGAGTTGTTTTGATCTGCATTTCTGTGATGACGAAGGACTTTGAACATATTCTTCAGTGCTTCTCGGCCATTCGAGATTGCATGAGGAACTATTTTAAAGGTAGCATTCAGAAGGTTGAGAGTCACTGATCTAGATCTTTTTTTTTTTTTTTTTCTGTAAGCCACCAGATGTCGGATCCTCCTTGATTGGTTAGTAGCAGTCTCATTCTATTTTATAAAACATATTCCTGAAATATCGGAATGAATACTGAAATGTAAAGGGAAGAAGCTATAAGAGAATGTAGATTCACAATTACATTGGACATCTAGAACTAAACTCTGCATGTGGTTTGGTGTACAAACTAATCAGACACGGGGTTGGAGGCTGTCTCCATCACTGTTCAAGGCACCCACCTCTTTGTAGGGCCCAGGTAAGGAAATTTCGGACTTTTCTTGGTCTGTTATGTCCATAAATTCTTGAGCCTGGCTTGCCTGGTAGGATTTTAATATGCCCATGTGGCCTGCAGCCACAGTTCACCTTGAAAATTAAAAAGACGTCACTCTCTAAGGTCATTATCAGTGTGTCTCATGGGTGGTACAGACAGACATGGTCATTCATGTGCCCACCCACTGCACAGGCATCGTCTGTCCTTAAAATGTCAGTCAAAAGCTGCTCTTAGAATGGACAAGGCATGGTAGTAAGAACTACATTCTTTTGCACAATGTGAAATATCTTGGGGGTGGAGCAAAATCTGGTCTCAACAAATACTTTGCCCTCACTTCTTTTGTTTGTATTTCTTGAGCTCTTACTTCTCCAAGCTTTGTGAGTGTACCTCACAGGACTCTAATGAGCAGCTCCAGAGCCTTTCCCTCAAGGGGCTCCCCTAGGTTACCAGCTTCAAAGGTTTGGAATAATGCAAATACACTCAACAGAAAAAAAATCATATTGAATCAATTAGTCTACAATGATTCATGAGATACTTCCTGATCTTGCAGTAATCAAGGTCATATTATGAGCACCATTTATCATGGAATAAGCAGAGCCTTGCTGTTCTAGCTAATAAGATCCAATTTGGGAGGCTGCAGCAGAGATACTGGGTTTAGCACATTACACTTTATAACAGAATCTCAGAGCCAAGGACACATGAGGACAAGGACTTTCAGAGCTGCTCTAGAGAAATACGAAAGTGGTTTGTATCCAACAGACTGTGAAATCTTCTTGTTCAAAGAACGATATCTACTTTGCTGAATGTCACGTCTCCCAAATGACAATACTGCTTAAATGTCTTAAATGATGATGGGCCAGCCTAGGCAGAACTGACCCTGACTAAGTGAACAAACGGATTACTATAGTGTAAACAAAAACCTAACTGTTTCTCATGAATCTCATAAGGTAGATTCTAGTTTACCAGGAAAATCACTGCTTCCTTTATCTGCACCCAATGGTCAACTACCTCACGCAAAGGGAATCTAGTTCCTGATTAACCCAAAAATCCTGCAACAGGTCAAAGGTTAACTCCCAGGCCACTCTGGCTCCCAGGCCCTGTCCCACCACTACCACTCCAGTAAATTTGGTTTTTCCTGCTAGGTGCAACCTGGTAGTTTGTGCCCTCCATTAAATTGTTTTTCTACCCACAGGGCTGGTTGGGTGGGATGTAGGTTGGGTTTACAGCACCTTGCCTACTACATTTGGTGCTGAAACCCAAGAGGGATGCTCAGGTCCCCTAAATCCCCATTCTTACTATAACAGGACCAAACTACTGACTTTGCCCTCCTGGGTACAGATCATTTGTCTCTTCTGACTTCTGCCACCTACCATATTTGATTCCAAATTTAGAGTACGTCTCTTCAACTGCTTTTCTTCTCTACCTTCTTTACTCATCTACCTTTCCTCACATCTTACCTTAAGACTGAGGTAAGTGTCCTTTTGGTGCTACCTTCACTGTCTGTCTCTGGTCACACATTAAAAGTCATTCTGGTAGGTCAGGCAGCCACCCCATACCCTTTAAGCATCCCATCAATGGGCAAAGGATGCCTGTTCACTGAGATACTAAGGCATTTCTCTGACAAGTCTCCATTCCTTGAATGTGCCCTTGGATTTAGACTTTGGCCTACAACACCTACCCCTTACTGTGTTGCCTTCTATGAGTCTTTTTTTCTTCCTATTGAACCACTCCTTTTAATGATGAGACTCCTTTTAATATCCCCTAATACCTGGATTTAGAAGGAAACATCTTTCTGAAATCTCTCTTACATTCTCTTGGCTCTGTTCTTGGGAATTCTTTATTGCTGCTCTTTCTTCAAGGGAGTCTTCCTCCTCCCTCTAACTGACCTTGGGCTCTCCTATTCAGAATTAGAATCCTTGACTTTTCTGGCCTGTCTTCTCCAATCTCTTTAACTCTTTGACTTAGGGATACCATTAAGTCATCTAATTTCTTACTGCAATAAGTCTTGGCCACAAAACAAGCTCAACTATCAAACTCAATGACCAGAAAATGGCACATTCAATTTCCAAATTCTCATGAATTCTGACATCTGCCATTGTACAAGAAATAATATGATATAAGCTTTCTTTGCTCTCCACTCCTGTCTCTCCCTCTGATTACTGAATTTAATCTTACGAAGATTTAAATGCCTTTTGGGTATGGATAATATTGGACATGTGATTTTTATGCTAATTGAAAACCTGGCTCTGGAGATGGAATTTGGCCTGGCAACTTTATTTGCCCAAAAGTTTCCTCCAAAGACTGTCCTGGGTCTTGCTGGCTCCCAAATTCCATGAAAGGGAAATCAGCAGGACAATCTAGGAAAAAGACACTACATGCTTGAGAACAGCTAAAAGGTAAACTACTTCCAGTAGAAGTTACTATTGCTTATTTCATGGTGCATAAGTTTTCTGATCAAGAAAATTTTATGTATAAGACTAAAATGGCTAAATATAACATAGATGTTTAAATTTTTGAATATTTCTCCCTCATTTTCTTGGTTTTATTTACTAAAATGTTCTTTCATTCAAGGCTATAGATGTCTTTGGTCTTTGAAGATTTTGCTGAAATGTAAAGATTTTATTTCAGGATTTATAAGACCTTTGGGAGAGGGATTTTTTATTATTTTATTTTATTTTATTTTATTTTATTCTAAATCTGTAGAATCCCCAACATAAAAGGTTAGCTTAAAACTTATAATAAAAAAGAGTTGAAAGTTAGACACTCTTTGTAAGGTTCAGGGGAGCAGGAACACTGCCGAAGAGACTCGGTTTCCACCCGGAGGATCCTTTCGTGCAGAAAAAATGCTCAGGCCATCTGCCAACAGCAACAGCGGAGATCCAGGGACACAGGCCTGGTGAGACTGCACTGTGAGTAGCGGGGGCACAGAGAGGTCTTTGTATAGGTGATCTGAAATTGCTATAAGATATAACTTGGATATAAATGTAACTTGTACTCAACTCTTGTTTGGAAAGATAATTTTTGTTTGTTTGTTTTGTTTGTTTGAATAAGGAGGCAACAGCAGAAACATAAAATCTTTTGTCTTATTGTTTTTTCTAGACTAAGGAGGCAACACCAGGCCTCTGTAATATTTTGGATAAGTATAAATATTGTGTGATGACCACAGGTGAGGATAAGCCATGAGTAGGTTTATGAAAAATTATCAGCAACATATGCTTGATGATTAAGGTTTATACATTCCTAAGTTTATAATAGTTTATTTGGGCTAACCATATGCTTGATGATTAAGGTTTATAGATTCCTTAGGTTATGTGTATTCAGGCTAACAGAAACTGGACTACAGATGTATGTCTAATCATGTATGCCTTTGGTAACTTTGTTATGCTTAGCTATTTGGAGAAACTGAGTCATATAATGAACTGTAATATTTTTGTAAAGGTATAACATAAACAGATTGGGGGAAATGAAGTTCCTAGTCTCTCTATCAACTGTATTTATGGCATATAGTTTATTTTGATGCCAAAGAATCTTCAATGCAACAATTAAAAATTTTAAGGCTCAAACTTAAGAGGGATAAAATTATGAAATCCTAAGCCTCTTAAAATTACTCACTTACAGTAAACTATTAAAGATAATTAAGATGTACAAAGTAATGATCAGTCATCTTATAAATAATCAAAAATGTGAATGTGCTCAGAACTGCTTGCTGTTGTGCCACAGGAATGCAATCTATTTACAGGAACAAGCTTGAATAGAGAGGACAATTTATAGCCCCCATTACATAGTCTTTTGCATCTGTTGTCAAAGCTAAGCCTGAAGCAAGTAACTGAAAACAAGTTTGTTAATCTAAATTAATATTTAAAATCAGATATATTAAAAAACTAGGTCCTCAAATTCTTCAGAAATAACTGTTTAAGGTGATTAATAGAAGGCTAGACTAGGGAAAGGCTTCCCACGATAGTTTCTGGCAGCAGCCCCGAGGCCACTTCAGTGGAGATGGGCACCAAAGACTCCACCTGGAACCCGTTTCAAATGTGGCAGCATTAGTCATTGGTTGAAGAACTGCACTTCATCTCAACCACAGCCAGGCCTGCCAAACTACGGACAGGCTGGACACGGGAGAGTCAACTGCCCTTCCCCCTGCCTTGTCAAGGTAGATCAGGCCCTCGATTTTTGTCTCTACAAGAAAATCTCACGAATCTTCTGGACTTGGCAGCTGAAGACAGATACTGTCCTGCTTCAGGCCCTGACAAAGCCATCAATATTACCTCAGAGGATCTCAGGATAACTGTCTCTGTCATTTTTCAATGCCAGAGGTTACTTCATGCTTACTCTGGTAAACTGTATCCTTCCTAGATTTCTGTGATAAGTGCTGACAACTAGCCCCTGTGTGTCCCAAGCCTATCTTAAAACAGACACCTTAGCTGCTCTGCCACCTGCTGTTTTGGTAACAAGCAGGCCCCAGCCAGCTCCTCCCTGAAGGCTGCCTGGTCACTCCACTCACAGCAAAAGGGCTGCTTTCACCTTAAAAACTCTCAGGCTTGTCGATAACTTTGGATGTAAAGGGGAAGGTTAAATGGCAGAATATTTTCAGATGGAAGGGTGCAAGGCTTATACAAGTTATGATAAAAACTAAGATGGCTGGATATTTCCAGAGTGAGAAGGTAAAAAGGGAAGGTTTATGCAAATTGTGATGGTCTGAGGTATGATTAAGTGATGACAAAAATGAGATTTAGAGAGAATGATATAATATTAAAAATTCAAAGTTCAAAACTAATGTTAAACCTCGATTTAAACCAATATAGTTGTCATTGTAATTCATCTACTGTTAGTAACAGGTTTAAACTAGCTACTAAAGACTTCAAAAGATGATTAAAATCATAATCACAGACTCTAAACATCTAAATTTCCTTTGCTTATTTAAAACTTGTTCATGTTGAGCTTGATAGCTTTTCAGGTTTTACTTTTGCCTTGGCTCAAAAACAGGAGCCTGCTGTTTGTAGACATGTTTTAACTGCTTCCTCTACAACAAGGATTTCATTATGACCTCAAACAAACAATGATCCTGCTGATGTGTCTAAAATGTCTATCTCTTTTGTCATTTTTTAACATTCACATCTCTATAACCCCTAAAAACAAGTTGTAACTTGTCACTTCTCAGAGGCTGTGAGACCTGCAAGGATGAAGTCAATAAATCAGACAGATTAAAGTCTCATGTAATAGTCAACTTTATTCAGAGCATCGGACAATTTATACTGAGGGCTAAGAAGAATCACATGAGCAACGTTCTCATGAGTTCAACCTGTCTACAGTCACAGGGATGAGCCACACATGGTAAAAGTGCTTTTCCACAGAGGGATTTAATGGAATAACAAGTGAAATCAATAGTGAAGTAAACTCACTCCTACTGTCACACGTAGGAGAAACACACACACATTCTAAGAATAGTTTCACATTTTGAAGAAGTCGAGGTCACAAGACTTGTCTTGGTTTTTTTTTATTTTATTTTTTTTATTTTTATTTTTTGGAGTTTTCTCACAAGCACTCAGAATTCTCACACAACTCCATTATTGGACTGAGTTCTGGCAATAACCGACTAAGCTCTGTTGATGCATAGATACATCAACCCATAGCCCAAGCTACCCCATTCTATTTTGCTCTACTCAGGTGGCAGACACCACTCGGGGTCAGCCAATGCCTTATAACTTCTAAAACCAGCTCGCCTTCATCTCCCTACTTTTAGTGCTTCCACAAAACTGGCGAGCCCTCAAATTGCTGACCACTGAAAGGTGGGGGGGGGGGGTGATTTTCTTTTTCCTCGACAAAGTGTGTTGCTGCTATATGAACCAGTCCGGCTAAGTAGAAGAGAGAATAAAAGACTTACATAAGCTGACACTGAGTGACCATCTTACTTCATGGAGACTTTATTCCTAAATTAGGGAATCCACAGAGAGAATGAAAGAACATCAGCACATTTCAGCATGTGATAAAAATTTTTTGGTCCTTGCAAAGCATACAACAGTGCTGTATATATCTTATAATTCTCATTTGTAAATTCAAAGTGGTCCTGACAAGCCTCCTTTACATCTCTCCAAGTATTGAGTAATAAGTCAGTGTTGGAGTGAAGGATCATATGAATTTATTTTGATGACTATGTTTAAATGTTATGGATAAAGGAGAATTGTCATCCTAAGTGGTTTAAATTCTTTAAAGATATATGTATGCACGCACACACACACACACACACTACATAGAGATACATATCTATATATGTTTATGGATATATAAGTACTCATGTCTCTATGTATTGTGTGTAATTTTCTGTAAATATAAAATAATATGACTTCTTGATGGTTTTATCATGCAACCTTGGTTTTGTCTCTCCTCCTTCTGTATTGGCCCAGCTCAGTTGGAGCCCCCTCCCTGTTATTCCGCAGTCCACATCATATGGCCTGTGTCCTGTTATTCACCTCCCAAGCCTCCCTGACAATGTGTCTTTATACTTCCCTGGTTTCTGTAGTCCCTCAGTGCTGTATGCTCACAGCTGAGAATTTGGAGCTAGAACCTCAGACAGAGAGACCACGTGGTGTTTGTCTTTCTGGATCTGGGCTGTCTCATTCAATACAGTAGTTTCTAGGTCCATTCATTTACTTGAAAATGTCATGGCTTCAGTTTTCCTTACAACGGAATAGTATTCTCTTGGTTATATGTACCATATTTTTATTATCCATCTACTGAAAGATACTTAGGTTGATTTGATTTCCTATTCATTGTGAACAAAGCAGCAATGAACTTGGCTGAACATGTATCTGTGGAGTAGAATGTCAAGTCTTTTGGTCATATCCTCAAACAGCATTACCAACTGGGGACCATATGTTTAAATACATGAGACTACAGGAGACATTCTCATCCAAACCCTATAGGTGAACTTGTCAAAAGGTTTCAGCCTCACACACAGGAATTCAGAAAATAAACTCTCATGTACAGCTGCTGAGTTTCTGCTTTGTTACACTACCCTTGCATGAACCACTGAAAGGTTTCTTCGTTTCTACCAGTCCTTCAAGATCAACCTTCAGTCTTTACCCAGAGTTAGCAAGTTCTCTTAGGTAAGAAAATGGCCGAAGGGGGCCACTTGCCGAGGAGAACCCACTCCTCCTTCTTTTAGCTTATCCAGTTCTTAGTTCTGCACATCTACTCAATATCCCCCAGGCCACACATGTGCATATAATGATAATGAAGACTGAAAAATAAACATAAAATGCAAAGTCATTATATACATAAGTAAAAATCATATATGTGTAAAGTCAGCTTTCATTCTGTGAAATATGTATCTTTCTTAAAGTCACCATGAAGTATATATTAAAGAATACTGCATCTCTGTTCTTGGGGAAGCAGGATTAGAGTATACATATTGTTGATCCTTGAGTTTGGAACTTTCAGGTAATACTACTGACGCTACTATTACTCCAAATTAGATGAGGCTTGTTGAACTTATCTATTTTTTCCCCTTAAAGCATATAGAGCCTTCTTGCATTTAGAAACACTAGCCAATACCTTAGACTTGTATTTGGGAACATTCTGAACAGTAAAATTATGTTAAAAAATCACAAAATACTAACAAAATCACAGTAAAACTATAAAACAGAAACTTCGAAGTTGAGCACGAAAATGAAGGAGAAAGCAAACACTATCTTCGTTTGAGCACCTGGGACTGTCAAACCTTAGAGCAGTGGTTCTCAAACTTCCTAATGCTGTGACTCTAATACTGTCCTTCATGTTGTGGTGACCCCCACACAAAGCTGTTTTTGTTGTATGAAGATAACTGTAATTTTGCTAGTGTTATAAGTCATAATGTAACATCTGTGTTTTCTGATGATCTTTGGTGAAGCCTGTTAGCGGGTAGACACCAGTTTCCACTGTACATATATATGTTACCAAAGACTCTAAAGTGCTGAAAGCTTTGATTTTGACATTAGAAATTTTGACAAATAAGAAAATTTAAAAACAAGAAACTCATGAATGATCTGTATAAATATAATGCATCATAATACAATATAAATACAACACATATTTAAAGTGTTTACATGTAAAACTGTATTTTATACATTAGATATGTTCAAAAATAAATCCCACATGTGCATTCCACATTCTTTGGCTCTTTTAGCTCCTATGCTGAGACTTTCTGCTTCTGTCCTTGTAGGAAATAGGAGCCCTCAATTAGCATCGCAAGTTTTCATCCAATTTCCCATTAGTATCATAAGCTACCAAAGCATTTCTTTCTAGAGCCTCTGGGAACTTTCTGCTAGACTCAGATTTGGGCACAAGCAGTAAATAATCTATGACACTACTGAATTATTTCTTTTTGTGATAAGTGTTACCTGCCCAGCCAGCGTAACTCTTTACTGAATCTGCGTTTTGAAGGTTGGTACTACCTCTATATTTTCTTGTGTGTATGGGCAGTTATTAAAGTGGGTACTGTTAGTCTCTTCTTTCCTGACATTTCCAAAAACACTCTACTATACTTGTTAGGAAAAAGGTTCTTATAGAATTGTGATCTCTAAACTAGATTATAAGTTAGCCTTGAATGGGAAAGGTTCAACCTGCAATGGGGGATGAGTGCGTGTCCCCCCTCCCCCATGATCTACTAAAAACAATGGAAAGAAAATGCAAGAGCAGAAGAGGAACAGTTGTCATAGTTTGAATATAAAATGTATTTGAAGATTCAGTTCCAAGATGGTGGTGCTTAGGGAGTTTTCACACTGTGGACGAGCTAGAAGTGTGTAGCTGAGGTGCAGGCCTGGAAGTTGATATCTGTTTCTGGTTCTGCTCTTTGCTTCTTGGTCTTCCAAGATATGGACCACCCATACCACTAGTTCCTATTGCCCCGGACCTAGGCCATCTTACTGCTTTGTGTTTCCTCCCATGACCAGCATTTAGTCCCTGAAACAAAACAAAACCTTCTCCTACAAGATCTTTCATCTGGGTATCTTGTCACAGTGGTGAGAAAAGTAAGGAACAAAATTTCTGAGGTTGTTTCTATCTCAACTCTACCTCCTTTCTCATTCCACAGGTCGACATAAGTTTTTCAGAGAAGCATGGAAGTGTGCAGAGTTTAGAGAAGATGGAAGTGAGGCGCAAACCTGGACAAAGTGACCTAAAGCTGCCAGAAGCTGATGTAAGAGCCCTAGGTAGAGGAGGCCTTCTTAGAGTATTAGTTTGTTCATCTCCTGAGGGCCCCTAGACAAACGGAGCTGCCATTCCACCACAGTAAAATCGAAAGAGAGCTTACAAGATGATGTCTATCCCCAAAATGAAGGCCTAGAAGTTGCAGCCATCACATTCTGATTTTGCTTTTTAACAGTTTTCTATGCTGTGCTCAAGTGTGAAACTCGGTTCATCCAATGTCCCCTGTTTCTGTCTCTGCAATCCAGGATTGCAAAGGAGGAGTTAACCAAAGCTCTCCGAATAATGCTGCACAGGAAAACTGTGGCCGGTCTCTCTCTCTCCCACGTAAAAGACTTACGCTGCCACACTAGAACTCTGGTCTAAATTATTTTCTTTCAAGAGTTTCTATAAAGCAGAGCAGACAGAGGTGAATCATTTCAATATGATAAAATGGCACCAAGCCCACAATGGTGGGGGGGGGAGATTTTCCCCTTAATCAGATGCAAAAACAGTAACATTTAACCATAATATAGGTAATCTGTTTATAAACACTGTGCACTCTATACAGACACAAACACACAGTCAGACACACAATCATAATAATAATTTTTAAAACTTTGAAATAAGAAAAATAAATACCTCATATACTCCCAATTGAATGATTTCTAGGTATGGGAATTTGGAAATCTGGAACCAAAAACAAAACTGAGAACCTGTTTACTTTGATTTCTCAGAGTTTGACCCACATTTCTTTGTGCACATTGTGATAAAGGTCTGCTTACATGTCCGTCTATATATTGTGAATCTTTTTTCTAGGAAGATAGATTCTTCCTTCCTTCTGCTTTTTTCAGTTTCAACATGGCTGGAGCACAGCAAATGCCTGTTGAAACAGACCCAGGAATCTTATTACATCACCCTAATTGAGGGCGAGTTAATCCTAACCCGAATGTTTTTAGTGAGTAAGGGCATTCTCTCCATTTTGAGGCAGCCCATTCCAAATCTAGAACACTGTAATTATTGCAAAGATCATCTTCATATTGAGAGTAAGTATTCTTCCCTGTAATGCTCATTCCTGGACCTTACAGAACATAAGTGGACGCCATTCTGCTTCCAATACAATGTTTCGATAATGTGAGATTCCATTATGTTCTTATATACTTGCCCCTCTGCCCTCACCCCATCACACTTGAGACAAAGACATTCACTCTTCCTTGGATCAAATACCTATTTCCTCAAGGCATTCTTCATTTAACTAGGATCTAGATCTGCTATATCCCAAATTTAACTTAGGGACGCTTTCTACTGTCTTATGCCCATGTCCAGTGTCTTCTGTGATCAGGAAGCACGTTCCTGTCCATGAAGTATAGGTCTTCTTCTGAACCCCATGCACACACAGCTCTAGTGGACTGAAGCCTCCCCTTCCATTACCAGCCTTACTGTTGAAGGACTGCAAAAATGGAGACCTGAGACAGATGAGAGAGGGAGGGCAGCACAGATGATTTGTTTGTTTGTTTGTTTGGTCATTTCACCAAAGTTGCATCTTGGTCCATTCATTTCCCTATGGCAGGGACCACAGCTTTCTGACTTAGCACTGTATCACTGCAACTAGGTCAGAGCCTGCCACCCCACAGGCACTTGGTGACCATGTGTGAATGACAGACACAATGTGTGGGCCATTTCATGTACGGGCCACAGGAATACTGACTGTACATGACTCATAATGTGTTCAGAAGCTCGTAAGAGATACACCCCAATAGCAGACAAATAATGGGGTCTCTACAACGCCTTAAAACCTGGTTCACAAGAGTGAGTGTGTCTTGAGCAATCATTCCAAATATCATATTTTGAATATTGCATCTCCATAGGAGATTTTTTTTTTGAAGATACATGTCGTTGGCTAGACCTGACTTTGTTTTATGGAGTAGTGATGTTGATTAAGATGGCTTTCATGGTTCACATTAACATGATGATGGGGAATTAAAAGCCGTTGGCTGCTGTGTGAATGTTTCTAGGGACAGGACACGGAGCTAGCTCCGTGCTGTCCTGCTGGCCCACATCTCTATTGCCAGCAAAGTCCCATAAGGCTATTCTCCTTAATGAAGAAGAAAAACATATTGTTTTCTGAGCTCTGCTGGGAGAGCCCTGGTGCACATAAATCAGTCAGATCCCCCTTTTATTTTATTTTTAACCAGTTTCTTATTCCTTAGAACCAAGAAATCTCTTCTTCCATTCAGTTATCCCCAGACTACTTTGTGTTCTTGCTTCAATTGTAATGTCTGCTTCCTTGCTTAAAGTGTTGTTTTTGTCAAACTTACTTCATCCTGTATCAAGAGAGTACTGTTTTAAGTTGCTAAAATAGTTGTGGGAAAGCACAGGACTGAAGTCAGGAATATAGCATGGAGAGATGAGGCACTTGTACAAACTCTCTGCTGCTGTTTGAACAGGAGAAAGGTGTGCACATTTGAGCAGATCTGCTCGGGATGGTGAAGTCAGAGAAGTGGGTGGAACCTGGCAAGACTGCCTCACCACAGCCTTTGTCTTCAGGTCTTTTAGGACCACCCAAGAGAATTGAGGTTTAATCTATTGTGAATGCTCATTCTCAAGAGATATTTTCTTTTCTTAAAAATAAATCATTTGTCAACCTCTATTGACAAGAAATATTTGTATAAAAATACCATGATGGAATCCACTGTTTTGTACAACCAAAATCTCTCAGAATGAGTTAAAAAGATTACACATTCATATACATGTCTTCGTTGCCTTCTTTGTCTTGAAATACCTTTCCACTCATTAGGTAACTAGACCACATGGAGCTACCATTCCCATTTTATAGTTGAAACACTGAAACACAGGCGATACACAGTTTCCCTCAAACCTCATTAGAGAGATGAGTCATAGTTGGGAGTGAGAACACACAGCTGAAACCTTCATTCCTGAGTGCTTCGTCAACCTCACATTCTTCCCGAATACATCCAAAATCAAAAACAATCACAGTCGAGTAGCCAAACAATGGTAATCAGATAGGCACAAACCCCTGGCTACTGCCAGAGGAGCCGAGCACGCTACAGAGCTGAGTCCTCTGCGTTTGGGCTTCCATATATCTCCTTTCCAAAGGAAGAAAAATGGATAATGATTGGTTTTCAACAAAACAAATGCATCTCGCATTCTTCTAACCAAAGTCAGGAACAAGTGACTCTCAGATATGCTCTGAGACAAATTCTTTAGTTGACTTGCAGTAAGCAACACAAATGAATCCGTGCTCCTATCTGACTGGCTACACCGCTATTGTTCTCCTACGGGGTCTCCTTGGTGAGCTTTAATTAATATCAGAAACAGCACAGGAAACATCCTTAATTATTCCTCTGTGTTCAGAGTAAATGTCGCCCACTAAAGGCAAAGTAAACAGCAAGTCTTTGAACTTGAGCGTTATCTTTGTCCTTTGGCTTACAAGGACTCTGTGTTATCAGACATGATAATTTGTTCTCTGTGATACCCTCACTGAAATTAATTTTGTTGTAGACTAGCATACGTTTCCTCTTGCTGATACTTTCACTCTTGGCAAGGTCTTATCTGGGCTGCCCTCCGCTGGCTCTGTCTGAAGTCCAATAGCTGAGGGGTAACAACGTTGTTGCTTTAAACAAAGATGTTTACTTTGTTATTAATGTAAAATTCAATTCACTTCCCCCCTTTTAATCTTCTCACAGTACAGAAACCCCACCCTCCTTTTTTTTTTTTTTTTTTTTTTTTTTTTTTTTTTTTTTTTTCTTTTTCTTTTGTCAGAGATGGTGGCTGGAACTTCACTGCTAAGTTTCCTTGGAAACATCCTCTCAAAATATATTGTCATCACAAGGGAGGGGCCATTCCCAGACACTGCTCTCTGTACCCTGGCTTAAATCCTATTGATATCGATCATCCAGGGCTAAACATTGCCTTCCCTCCCTTTTCTCTTTTTCTTTTTGATGTGGTGTGTGTGTGTGTGTGTGTGTGTGTGTGTGTGTGTGTGTGTGTGTGTGTGTGTCTTGTATACCCTTCTTCATGCATTGTGATTGGTATCAGGATATTCCAGAGTTGTTTCTCTGCCTTATTTTTGAGATGGCTTTCTCACTGAACCCAGGGATCACTGTTTCAGCTACACCGGCTGCCCAGTAGCCCCCAGAATCTTCCTGGTCTCTGCTCCCTAAGTGCTGAGGTTAAAGACGCACAGCCATGCCTGTTTTCCCACTTTGCTCTTTAATATAGGGTCTTGGACTCTGAACTCAGGTCTGTATGCTTGCCTGCAGGTACTTTGCCCAGGGAGTTATTGTTTCAGCCCGTTTCATCTTTAAATATTAAAGTTGCATACATTTAGTGAAAAAAAGTTTACAGAGAAAAGTAATTCATATCCTAACATCACTACAGCTCAGCCCCTGCTGTGTGTTGCAATGTGATTGTTGTTCCAACAGAAGATTGTTATATGGACAACAGACTTTATGCAAATGAACTCACGGCCACTATTCTGAAGTTAACTTAAAAATTTTCTATTTAGACTTTGAGAAGTTCATATACGCATATAATGTTTTGATCATATTCACTAGCCATCTTTTCTTCTTCCCAACATCCCTTCTCCTCTTCCTTCCTTATTTTATATTTTATTTTTTAATAGTCTCTGAGCATTAGTAGGGTTGCTTGTCTGAACTGGATGTGGGTTTATTTATTAAATCATGGGCAAGAGATTACACCCCTCAAGAAAATTACTTTTCCCATCCCCAAGAGCCACTGTCTGTAACTTCTCAGCTGGGGCAGAGCCTCGAGTACCCCTTCTCTGTCAACCCCAGGGTGTTGTAGTGCTACTGAGAGCCTCGAGTACCCCTTCTCTGTCAACCCCAGGGTGTTGTAGTGCTCCGGAGAGCCCCATGTACCCCTTCTCTGTCAATCCCAGGGTGTTGTAGTGCTCCGGAGAGCCTCGAGTACCCCTTCTCTGTCAACCCCAGGATGTTGTAGTGCTACGGAGGTCTTGGACAGGAACTGCAGGTTCCGTGAGCTCAAGAGGACAACAGCCATGTCATGTCAGAAAACAGTGCACTCTGCCCATCTTCTGTCTCTTACATTCTTTCTGCCATGTCATTGGGGACATCTGAAGCATGTGTGTATGTGTGTGTGTGTGTGTATAGACATGTGTGTGTAGACATGTGTGTGTGTGTGTGTGTGTGTGTGTGTGTGTGTGTGGACATGTATGTGTGTGTGTGTGTATAGACATGTGTGTGTAGACATGTGTGTGTGTGTGTGTAGACATGTGTGTGTGTGTGTGTGTGTGTGTGTGTAGACGGACATGTATGTGTGTGTGTGTGTGTGTAGACATGTGTGTGCTTTTATATGCTTATGTTTGTGGAAGCCAGAGGATGACCTCATGTGTTGGTCCTCAGCACTATGCACTTCAGGAAGTCTCACCGGATTGCAACTCATAAAGTGATTTAAGTTAATAGGTCAGTGAACCCTACAGGTCCACATGTCTCTTCCTCCCCGACACTGGGATTACACAGCTACAACTATTCATGCCCTGGAATTGTGGGTTCCAGGTATCAAACTCAGATCTTCATTCTAATAGGACAAGAACTTCACCACCTAAGCTATCTCCCTGACCTTTCCTTGAATATGTTAAAAAGTTTAATTAATGTTCTTCTCTTTGCTCAATGAAAAACTTGGTGTTTTCCAGATTTCCATGATTCTTTGAGGACGAGAGCGGTGTTCCAGCTTTGGGAGTTTTGTCTAAACAAAAATTATATTTAGTTAAACTTAATGTGCACAGTGTGGAGGTATTGCAGGCTACACTTAACACAATTTTGTACATGAGACACACTTAGGCATCGCTGGCTGTTTACTGTGTGGGTGGTTTGTGGCATTACGATTGTGACTCGTCCTTTGAAGATCAGCAGTGATGTTCTTATGCTTACACACACATGAGTACTTCGAAAAGAAGAAAATTTGGTATAACCCTGCATTCCACACATCACAATGGCTTTGTACCAGCCAAAACCAATACATCCCCAGTCTCTGCCTATGAAGCCACATTGAATGTTTCATTCAAAGACTGGGTCAGCAAGATGGCTCAGAAGGTAAAAGACCCTTGTCATGCAACCCCGACACCCTGATCTCAACCCCCAGCACGCTCATGGTGTCAGGAGCTAAGTGACTCTCACAAGTTTTCCTACGACCTCTACATAAACACCATCACTCATACAGGCTCACCCCCCATGTATGTACAAACACACGCACATGAGTGTGTGTGTATATATGTATATATGTGCATATGTATATACACATACACACACATGAGTGTACACACACACACACACACACACACACACACACACACACACACACGAGTGTACACACACTTAAAAGCTCAGTGTTGACTGTACCCATACTTTCACAAAGAAGGAACAGTAGAATCAGCTGAGTGAACATGAAGAAATTCCCTAGACACAAAGAGGCATCATGTATGACTTTTTTTTGTTTTATGTTAATTTACATGTTTTTAAAACTTGTTTATGTATATGTGTGCCCGCATGGATGTCTGTGCACCAAATGTGTGCAGTGCATGGCGTTCAGAAAAGGGCACCGGATCCCTCGGCACTGGAGTTACTCATGGTTCTAGTGCTTGCTTTGTGTGCTCAGAACTTGACCTAGGTCCCTGTGAGGGCAGCAGGTGCTCTGACCATCGGAGCCATCTCTCCAGCTCTCACCACAGTTGGCTTGCACAAAAAATGGGGGGTCCTAAAATATTTATCAGATTTTATAAGCTCACAGGATTGTCGTGCAAGCATAGTGCTCTGTCCTTTGGTAGCCCTATCAGAGACCTCCCATGTGTGGTTTGCAGGCATTTTCCTCTGCATGTTAAAAATAACAACTTCCTTGTTACATGATCACTTTGGCAGCTACTTCACTACCAGTCACTGGACAGACAGACACCGCTTTATCAGCAATGTTATAGCTTTTTTGCTATTCACTCATTCACTTACTGAAGACTATTTGTTTGTATATTTAAATTGTTTTGCATGTGTAATGAGATCAGACATCATTTTTACCCTTCAACTGAGATGGAATCTTTCAAATTCACCTTCTCACTTTTCATCAGTGGACATAGCCTATAGGAAAGAGATTGTGAGAATGGAGGCAGAGTTGACCATGGATGGCTTCAGCCATTGTGACCCAACAGCAGCGCCCGTGGCATCCGAGCTAAACTCTTGGTCCTTCTGTTTCCAGATGCTTCTGGTGGCTATTTCAAGACATTCTGTAAGATGTCTCACACTTTCATCACTGTCTAGTTTCTCCCGCACTATCTTCTTCCCCACCTTCTTACCCATTTCTTACCCATGCCTGCCACTGTGACTCCAGAGAGAGCTGAAGATCCTTCTGACATCCTTAACTATCATCTTAATGCAGAATGGAGACGTGAGCAAGCAACAAAGCAAACTGGACAGCGATGCACTGAGGTCCCACTCCCCATGAGGCATCATGTGAAACCCCCTGTTGTCATGCCCTTACACTGCAAAGCAATCATATCAATTAACACTCCAGTTGTTCCAAATTTTAGCTAAAATTCCTTCCCTGGGGGAGACAAAGTCATGATCTACCTCAGGTCCCAACAACAGAGGCAAGGTTCTGTCTCTTTTTACATTTGCATGTATTTTCAACAGTTTCTATAGTTGAGGATTCTATATGGTCTTTCAAAAGGCATTTAGTGTTCTTTTACATTCTAATATGGTTAAATTTGTTAATATTATTTTGTAGTAATATTTTTACTACTTCTAAGAAATCTTTTCCCAGCTTTAAGCACTCCAGACTATTTCCTATACTAAAGCATACTAGAGAAATTTCCTGGTTTTAACATTTCTATTTGTATTGCTTTATCCTATTTGGAGTTATTTTCTTTTTAAAACATCAATATAAAATACTTTAGCACCATTTATTAGGAATCACTGTTTGAACAATCTTGTTTTCTACCCAGACCTTCAGATTATTGATCCTTTGTTTATGAACAATTACATTCCTAGTAACTCTTTGGCAGATGGTGGCCATGGGTCTATCTCAAATTGCTCTGTCTGTATCCTTGGAGAACCCTGGAAATATTGACAAATTTACATTGCTTCAGGGTGAACCTTACAAACGATTGAAGGTAGCAATTTGTTTTTTTTTTTCTTTTTCATTTTCTTTTTTTAGATTCTTTTTTAAAATATTTATTTATTGTGAGTACACTGTAGCTGTCTTCAGACACACCAGAAGAGGGTATCTGATCCTATTACAGATGGTTGTGAGCCACCATGTGGTTGCTGGGATTGAACTCAGGACCTTTGGAAGAGCAGTCAGTGCTCTTAACCACTGAGCCATCTCTCCAGCCCCAGCAATTTGTGAAGTCACACATTCTTGCTTTTCAAGGAAAACACTGAAGTATAATTTACCACTATTGCATCCATGGGGCCACATACTCTGTTTTATGCCTGCGTTCTCCCTGGAAAACTCAGCTGGAGGCATTGTCCTTTCCTCAGGGATCTTCTGTGTCGACTCATGGCTGATATCAAAGGCCCATGTACATATTACCATATGTGGGAGTTTTCTTCTCTATATGGATTTGTTCATTTATATACCCCATGACAAAAATCTCATTAATGTTGTTGTGATTGTTCTGTAAGAATGCTTATATCTAGCAGAACATTACTTTATATGGACTTTTCTTTCCAAGCCATTTAGATGTTTGATAATATGACCTGTCTTTTATCAAGATAATTTATTATACAGGAGCTGGAGAGATGGCTTAGCAGCTCAGAGCACTGGTTATTCTAGAGAACCCAGATTTGATTCCCGGCACCTCTGCGGTGGTTAGCGACTGTCTATAGCTCCAGTTCCAGGGAATCTGTTGCCCTCTCCTGGCCAGTATGAATTTTATGATTGTTCTGTCAAAGTTTGAAAATGAAACATGATAATTTTGCTTTCCTGTATAAGGAAAGTTTGATAAAATCCATGTCTTTACAATACAAAATAATCTTTTATCAATACAAAGTAACATTTAACCTTATATTGCCAAGTATTTCTCCATTGCTTAAGTTTTCTTTAGTGGGTGTGGTTCACATGCTTCTTGTTTCTTGTTTAACTGCATTTTTTACCTTGTCACACCCAAAGGAAAGGAAAGAAAAGAAAAGAATTTGACAAATTAGACATTGTTATATAATTTCTTCAAGAAAGATATTGTTTCAAACAGTGGAGTACTCGGGACAAAATGGGAACATTTTATGATTCCAGGTAACACTATGAAAAATGCTATGAATTGTTTTCTTTTATCAAAAGAGCACTTTGGTAATTTAGTCTGGAGTTGGCCAAGAGGAATTTTTCAATAATAAACTTTCATCTTGTTGTAAGCACATATCTTGGGATGAACTCAACAATGTGTAACCACCTAGAGAAATGACCAGTGGCAGCATATTCAGACCACACAGGGACCAATAGAATTCTGGAACCTGCCAATTTCACAGAGTGTCAAATTTGTTGTGAGATTTTGGAAGTTGTCATGACTCCAAAGATGATCTTTTGAACCAGATTGGCTGTGTTGCATAGGCTAAGAGTATATTGCAAGATATTAGTAGCAGCTACAGGATTGGGGACTGGCAGAGAGTATTTCAAAGGAAACACAGAAAGGGTTAGCCCACAATTTGAAAGTGGCTCAGAGGATTCAAAACACTTTCTAAAACTGTGCAGACTGATGATTAGTGCTCACCACATTTCACTCCAATTTCACAGAGCTGTCCAAATGTTTCAACACCTGCTTCACATGAGGGGAAATCCTCTTGTAAACAGGAGTGAGTCACCACCTAAGGCCTGTGAGCAAGGGACTCTTGGGTATATACACATTTTCTCCAGGTCACTTTTGATGGACACTGACTAAAAATAGGGCATAACCTTTTTTACCCTGGTAATGTTTGCTGGAATAAGGGAAGTTCTAGAGAAGAAAAAGCCCAGGACACATTGATACACCTAAGCACATAAATAAAGTAATCCCTTATGTATTTATATAGGTGGGTGACATAATAATTACATTTCCAAATGGTTTTTAAAAACTCCATAAATGTGTACTTAAAAAGTCATAGCAATGGATGGAGACTGGATGGCTCATTAGTCGTGAGGTAAAGAAGCATTCCCTTCGGATCATCTAGTCCAAGAAAGATGAAGCCAGACACAATTTGATTGAACAGCACAAAAAAAATCCTTTGTGGATGGATACATGAGACCAAAAAACCAATATTGCAGCTTTCAAAAGAATTAGTCATTCACTCACACCTTCAGCCAATGTTTATTGAGTCTCTCTCATGTCCGGGGTACGTTAATGGGATAAGATTTGAAGAGTCAGAGGAACAGAGTATTGCCAGACCTCAAAGAGCCCATCAGACACAGGAGGAAAGACAGGTGATATGGAGTCATAGGGCCAGAGGTCAGAGTAAAGTGTATAAATGGCCAACGCCAGCTCTCTCAATAACTCACATGAGAAATGTACTTACTAGGACAAATGTGCCAACTTTATAAGCTCTTTTTTTCTTTAATTGCTGAGCAAAATGCTTAATATCCTCTTTTTGTTTAAAGGTAAATAACATTTAGAATCATCTGTTTACTGACAGGTGAGGTTTTAGCCACAAACAAATTGCTGTGCCCGATTCTGCCTAAAACAACATACAGAGAGCAAATAAAAAGTCAATTTATAGCGAGACTCATATCCAAACTAACAGTGTTATTGTCCTCTTTAGAAAGATGTGCACAAATGCGCTCAACGTCTTAGATCTCAAGTATACCTTCCAGATTTTGTGGGGGTAAATGCCAAGCTCTCTTAGATTTATCTTTAAACACCATTGTGTGTGTGTGTGTGTGTGTGTGTGTGTGTGTGTGTTTACTTTAGTGTGTCTTCAGAAAACATCAATAGATTTCAAGCCTTCCTAATTTCATGGGAAAGTGCAATGCTCAGAGAAAAACCATTAATAAGTCTCAGAGGACAGCAAAGTACATTGAGAACGTGCCAAAGAACCCCATAGGGCAGGAGGTGGCACTGAGTCCAGTATCTCATGCTTCTAATGGGGAATTTACTGAGACCCTCACACTTACACTGCTTGCTGATCTAAAGATCACAATAGGTATCCAGTTTTGTGCAATCAGTGATGGCAGTTCTCGGAGTTGTTTTACTACTGGGAATGTGGACCAAAAACTGTGAAGATGTGCTTAAAGATGTGGAACAATGAGTAAGTCCAGGATGAGTGTAATGTGGGAGGACCGGTGGTATCAAATATGCCTTAGAACAGATATGAGGGTTGCTGGACTTTATCAAAGATCCCTATGTGACAGAAAACTTGGAGAACCTTTGGGGATTCCATGAGGAGAAGCAAAGTACAGTTGCTCAGTAATATCTTCAAGCAGCAAATTGACCAACAGTGAACCTGACACACAGGCCCGGGAGTGAACACCAGGAGTTCTTGGAGCACAAGGAGCTCCGTGCTCTCTGGAAAAGGGTTCTTTGTGGCTCACATTAAGGGCCAGGTCTCTACCACCTGGACTCAGTGTCAGTCCACAGGAGGCTGATCTAGATCAGCTGCACAGGCACTTTTCCACCTGGACCAAGGGTGAGCCTGACACACAAGCCTTAGGGCTGTCCAGCCAGAAAACAAAGGGAGTTCTTGGAGTACAGGGAGCATGGTGCTCTCTGGAAAAGGGTCCTTTCTTGCCTAGAGAAAGATCTGGGTCTCCTCCATTAGAACTCAGGACCTGTGGGCAGGGGGTTGAGCTCCAAGAACAACCTTGCAAGAGCTCTCACACCTGAGCCCACAAAAACAGAACTGAGTCACTGCCATCAAAACTCACTGCCCACCCACAAAGAGCCAAACACCCAGGAGCAATCTCCCTCCTGAGAAAAGGGGCCTTCAGACACACAGGAGAGACAAGCACCAGCCAGAAACTAAAAGGTCACCTACAGTCACTGACAACACGATGGCAAGAGGAAAGCACAAGAACCTAAGTAATGGAAACCAAGACAACCTGCCAACATCAGAACCCAGTTCTTCCATCATAGCAAGTAGTAGATTTTCTAACACTCCAGAAAAACAAGATTTAGACATAAAATCATACCTCATAATGATGATGGAGATCTTTGAGAAGAATGTGAATAACTCCCTCAAACAAATACAGGAGAACCAGGAGAAATCACCGAAAGAACTACAGAAAAACACAATCAAACAGGTGAAATTGAAAATGGAAAGAGATACAGTAAGGAAATAAAAAAAAGTGACAACCCTGGAGATAGAAAACCTAAGAAAGAAATCAGGAGTCATAGATACAAGCATCTCCAACAGACTACAAAAGATAGAAGAGAGGATCTCAGGGGCTGAAACCAACATAGAAAACAAAAACAAAACAGTCAGAGAAGATGCAAAAACCAAAAACCTCCTAACCCAAAATGTCTAGGAGATACAGGACACAATAAGAAGATCAAACCTAAGGATAACAGGAATAGAAGAGGGTGAACAATATCAACTAAAAATCACAGTAAATATCTTCAACAAAATCATAGAAGATAACTTCTCTACCCTTAAAAATGAGATGACCATGAGAATTAAAAAAAGCCTACAGAACTCAAAATAGACTGGACAAGTAAAGAAATTCTTCCCAACACATAATAGTCAAAATACCAAATGTTCAAAACAAAGAAAGAATACTAAAAGCAGTAAGGGAAATAGGACAAGTAACATATAAACGCAGACCAATGAGAATTACACCAGAATATCAACAGAGAAGTTGAAAGTCAGAAGATCCTCAACATACATCATACAGATTTTAAGAGAACACAAATGCCAGCCCAGGCTACTATATCCAGCAGAACTCTCAATTACCATAGATGGCGAGATCAAGATATTCGAGGACAAAACCAAACTTACACAATATCTGACAACAAACCAGCCCTACAAAGGATAATAGACGGAAGACCCAACACAAGGAGGAAAACTACACCCTTGGAAAAGCAAGAAAATAACTATGTAATAAAACCAAAAGAAAAAGACATACAAACATAATTCTACCTCTAATAACAGGAAACAACAGTCACTATTCCTTGATATCTATTAACATCAATGGGCTCAATTCCCCAATAAAGAGACATAGACTATCAGAATGGATACATAAACAGGATCTAGCATTTTGCTGCACACAGGAAACTCATCTCATAGACAAAGACAGACACTACCTCAGAGTAAAAGGCTGGGAAAAAAACCTTCCAAGAACATGTTCTCAAGAAACAAGCTAAAACAGTCATTCTAATATCGAATAAAATAGATTTTCAACCAAAAGTTATCAAAAAAGATAAGGAAGGTCACTTTTTACATATAACAAGAAAAATCTATCATGTTGTATTCTCAATCCTGGATATCTATGCTCAAAATACAAGAGCACCCACATTCATAAAAGAAACCCTACTAAAGCTCAAAGCATATATTGCACCACACACAATAATAGTGGGAGACTTCAGCACCACAAAATGGACAGATCAGAGAAACAGAACCTGAACAAATACACAGAGAAACTAGCAGAGGTTATGAACCAATTGGAATTAACAGACATCTATAAAATATTTCATCCTAAAAAAGAATATTCCTTCCCAGCACCTAACAGCACCTTCTCCAATAGTGACCATATAGTAAGTCACAAAACAAGCCTCAACAGATGTAAGAAGACTGAAATATTCACATGCATCCTATCAGATCACAATGGACTAAGGTTGGTTTTTAATAACAACAAAGAAAACAAAAAGTCCACATACACATGCTAGCTGAACAATGCACTACGCAACAAGAACATTGTCAAGGAAGAAATAAAGAAAGAAATTAAGGATTTTTTAGAATTTAATGAAAATGAAAGCACAACATACCCAAACCTATGGGATGCAATGAAAGCAGCACTGAGAGGAAAACTCATAGCTCTGAGTGCCTCCAAAAAGAAACTGGAGAGAGCACACATCAGCAACTTGACAGCACAGCTAAAAGCTCTAAAACAAACAGAAGCAGATACACCCGAGAGAAGTAGATGGCAGAAAATAATCAAACACAGAACAGAAATCAACCAAATAGAGACAAAAATAACCATACAAAGAAGCAACAAAATAAAGAGCTGGTTGTTTGAGAAAATCAACAAGATTGATAAACCCTTAGCCAGACTAACTACAGGGCAAAGAGAGAGTATCCAAATTAACAAAATCAGAAAGGAAAGTGGAGACATAACAACAGAAACAGAAAATTCAAGAAATCATCAGATCCTACTACAAAAGCCTATACTCAGAAAAACTTGAAAATCTGGAGGAAATGGAAGAATTTCTAGAAAGATACCAGATACCAAAGTTAAATCAGGATCAGATAAACCATCTAAACTATCCCACAACACCTAAAGAAATAGAAGCAGTCATCAAAAGCTTCCCAACCAAGATAAGCTCAGGACTAGATGGGTTCAGTGCAGAATTCTATCAGACCTTCATAGAAGACCAAATACCAATACTCTCCAAACTATTCTACAAAATAGAGAAAGAGGAAACACTATCCAACTCATTTTTTAAATCCACAATTACTCTCATTCATAAATCACAAAAAGACTCTATAAGGAAACAGAACATCAGACCAATCTTCTTCATGAAAATTGATGGAAAAATACTCAATAAAACTCTTGTAAACTGAATCCAGCACGTCAAAATCATCATTCACCTTGATCATGTAGGTGTCATCCCTGGAGTGCAGGAATGGTTCAATATACGGTAATCCATCAATGTAATCTACCACATAAATTCAAAAATAATCACATGATCATCTCACTAGATACTGAGAAAGCATTTGATAAAATTAAACACCCCTTCATGTTAAAAGCCTTAAAAAAGATCAGGAATTCAAGGTCCATACCTAAACATACTAAAAGCAATATACAGCAAACCAGTAGCTTACATCAAACTAAACAGTGGGAAACTTGAAGCAATCCCACTAAAATCAGGGACTAGACAAGGCTGCCCACTCTCCCCCTACCTATTCCACACAATACTGGAAGTCCTAGCCAGAGCAATTAGACAATGAAAAGAAGTCAAAGGGATACAAGTCATAAAATAAAAAGTAGAAAAGTCACTATTTGCCAATGATATGATAGTATACTTAAGTACCCCAAAAATTACACCAGATAATTTTTACAGCTGATAACTTCAGCAAAGTGGCTTGATAGAAAATTAACTCAAACAAATCAGTAGCCTTCCTATACTCAAAGGACAAACATGCTGAGAAAGAAATCAGGGAAAAGATACCCTTCACAATAGTCACAATAATATGAAATAGCTTGGTGTGACCTAACAAAGCAAGTGAAAGACCTGTATGACAAGAACTTCAAATCTCTGAAAAAGGAAATCAAAGAAGATCTCAGAAGATGAAAAGATCTCCCATGCTCATGGATTGGAAGGGTCAACATTGTAATAATGGGCATCTTACCAAAAGCAATCTATATATTCAATGCAATCCCCATCAAAATCCCAACTCCATATTTCATAGAGTTGGAAAGAGCAATTTGCAAATTCATCTAGAATAACAAAAAAAAAAAAAAAAAAAAAACAACTATGACAGCAAAATCTGTTCTCAACGACCAGAAATCTTCTGTGGGAATCCCCATTCTACACCTCAAGCTATATAGCAAAGCCATTGTGTTAAAAACCACATGGTATTGGTACAAAAAATAGGCAGGTAGATCAATGGAACAGAACTGAAGACCCAGAAATAAGCCCTCACACATATAATCACTTGATCTTTGACAAAGGAGCTAAAAACATTCAATGGAAAAAGGACAGCCTCTTCAACAAATGGTGTTGGTTCAACTGGCAGTCAGCATGCAGAAAAATGCAAATTGATCCCTTCCCATCTCCTTGTACAAAGCTCAAGTACAAGTGGATCAAAGATTTTCACATAAAACCAGGTACACTGAAACTATTAGAAGAGAAAGTGGGGAAGAGCTTAGAACACATAGGCACAGAAGAAAATTTCCTGAACATAACACCAATGGCCTATGCTCTAAGATCAAGAATTGATAAATGGGACCTCATGAAATTGCAAAGTTTCTGTAAATCTAAGTACATTGTCAAGAAAACAAAACTGCAGCCCACAGACTGGGAAAGGATCTTTACCAATCCCAGATCTGATAGAGGTCTAATATTCAATATATACAAAGAACTCAAGAAGTTAGACGCCAGAAAATCAAACAATCATATTAAATAATGGGGTACAAGCTAAACAAAGAATACTTGAGGAATACTTGAATGGCCAAGAAACACCTAAAGAAATGCTCAATATCCCTAGTCATTAAAAAAATGAAAATCAAAACAACCCTGAAATTCCACATCACACCAGTCAGAATGGCTAAGATCAAACACTCAGTTCATAGCAGATGCTGGTGAGGATGCAGAGAAAGAGGAACATTCCTCCACTGTTGGTGAAGTTGTAAGCTGGTACAACCAACCATTCTGGAAATCAGTCTGGTGGTTCCTCAGAAAATTGGACATAGTAATACCTGAAGACCCAGTAAGACCTGAAGACTTCTGGGCATATACCCCAAAGATGCTCTAACATATAATAAGGACACATGCTTCACCATGTTCATAGCAGCCCTATTTATAATAGCCAGAAGCTGGGCCCAGATGTCCTTCAACAGAGGAATGGATAAAGAAAGTGTGGTACATTTACACAATGGAGTACTACTCACCTATTAGAAACAATGACTTTACAAAATTCCTAGGCAAATGGATGGAACTAAAGAATATCATCCTGAGTGAGATAACACAGTAACAAAAGAACACACATGATATGCACTCACTGATGACTGGATACTAGCCCCAGAATGCTCTAAATACCCAAGAAACAACTCACAGACCATATGAAGCTCAAAAAGATGGAAGCCCAAAATGTGGAAGCCTCAGTCCTTCTTAGAAAAAAGAAAAAAATGTGTATTCATCATATATTATTGTGTAACAAATTTTGTGAGCTATAATAATATTTTATAAAATCAAAAAAATAAAAGTTCAAAGTTCAAAATCTCAAAAAAAAAAAGAATCAGTATCAATAATAAAGGTTCAAACATGATTGAATGAACTGAAGAGGTGTCTTTGGACAATGACTGGTAAGAAGTATAACATATTCTCCTTGTGCAAATTAGTTGGATTCACTGTGATTTTTCTTTCCATGCCCAGAGCACCCTTAACCATACCCAAGTCTGCCTCATTTTGCTTTACATAATGATATATGTCTATTGATCAAGTGATATATCTAGATCTGTCCATTTCTGTGCAGATGACGTGGTTTGCTTCCTCATGGCCTGTATTCCCACCCTGGTACCTACCCATCTATTGAGAAGCACCGACGCCAATTCCATAGCTTTAGCCATTGCATGTGGCATTGCAAGAAATATGGATTTTCATGTTTCTCCACATGATCCTGCGAATTCCCAAGGACGAGCCCTGGAATGGTGCAGCAGTATCACACTGATTTCTGTACTTAGTTTTAGGGTGACATCATGTTGTTTTCTGCACTGATCACACTAACTTACGTTCTCACCAATGGCACGTGAGTTATTTTTCCTCCACATCCATGCACACATTTATTATTTTTTGTTTTGATAATAACAGTTTTCCCTGTGCTCTGATAGCCTCTTGTTAGAGAATTCTGGCTTTCAGTTTACATTTCTGGTGGTTAATCTGATGGAGCATTTACTTCATACAGCTTTTGACTGTCCATGTTTCTCTTGAGATGTGTCTATTCAAATGACATGCCCTTTGCTCTGTTAACTGTTTCTTTTGCTGTGTGGCGATCTCTCTGTCTGACACAATGCCATTTGTCATTGTCTGCTTCTGTTTCTCTACTTCTGAAGTTCTACTGAGAAAATAATGGTCTTCTCCAATATGGACCTGTTGCCCTGATAGGACTTTGACCATTTAGAGTTGATATGCATACAAGATGAGAGAGAAAGGTCCGCTTTTCAGATGTGGGCATAGAATATCTAGTTTTTCCATCTATCTCAGTGCTCATGTTGAGAGTCACTAGGCTCTAGACACAGGGTTTACTTCTTGGTTTCTTGTTGTTGTTGTTGTTGTTGTTGTTGTTGTTGTTCTATGGATCTACGTTCGGGTCTATTTTTCCCATGCTATTTTTGTTAGTGTGGCTTGAAATAAGTTTTAAAATGTTCTATCTCAAATGAGAAATCCAGACAAATATATATATATATATATATATATATATATATATATATATATATATACATACATATTCACATATATACACACTATATATAGTCAAATGTATGTACATATATATACATGTATATATATATATGTCTCTATATAGTAAAATATGCATATGTGTGTATATATTGTGTGTATTGTGAATAGGTCTTCTATAATTTCTTTGGGAGAAAATTTGCCATTAGATATTGATTATTGTATGTTGACTCTGCATGCTACTACTTTCCCGCAAGCATCTATCAGGTCTAACAGTTTTTTGGTGGAGTCATGCAATTTTTACGTATATGGAAAAATCTGTCTTCTCTTACCATTTACACAAGGTTTCCTTCCTTCTCTCTACTTCCTAATTACTCTGGATAGAATTTCTTTTTGCCCTGAAGAAAACTGGTGGAGATCACCACCTTGGCCTCCTGCTCACAGAAGGTATGTCTTGTTTACCTTATCCTGTAAAACAATGCCTTATGCCTTTGAGATGGGATCCTACTCTGCCCGGTCTGTTCGGGGATTTGGAATGTCTCAGTGCATCAAGTGCAGAGATCTACTGAGATGCCATTTAACTTTTACCTTTTCTTCTATTCACAGGGCATGTTCTCGCTCTGCCTTTCTGGAGACTGCACTGTGCTCGCTTCCATTCCCCAGAACGAAAGCAAGTAGATTACGGTCATGGACATTTTGGTGTGTTATTGAATTATATTTGCTCTTTAATCCTGCATCCCTGCATCTGTATTCAGCAGAGGCTGGGTCTGGAATTTTCATTCTGGCTGTGTATTGGCCAGAGGTTGGGAACAGAAGAATGTTGGCCTCAGAGAAAGAGGCCAGAAAGGTTTCCTTCCAACTGTTCCCATGAGCCTGAGAAGTATTGCTTTCTTTTGAAATTCCAGCCAGATGATTGGTCCCAGGCTGTTTTTTGTTGGGAGACACTATTACTGATTCGCTCTCATTATTGGTTAAATTACATATTCATAGTTTGAAATTTTTCTCATGTTTTAATTTGCTGAATCCTGTGGCCATAGTTGATTTTATTTCTTCTAGATGCCTTAATTTTTCAAATTAATTTTTTTAATTTGGCATTCATGAGGTGTTTGTTTTTTTGAGTTTGGCTGATTGCTCCTAATGTACTGATTATTCTCTCCATCCATTTTCATGAAAGCGTTTTGATTTCAATTTCTCCTAACAGCCAGATAAAATTCCACAGTTGTAGGCACCACCTTTGCCTCATCACTCCATTCACTGGCAGACACCTAGGCTGGTTGTAGGCACCACCTTTGCCTCACCACTCCATTCACTGGTAGACACCTAGGCTGGTTGTAGGCACCACCTTTGCCTCATCACTCCATTCACTGGCAGACACCTAGGCTGGTTGTAGGCACCACCTTTGCCTCATCACTCCATTCACTGGCAGACACCTAGGCTGGTTGCATCCCTAAAACCATACAGAGTGCAGCAATGGTTATGGATTTCCAAGCATCCCTGCAGTGTGTTGAATTAGAATGTTCAGTTTTTTTGGAGAATGCCAATACCGATTTCCATGGTAACCACATCAATTTGCATTCCCACCAGCTATGTATCTTTCACCACATCCTCACAAGATTAGACCAAGATAAAATCTCAAAAGAATCTTATTTTTTAATATTTTCTAATATTTATTGGACATCTCTTTTGAGAACTGCCTAGTCAGTTTGTTAATCTGTTAGAGGATTTTCTTTCTTTTTTTTATGGCTAAATTTTAGGTTCTTTATATATCTTGCCCATGCGGCCTTTTATTTGGGTGAAACATTAAAGTGTTTAAGTTCATACAATCCTATTTGACAACTCCTAGAACCACTACTAGGACCCTTTTCAGAAGAGTCTGCCCTGTACTTAGAAGTAACCTTTGCCTCTTTGCCTCTGGCCGTTTCTAAGTTTCATGTCTTCCACAGTTTTTGATCTATTGTGAGATGATTTTTTTGGCAGAGGTTAGAGATAAGCATCTAGTTTTCTTCTTTGTGTATGGATATCCAGTTTCCCCAGAACTACTCCTTGAAGAAGTTGTCTTCTCCCTAGCATGTGCTTTTGACACTTTCATAGACAATGAAGAGGTTGGGATCCAATGGGCCTGACACAGGCATGAATCATCATGCTTCAAGTTCTGAATTTCTCCTCTTAATCTAGTCTATTTTTGAGACTTCCAACTGAATTTTTAAATTTGACATATTGAGACTTTTCACTTCTAAGATTTTTATTGGTTTATTTTCATTTTTCTTGATTTTACTTAATGTTCATTTTTGTTCTCTTGAACATCAATGACTTTTAAAAACCATTTCTTGAGTTCCCTATTAGACATCTCGCCTCCTCAATATGTTTGGAATCTGAGAGATGACGTTAACAGGCATCATATTACTTTGTATTTGATTCCATCTGAAGTGTGGTGAACTGGATGTCTACCACTTTTATAAAACAACCCTTCTAAATTTTTTTTAATCTTTGAATGTTTCGTATATGGATACAACTTTCCTTGATCACATTCTTTTCCCACTTCCTCTTTCAACATTCTGTAGTGCCTGGAGCACATTTTCTGTTCAACTCCATTTCTTCCCTTAAAAAACACACACATGCACACACACCTACATGCACACACGGGGTGTGGGGGCGGGCAGGCAGACAGTTAAGCACACACCATTCCCACCTGAACAATGTGTGTGAGTGTGTGTGTGTGTGTGTGTGTGTGTGTGTGTGTGTGTGTGGCCATCTACATGGACCCGACAAGCCTACTAGTGGCCACAGCCACAAAGAGGAGTGACTTTCCCTCCCACAAGTAGCCACCAACTGGCAACAGCTCCTCAGCTCAGAATAAGACCCCAAGGGCTCTTCTCTCATTCATGGTAGAGTTTTTGCAGCCTTGATCTTGTGCATAGAATCAGCACTGATCTGTGCTCATGTGTGCTAGAGTTGTGTCATAAGCCATCACTGATACAAACCCATGTGTACTGTAATCGGGTCACGTCCAGAGACAGCCTTTCCCAGCACTCTTCCCCAGCCTCCTGCCCTGAGACTCCTTCTACTCCCTCTTCTATGATGCCTTCTAAGTTAAGGGGAGAAAAATAAGGGTAGTTGATAAAGGTATTCCATCTATGGTGGTTTGAGTGTTGTACCTTCCATAGTCTCAGGTGTTTGAATACTTAGTCTTCAACTGGTGGTACTGTTTGGGAGGGTTAGGGGTGTGGCCTTATTGGAGAAAATACGTCACTGAGAAGGACTTTGGGTGTTTAAAGAGAAACTCACACCATTCCTAGTTCTCTAACTGACCCAGGCTTGTTGTTCAAGTTGTGAGCATCCAAGTTTCTGACACTCCCACCGTTATTCCTCCATCATGAGTCATAACCCTTTGGACCCATAAGCCCAAATAAACTCTTTCTTCTATAAGTTGTCCCAATTGTGGCATTTTATCTCAGCCACAGAAAAGTGGCTAGTGCACCTTCTGTGTGAGCAAGCATGTCACTTATTCCCACCACTGTGACCAGGTCCAAACCTCTGTATTAACTGCTGCCCGCCGTAAAAGAACATTTCTCTGACCAAGGCTGAAAGCAATACTATTGGTGTAAACATAAATAAATAGAAGGAAGTTTAACAACATTGGTCATTTAATAAAACAGCAGTTACCTTCTCCCAACTTTTTAAGCGGGAAGCCATGAAACCTCCCAGCCACAAGTGTTTGACACTAGGTATGAACTCTGACCTGTGAGTCCAACCTAATTAGAGAACAGTTTTCCCATAATAGCTATACAGTGACCTCTCCAATGTGCACATCAGTACTGAGGCACGTAGGGTCCAGCGCCGGTTAAGACCACTCATATGTTCCCCCCCCCCACCCCCCAAGCAACCTATATAATGCCCCTGAAAGCTCAACATCAGGGAAATTACTTCCTGTTCACTTCCAGATTGATTTCTGTATGTCCTGTAGTGAAAGTCTATGTGTCTTCAGCAATAGAATCTTACCATCACTAGATAGTTGGCATCTAAGCAATAGCAGTGAACTTTAGCGTCTTGGGTGCCTCGGTGAATTCCCTGACCAATACTTACAGCAAAGTAACTTGTGCCTGGCACTGGGATTTCTATTCAATAATCCACATCTTCTGGGAGCAGAAAATTTTCCATTGCAGGCTACCTCTGTCCCAACTCCTAATTTTAACTATATTTTTAATTATCTTACAAACAGGTAGGTTTCATCGTGCATGCTTAGTTTTAACAAAGTCACCCACATTTCCTCCTTTTCCTCCTCCCTCTGCCCTAGTGTCTTCTTCAACCTTTAACCTTTAGGAATCCCCTGTTATTTCCCAATATATGAGTCCACTCTACTAGTATACTCTCTACTTGTATAATAAGGTTATAAGTAGCCTTCTAGCTTCTTCATACACACTACCTTTATACCAGTTGCTCTCTTAAACCCAGTTTGGTTTGTGAGGCAGCTACCCACTGATCCAGGGCAATGCAATTGCTGTGAAACCCAAGATACAAGAACACTTTGTTTTCTGATGCCCAGAGCTGTCCAAACTTGAAGCATAGGTTCCTTCCCAAGGTGGACCTGGCTCTAGCCCACTGAGAGTTTTCTAGAAGATGATCTGACTTTCTGTCCAAAGCCAGGGCATTATGAAGATGTTGAATTCTTACCAATTTAGGATACAAGCTTGTAAGGGTGATGAGTTCCTATCTTGCCTTCCTTTAATGATAGACTGTAGCTTGGAAGCTGAAATAAACCATGTCCTTTCATAAGCTGTTTCTACATGGAGTGCTTTATCTGAGAAACTAGAACTCTCAACTTTTTTAGAATCTCATATAAACCACAGTTGCTCCCAAATACCTCAAAATAGTTAAAAAAAAAAAAACTAGGTCATTTATGGACCTGACTTCACAGCAGATATTGACCTTTGGTTATATTTTTACTTTATTTTAAGGGGGTACCCCTGTAATTTTGTCCAGGCTGGCCTTGACCTTTTGGGTTCAGGTGATCTATCTACCTTAACCTCTAGAGTTTCTGGGAGCTAGTAGTGTCTGTCCTAGAAGAAAGTAGCAAGCACACTTTAAATTTGAATAATATACCAAGCTGTTAATCTATTTCAATTTATGACAAATGACTGGAAAATAAGTAAGTTTTACTGTGGTAGTTCCTCATTTTGTCTGTGGTAGCATTTATCAGTTGAATTTGAAATTAGTGTGAAGAGGGGTGTCTAGTCTTGCAGACTTGGAGCTCCTCCAGAGAGAACTAAATGCACTCAGCAGTATATCTCAGTGTTAACTAATGTTTAGTGCACCAGAGCCATGCCCTAGGTTTGAAAAAGTCACGTCGAAAACTCTTGTCCTAAGAGATAATAATTTACACTTTTATCTCGTTGCATTTTCTTGGCTTCAAGGTCCTCAGTTCCTTGATCTGCCTATGATAGAAACAAACAAACAAACAACAACAACAACCTCTTGACAAAAACAACTTTACAAGAAAGTTTTATTCATATCACAGTTCCAAGTCACATTTTATCATTGTGGAGAAGTCAAGGAAGAAACTTGGAAGAGCCAGCCATACCCACAGTTAAGAGCAGACCAGGGTAAGTATATGTGTGCTCACTGTGAAACTTAATTACTCCACTCCAGTGTGGATGGGTCAGCAATCAAATGGAGAGAATGGTATGATGTACAGTGGGTGGGGCCTTTCTACATCAATTAAGGTAACAAAAATCAATCCCACAATGATTAACATGCCCACAGGTTAAACTGATCAAACAGCTTCTCACTGAGACTCTTCTCAGATGATTTTATATTGTGTTGTAAATTAAAAGCATCCATTACATTGAAAACCCATATACTAAATTTATGCAGTGATGTTTTATAATAATTACATTTGTTTCTTAAAACATAGGAGGCATGAACAGCAGATGGTCTAAACTAATAATAACATTCAAAAGACAGGCAGAAGTTGAAACTGGGTTTACTCCAAATATTTTTGGAGTAAAGTTTATTTGGTTGAAAAATTATTAGAGAATAAAACTGTATAAAATGAAATCATGTGGGGGATGAGTTGGTTGGGTGAAAGTTCTTAATACCTTTTGAGTTCTAGAAAGGACCAGAAATTAAGTTCAGCACAAAGCCATAACTACTCCACATGGTTTTAAGGTATGAAGTTTTTAGTTAAAAAAAGTCTTAAGGAACACTCTTCCACTGTCAGTGGGATTGTAAGCTGGTACAACCACTCTGGAAATCAGTCTGGAGGTTCCTCAGAAAATTGGACATAGTACTACCTGAGGACCCAGCTATACCACTCCTGGGCATATACCCAAAAGATGCTCCAACATCTAACAAGGACACAAGCTCCACCATGTTCATAGGAGCCTTATTTATAATAGCCAGAAGCTGGAAAGAACCCAGATGTCCCTCAACAAAAGAATGGATACAGAAAATGTGGTACATATACACAATGGAGTACTACTCAGTTATTAGAAACAATGACTTCAATTCCTAGGCAAATGGATGGAACTTGAAGCAATCATCCTCAGTGAGGTAACCCAGTCACAAAAGAACACTCGTGGTATGTACTCACTTATAAGTGGATACTAGCCCAAAAAGCTTGGAATACCTAAGAAAAAATTCACAGAATTATGAAGCTCAAAGAAAAGGAAGGCCAGAAGGTGGATGCCTCCATCCTTCTTAGAAGGAAGAACAAAATGTTCATGGGAGGAAATAAAGGGAAAAATAGAGGAGCAGGGATTGGAGAAAAGATTATCCAGAGACTGTCTCACCTGGGGATATACCCCATATGCAGCCACTAGACGCAAACACTGTTGCTCATGCCAAGAGCTTATTGGCAAGAACCTGCTATGGATGCCTTCTTAGAGGCTCTGCCAGAGCCACACTGATACAGAGGAGGATGCTTGCAGCTAACCATTGGACTGAACGTAAGGACCCCAATGAAGACAAAGGACTGAAGGAGTTGAAAGGGTCTGAAACTCTATGAGAAGAACAACATTATCAACTAACCAAACCCACCACTGCTCCCAGGGACTAAAACACCACCCAATGAGTTCCCATGGAGAGACCCATGGCTCCAGTAGCATATGCAGCAGAGGATGGCATTGTCTGACATCAATGGGGGGAGAGGCCTTTGGTTCAGTGAACGTTCATTTTTCCAGTGTAGGGAACACAAAGTGCTGATGTGGAAGATCGTGGTTGGGAGAGGGAGCACCTTCATGGAGGCAATGGAAGGGGGAGGAGTGATGCAATTAGGAGAAAGGGATAACATCTGAAATGTAAATGCAGAGAATAGTCAATAAAAATAAAAATTTAAAAATGTCTTAAGTTGCAACACTTGGTAGAAATCTAAGTAAAATTTCTATTCTCTCTTATTCTCTCTCCTTCCTCTCTCTCTTGTGTGTGTGTGTGTGTGTGTGTGTGTGTGTGTGTGTGTGTGTTGTGGGGATACATTTGCCCCTGTCAAGCAGAAGTATTCTTCCTCTATTGTTGTCCACCTTATATTTTTTGCTTTTTGGCAGGGGTGGCTCTGTAGAAATACTTTAACTAAAATAGAATTGCATCAACACCCCACTTTTCTCCTCATCCCTTCCAAGGTGCACCTCCTTCTATCCTTCCCTCAACCTCATCCCTGTCCTCAAATTGATAACCTCTTTTTCTTTGTTATGTACTTGTATACATATATATATATATATATATATATATATATATATATATATATATATATATATATATATGTATATATATATATATACATATAAATACAACCTGCTGAATGAATTTTTTATTGTTTATGTATAGATGGTTTTAGGCTGACCACTCTTTACTGGACAACCACCGAGGGTGCTCATTCTTGGGAAAGGCAAATTCTCCTTCTCCAAGCATCCAGAAGAAGTATAGCGACCACCTCTCTGCAAAGATTGTCACAGAGAGCCATACCAGATCCAATACAGAGGAGTCCTTCCCAAATGATATATCTGTATCATAACACCTTCCTTTTGAAACAGGGTTTCTAATTGAACCCAGAGTTGGGCTGGCTGGCCAATGAGTTCTTCTCCATTCCATGTCCCCAGTATAGGATTAATCAGCAAATACTACCATGCCTAGCCTTTAAAGAAAACTGAGTTCAGGGATCCAAAATCAGGAACTCGTTTCTTATTCCATGATTTGACCACACAGTTAATTTACAGTGGAAATCACACCTCTCAATCTCCACAGAACCCGAGGTTGACCCAGTGGAATTCTCCATAAAAAAACTGACAGAAGAACAAAAAAGAAAACATGTTGGCAGAAACATTTTTGTCAACATTTTATTGCACAATGAAATTGAGGTCTCCTTTGTGAATGTGTCACTGTGTTGTTGCTGTTTTTGGTTGTGTAGTGAGAGGATATTTCTTTACTTCACTATTTCCAGACTATTTGCAAGAGTCTTGGCTGTTACAGAGAAGTTACAGACTCCAGTCACCAACATATGAAAGCGAAGAATCGTCCTAAAAGATTTCAAAGATGTGACTTGCTTATCTTTCCTTGCTTTCCCGTGTTTCTGTGCATTTACTGGATGCCATGATTGCTTATCATTCTTCTCATCGAGCTGCCTCTTAGAGACCTCACACAATATGGAGCCCTGAGTGGAGAGCCATTTTGAACTCTAGAGACACAGTGATGAACAGAAAGACACAGAAGATGGAAGTAGACATGTCTGAATCCACTGTTCAAAGAGAAAATGTTCCTGTGCTAAGCTGCTAAACTCAGTTTCCATGGTGAATTTGTTCCAGGGGTACCTTCTCGAGAGTAGCCAATGAGTGGAAAGGAGATGGGGGATTGCTAACGTCAGAGGAGACATGAAGATGTAAGGGGAGCTACATCATTGAGAAATTCACATAACAAGTCCTCTGATCTTAAACTGCTTCAGCCACACCCCAGTGAACTTTCTAGCAATGAAGACTATGTGAGGAAGAATGTAATTATATAATGTGTTCGGTGCTGTGTTTCACTTCAGAGTAATTCAACACACAATGTAGTCAAGAAACTCATTAACTGAGAGTGAAAAGGGACACAGGGTATTTTGGAGTAGTTAATGGTTCTGGGTGCTGAGCAAACAGTTTAAGGCAATCAGCCAAGAGGAAAGACAACAATAACCTAAGCCACTGAAGTAAAAATCCCAGTGCCCATAAGGAGGATGGCTCTGGGTTGTCTATTTTTCATCCATATTTTGGATGCTCTGTTTAAGTCTTTGAAAGAAAAAGAGAAAATTTGAACAGTTGGTTTACATCCCCACATACAAAGACAACACTTGATAGCTGTCAGGATGGCTCAGGAGGGGGTCAGATGCCAGGTCTGGCCTTGAGGGAACTGCTCTCTCTCTCTCTCTCTCTCTCTCTCTCTCTCTCTCTCTCTCTCTCTCTCTCTCTCTGCACTCACTGTACCTTCTTACTTCTTACAAATAAAATACTTTTGCAAGGAAGGAAGGAGAGAGACGCAAGAAAACTATGGCGGCTTTCTAACCAAAAAGAGTGTTTCAACCTTAAAATTTATGGGTAGCAAATAGCCCACACTATTTCCATACCCTAAAACACCCACATGCTTAACTAAAACCAGGTAAGTGTGGTTCCGGTGGCATTAGACATCTCTCAATTGTGTGGCAAATAATTATCAACAGTTATTTTAAGGACGTGGTTTTATTTATTTATTTATTTATTTATTTATTTATTTATTTATTTATTTATTGTTTTCTAGGTGTACTTTTATTTTTCCGATTTTTATTGGATATTTTATGTATTTATATTTCAAATGTTATTCCCTTTCCTCTCTCGCCCATCTTCCCTCCCCCTCCCCTTGCTTCCATGAAGGTACTCCCACTCCCACTCACCCACTCCCTCCTCATTGCCCTGGCATTCCCCTACACTGGGGAAATGAGCCTTCACAGGTCCAAAAGCTTCTCCTATTGATTCCAGACAATGCCAACTTCTGCTACATATGTGGCTGGAGCCATGGGTCCCTCCATGTGTACTCACTGGTTGGTGTTTTAGTCCCTGGGAGCTCTGGGTGGTCTGGTTCGTTGATATAATTGTTATTCCTATCAAACTCTACAATCAACCAGTTGAATCTTTACAGTGATAAATCTAAAGTCTTTAGTCCCAAATATTCACCCAATCAAAAATGCTTTCTATTTTCATATTATAGGGAAAAAAAGACCCCAAGTGTCAAGACTCAAAAATACATTTGTTAAGTTATACACAGTGTTTTTAGAGAAAAGAAGATTAAAGATGAGCCCTAAAAAATAACTTAAGTAGCACTTAAAAATAAGCTTATTCACACGTAATATTAAAAAAAATGGCCACAAGACATGCGTGCGCTGAAGCAGCAAGCTATTGCTGTTGTTGTTTCTTGGGCTATAGGAGCGCGGATTCTCTTAGCTGTGTGCTGGCACGCAGAGGCTGCCCGTGAAACCCTGCTGGACCTATGCATGTGGAGGAGTTAGTTCACCTGCACCTTCTGCCCTTGTGAGGGGAAACCTGTATTGTCTCCCTGTTCCAGCGACAGATGACTAATCATAAAGCTTGAATTACTAACTGGATTCTTCCACCCAGGAATAATTTATATGTGAGAGCCTTGCCTCCAGCTTAAGTTGCCCAGTGGGATTTGGAGAAGGCAGAAAGATCTAAGGGTTAATCCAGAGGGACACATGACTTCAAATATCTGAAAGAACACTTCAGAGCAGCATGTCACCCATAATAGTCCATGTGCCTGGGTCCCCAGGATAATGTTACAAAAACAGTTTTGAGACTCACAGAAATTAGGGAAGCCACACAGTGGCTCATCAGGTAAGAGACCATCTGTGTTCAAATGAGGAACTTGCCCTCCATGGCTCTCTGCCGGGATTAGAAACCCACAGTCACAGCACAGTTTGAAATGACCTTCCAGAGAAAATGGACATGGTAGGTTGTAACCTTCAGCTTTCTAAAAACAAGGACAGCATATTTGAATACCACTGTGGGCAAACTTGCCAGGTCTGAGGCTTTAATTTAGTATTAAAGCATGTCAGGACCAGAAGAAAGCCGAGGTGCTCATCAGTTTTCCTCCTGTGCCTGTGTGACAATTAACCAGAAAAAAAAAAAAAAAAAAAAAAAACCTTAAAGAAGAAAGGCTTTGTTTTGGCCTAAAGTTCCAGAGTGGGTACAGTCCATTATGACAAGAGAGGTACAGCAGCAAGAGCCTGAGATGGCTCTGTCACCTTTCATCAGCTGTCAGGGACATGGCATTTCCTCTACGTCATAAATGGTACATAACTTTCCCAAACTGTGCACCCGCTGGATACAAGTGCCTTCACACAAGCCTACAGGGGCATTTCACATTCAAGTTACAAGAGTCCCCTGGATTATTCGTTCCCAAAAATTAAGAACCATTTAGGGCACTGGGCACCATTACAATCTCCCGGGCCCCACCCTGAAGATACTCAACTTGGGGGATCTGTTGGATCTCAGTTCTCAGTCAACCACAGTGATTTAGAGAAGCTGAGAATCAGAGGGAGAAAGTATTATGTACCTGGGGACATAGTGAAAGCACCTGATACGTGACTAGACTTCTCATACCTGAGGCCTCGCCCTTGGAGATGCCTGTCCTCACTCACTACTACCTTGATGGGCACACCTTGCTTGTTTTCAGTAGCTATTGTTGCTGTGAAGAGCAAAGGAAATAGGATTTTATATGTGGCTATGCGTTGAGGTAGGATAGGAAAGCTGTGAGTGAAGTATACATGCACTTCTCTCATGGGGATGTTCTTCTTCACCTGAAATCAGGATGCCTGGGCCTACCTACTATAGCAGCCAGTTTCTCTTAGGCAAACAGTGTTGAAGGTAGTTCTGGGCAGGCATGGATGCATCTTGAATTCGGAGTGGCTGTAACCATGCAGACACAGATTGGGTCCTCTGACGTTCCATTGTGGAAAAGACAAGGACTCCCAGAGTGTGTGAATATCCCAACCTGAGGATATATGCCCTAGTAACAAATGTTGGGGGAGGAAGACTCTTCTTGGGTGGCAAAGATGCCCTGAGGCTGTTTGTGCTTCTGAACACCCACATGCCTGTAAGCTCATTGGCTGTCCACGTTAGACTTGGGTGGGACCATTTCATTGGTCTCTCATTACCCTCTGGGGTGAATAGAAATAGAAACCCAAGGAAAAAGTCAACCACAGCAAGACACTTTGCTAAATATTTTCTTGTGTCTGGCTAATGATGAGACTGGACTGAGAGAAGTCTCATATCTCTTCCCTAGACCTCAAATTATATGTTTTGACAATATGTGTAGAAGAAAGATTGTGCTCTCACGATTTTAGTCACTTAATTATTATGTGACTGGTTATAATTACTCTAATTATTGACAGTTAATTAGTACTAAATACTAGACAATGTCCCAGAGAGAGAGAGGGAGGGAGGGAGGGATGGAAGGAGACAGACAGACAGAGAGAGAGAGAGAGAGAGAGAGAGAGAGAGAGAGAGAGAGAGAGAGAGAGAGTTGTTACTATGCCCATTTTTCAGATGTGAAGATGGAGGAAAGTAAGCAGTGTGGCAGAGCTGGAAAGAGAAGAGATAAAGGGAAACAAAACAACACAAACAGTAGCAACAACCAAAACAGTGGCACTTTTCTGTATTAGTTTTTCTTACATTTTATTTTTCCTTTCAACTTTTTCCACTTAGGGCACCTAGACTCATCTTTGTTGCTGTTTTAGACAATCAGACAAAGGGGACACTTCTCGAGTCATGTTTCTCATTTGATTAGGATTTTAAAGGAAGTAAAAGGAGATATTAGATCGATAATTTAGAAGAAAACATTGAGTGATGTTTATGTAAATATGGGGAGAGAGCAGGGAGGGAGGAAGGGGGTGCAGATAGAGTCTGAGCTTGCAGAAGAGAGAAAAGAATGAGGACGAGCCAATGCTCTCTAGCACCTGTGTTTTGATTGCTGCTCTGTGGAGAATCCCTGTAGAAATCCCAGGAATCCAAGAACAGAGTGATTGATATTTTACTTCTCAGGAGTGGCCAGAGATGGGCAGTCAGAACGCCAAGAAGGAATAGCTAGCATCCTTACTGTCTCTGTAGACCAATGTGACAAGAAAGAAAAACAATTATATCTTCCCAGGAGCAGCATCAGACACTGCTTGCCCTAAGAGAGCACATCTGCTGTAGCTTTTTCTATAAAAACCCTTTTTTTCTGTAAGTGTTAGTAGGCTACACTGACTGTGTGCACGGATCCATGGCAAGAGGTGGCACGAATCTTTCCAAACCATAAGCATCATTACCTGGCTACGATCAGGGGGAAGTCACGTGAAACCCTATGATGATCCGATTTGAGCTTCCTCCACCCCGACCAGTCTGAGATCATAATAGAAATCAGTACAGTTTCTATTTCCTGGACAGTCAAGTCTGTGAAGTGAGGCCCAAAGACGTGGTGATGGCTCCAAACTTGAGGTACGCTGGCTTGCACTGGTTTCATTTCTGCATTTGTATCCTTCTAGCACTTTGATAAAGGGAGGGCACAGCTATGAAGAATTTGCTACTTGTGCCCGGAGAGAATAACTGGAGATATATAAACACAGGCAACAACAACAGCCATTCAACAGCAACACCGGCGTCGGTGGGAATTGGAAACAAACAAACAGAAAACAACTAGAGAGCTCAACGGAGCTGGACGAGGTAGCCATGCTTATCCCATCACTGGGGAAGATCAAGAGTTCGAGACCATCCCTGGCTACATAAGGAGCTGGAGGCCAGCCTATGCTACACAAGTCCCTGTCTTAATAAAACTAAACAAACCAACAAACAAGAATGCTCAGCAGCATAGTAACAATTCTGTCCCCAGCAGTGGATGCCCCAGTTCCTGCACTGAACTCAGATGTGAGCAGCCTCAGCCTGAGAACTGGAGAAGGAAGTGTAATCAGATGGGAATGTGACAGGAGACAGTGGGAAAAGCCTCCTCCAAGGTTGAGCACTGAACAGGCATTAGCAAAGTAGAGGCTGAGCCAGCCCATATTTGTGGGTGCTGTCTGCAGCACCAGGAGGACTCAAATCCTGACAAAGAAGGTGCTACCTGGCTGACAGCCAGCAAAGGAAGGTTATTCACAGGAGCCATTCCCAAAGGCCTTTCTACTTTACTTTTATGTTTTAGTGGTGGTGGTGGTTCTTCAAAAGAGAAGGAGGAAGAGGAAGCAGAGGAGGGGGAAAGACTTTCTATTTCCAATCAAATGGAATAACAAAGACTGAGTTTGCCCTCTTCTCTGAAACAAAAATACAACAGGACAAAACATATAAAGTGATGAGTGTGAAAACCCTCGACATTAGGCAAGGATGGAGACTAATTTCAGTGCACGAGGGGCCAGCCGCGATGGTATAGTATAGAATACAGTTTATTCAGGGCATGGGGAAGAGAGTTAAGAGGGTAGCAGATGCAGAGAGAGAGAGAAGAGAGGAATAGAGGAGTAGAGAAGTAGAGGCCAGCCATGAGCACGTGGAGAGAGGGGAACGGAATGGGGAGAGGAGGGTCAAAGGTAAGAGGGCAAGAGAGTGAGGAGAGAACAAGCGGCCCCTTTTACAGCCCCGGTAACTGTAGGGCAGAGCATACCTGCTGTTGCCAGGTAACTGTAGGGCAGAGCATACCTGCTGTTGCCAGGTAACTGTATGGCAGAGCATACCTGCTGTTGCCAGGTAACTGTGGGGCGGAGCATACCTGCTGTTGCCAGGTAACTGTAGGGCAGAGCATACCTGCTGTTGCCAGGTAACTGTAGGGCAGAGCATACCTGCTGTTGCCAGGTAACTGTGGGGCGGAGCATACCTGCTGTTGCCAGGCAACTGTGGGGCGGAGCATACCTGCTGTTGCCAGGTAACTGGGGTGGAGTTTGGAAGAATCCTAACAATTACTCTTATTTAATTTTGTTTTAACTTGTTTATTAAAATAAACACATACTTTATTATATAACACATGAAATAATTATATAACATATAAAATAAAACATAACAAAAACATCACACAGGCCAATTTGGAGGAGGTGGGACTCCACTATTATAAAATGTAAGGTAATGTCTAATTAAGTAAATTACTAAGTTAACTAAAGAGTGAAACTACAGTTAGTGCAAGAGAGGTGCAGATCAATTACTGTGATCTAAAACAGGACAGAGAAACAGGGGGAGAAGAAGAAAAACCAAAAGAGAAAACCAGAAAGCATCCCACACCATAGCTGGGTGTGGGTAGTCTCACATGTAGGTGCACATTGACACTTATCAAAGTGTATATTTCATACACGTTTGTATATGTGTGTATGTGTGTGTATAATGTATATGTGTGTGTATTTGTGAATATGTATAATGTATATGCCTATGTGTATATGTGCATAATGTATATGTATGTGTGTATGTGTATGTGCATATGTATATGTATGTATATGTGCATATATATAATGCATATGTATATTTGTGTATGTTCATATATATAATGTATATGTGTAAACGCACCTTATTGTACTTATACCTCAGTGAAGCTGTTAGGAGAAAGGACTGGTTGGCAGGCAATTCGTGTCCTGAGTCCACCCTTTTAACCTTAGAAAGGAAATGACTATGAAATAAGTCCCTCTATTTGTGCACTGAAATTCTAGCCTGTAGTATCACATGATGTAACTTTATATCTCTTATCAGGCTTAAAGAACACTATTAGAGTAAGTCAAGGTTGGTTTGGCCACATCTTTATAAAAAGGGAATTTTAGATATAGGCACAATCTTAGCCTGCTTGTTATAATAGAATACCATTGACTAGGTTGCTTAAATAATAGAAATTATTGTGCACAATTCTGAAATCTGGAAAATCCAAAATTAAGGTGCTAGTTTCATTCTGAGGCTACTTCTCTTGCATCACACAGGGTTACCAACTTCTTGTGTGCTCGCACAACTTCTGTGCACATATGGAATGAGGATGACTAGTTCTCTCAGTTTTCTTCTTAGATCTCCACCAATATCAGCTCAGAGCCAAAATCTCTCTATTTCATCTGACTCTAACCACCTCCTTCTAGAGCCTAGGACATTGGCAGTGGGGCTTGGCAGTGGGAACATTTACCCTAAAATAAGTGTATGGGAGATTACGGTATAAATATGAAATTAGCCACTTAGAAGCCAAGCAGAGGAGAGGACTAGCCCTCAGAATCCAACCTTGTTTTGAGAATTCTAGCTTATAGAAATGCAAGATAGTCTCTCTCTCTCTCTCTCTCTCTCTCTCTCTCTCTCTCTGTGTGTGTGTGTGTGTGTGTGTGTGTGTGTGTGTGTGTGTGTGTTTGGGCTACTTAGTTTATGGTGTATTGAAATAAGACTCTTAGGAAACTAATATAAAAATGCATTGGATAAGAAACTAAAAGCACTTGAACTAATCATTGGTAATCAGCAGCAACTGCTCCAAAAAAATGCTTCAGGTTCAGCCACGTGAAAAAGTGCTGGAAGGGCTACGCTGAGGTAAGAATTCTACCAGGGCTCAACACATTTGTGAACAGGGTCAACATGGAGAGATGTTCCTCTTGTCTTTAGTCCTTACAGAATCTGTTAGGAACTCACAGACTCACTGCTGTCTGCAGCTGTATATACTCAAGATAGCCAAACAGACAGTCACACAGAGCAAAACGTCAAGGCTCTGTGAAAGTCTTTTCTACCTTGAAAATTCCCCTAGACGGCTCTTCCGAGTCCAGAAGAGACATGTGTTCTGTGTCTGTCACTCACTAGAGTAAGCCAATTTAACTTAGGAAACAGTGGCAGTAGAGAAGACACCTTCAAGACAATCAATAAATAAAATTACTCATTGTTGGTTAGCTAAATAGCTGGCTACATTAAAAAGAATTTCAATGTCTTACAAACAAACAAACAAAACCCACCAAACCCCTCCCCTGTCATCTTGATTGCTTCCTCACAAGATTCAGATTTGTTTTCTAGGAGATATTTAGAGCGTTTGTGATGGTTTGTGGGCCAAGAAATGTCACTATTAGGAAGTGTGACCTTGTTGGAGTACATGTGTTACTGCAGGTGTGGTCTTAAGACCCTCACTATAGCTGCCTAGGATGTGAGTTGTCCACTAGCAGCCTTCAGATGAAGATATAGAACTCTCAGCTCCTCCTGCCTGGATGCTGCCATGTTCCCACCTTGGTGTTAATAGACTGAACCTCTGAACCTGTAAACCAGCCCCAATTAAATGCTGTCCTAGGTCATGGTGTCTGTTGCAAGCAGCACTCGAAGGTTTTTGGATTTTACCTTCTCAGCAAGGAACATTTTCTTAGCCAAACAAACGAATCAGACGGGTGGAAAACGCCAGTATGGAGCGTGTGAATATGTTATGTGGTGCAACACTGTCTTTGAGTGCTATATCTTGTTGGGGAAAGGAAGATAGCTGTGAAAGCCCTGGGGAAGGTCCAGGCTGTGCTAAAAGAAATAAAATAAAATAGGAAAGCTGGAAGAAAGAAGAATAAGGGGAGGGAGGGAAGGAGGAGCTGGAAAGAGGGGCGGATTTCATCACAACAATCTTTGCACTCAGTAGCTAAGCACCGAGTGGTTTTCTTTATACTTCATTATGGCAGTTGGTGGGAATAAGGAGTATGTTATTTCAGGCTAAGGAGCATGAAGTGGAAAAGGTGGCTTCGCCTCTGCTACGATGCCCCTGCTCTTCACCCAGCACTCCTGGATGGACTGGCCAGCTTGCTTTTCGCATCAAATCTTGTAAGTGTGATTTTACTAAATCTAGAGACCAAAACCATTCTTAGGGACAGAGATCACCTAACCAGGCAGTGCCAAGTGGGCTCCAGCTCAGATATCCATGCCCTCCTGTCTCCAGGTTCCTCCCAGGCTGCATGGAAGCCCGTCTCTCCCACTTTCCAGGGAGGGTGGCAACTGGGTTTCTGTTATAACCAAATATAACTTTCCTGTACTGTCTGTCCCCTGACCCTGAGCTGTGGTTACCAACCAAAGCCTACTATTCTTGTTGCCAGAATATTAATGCAAATACTTACTTTGATCTCATTACACACAATATGTTCCCAAGATTCCATTCTTGAGGAATACACTTGATAAATAGCACCTAATATTAGAACAATAGGAAGATATTTTATTCCATTTGCTTCCTTGTTCAGCTAGAATGGTTAAGAAACAGCAATGAACTGCAGTTGCATTTATATTGAAAAAAAAGTTATTACTGAGAAGTTGTCAGATTTGATACTATCATCTCTGTAATTATGAAAGAAATATCCACCCCACCGGCAGTTCCCACAATGCAGGAGTAATTGCTATGCTATTATGGAATAGTTGCACTATATGGTTATTCTTGTCATATAAACTATAAATTATGTGCTAAGTATAATATAATTTATAATGAAGAGCTTACTGTGCTCTGGTAGCTACCCATCCAAAGTGGTGTTCTGTGGCTGTACAAAGTAATTACATAATTATTTAATTCTCACAAACTTAGAAATTACAAAACACTAGGATGAGAAGCAATACCACCAGACACTAAATGGAACTTAAAATAGTTAGCCACCCGGTTCAGGTGGTGATTTTTTCCCTGGTTATTGTTACACCCGATGGTAATCCCATCATTATCTTTCTCTGAGATAGCATCTAAAATATTTCAAAACTATAAGACCAGAGAGTAGAAAAACTCAAGGTTACTAATTCTGGATGCGATCTGTTTAACAGATGCTGAGGGCTGCGCAGGTGGCTCAGTTAGTAACGTGTCTAGTAGGAAAGTGTGAGCATCTGTTTCCTGCCCAGCCTCTACAATAAAACTTAGTGTGGTGATACATTTGTCATCTCAGAGCTTGGGAGGTAGAGACAGGTGGATCCCTGAGACTCAACGAGTAACCAAGAGAACTTAACTACAAAGCTCCTGGTCCCAGTGAAAGAGACCCTTTCTCAAAACACAGGTTAGTCAGCACCCAAGGAACAACTGGGGTTTCCCCTCCAGTCTCCACACATACATGCACATACACCTACCACACACACATACACACACACACACACACACACACACACACACACACACAGACACACACACACACATACACACACACAATGGTGTATGTGGCTTTTAATCTTTCAAAAGATGTCTGCTTAGAAATTTTCTTTGTTGGATTTGTTCTCAGATAACCCTCTTCTTGTAATGGCAAAAAGATTACCAGGAGACCCAGGTATGGCTTCTATGAACTGGTAATTCCAGGGGAGGGAACCTCTTATTCCTAAAGGGCTAAGGGAAATCTAGATTACTCTGACTGGTGCTTGTCTGTGCCATACACCTTCCCCTGAACCAACCACTCTGTGCAGGTATTGTGTCTAAATCTAGATCAGATGAGTCTCCCTAGGTCCAGGAGAGTTGGGTCATTCCTGTAGGAATTCAGTATCGTATATGCTGTCTAGGAATTCTGTGTAGCAATGGAAGAAAATGGATACTAAGCAGAGAAACAAAACGGATGGCTCAAAAGGCAAGTTCTATGGTCTTCTTCCGACAGAGACACCTTGTCTTTCCTTTGATAGTAGAAATGTCATCAGGAAGATACATTATAGTGGGGGTGGGGAGGAAACCATGTCAGATGAGCAAGAGGGTCACCTATGCTATCAGCATTTGCTATGAACCTTTTAAAGGACTCTCATCTCTCATTCAAAACTCCACTCCTCTGGAGACAGTAATACCAGGCCACTGGCACTAGTGCTTACACTTACACTTTCAGCACCTCTGCTGACACTACTTACCATCCACAGGACATTTTAGTGAGCCACAAATCCCTGCCATCTGCACTGATGATCCTCCTTCCACAAACCTGGAGCAAGGACTAAATTATATGGTGAGAGAAGGCTGCCTCTCCAGCCCTCAGGGGCAGCAAGTTAGACCTTCTGGATGCCCAGTCTGACCTTCATTCCCAGGGCATAATTATCCACCCATGGGTTTTGGTGGGAGGTACACAGACATTCGTCATCACAGAGGCTAAAGATGATCTGGGCCAACCTTCCAGTTGGCAATGTATGGCATCTTACCCGGCTCCAACAATTGAGCATGCCCACTCCAGTCTTTAAATAAGGCATCCAAGGTGTAAGAAAGCAAGGAATGTCATGAGCATCTCTGACAGTGAAATCACTTTGCCATGAGGTCAAGTTTAGGGACAACAGAAAGAGTAGTATAGAAACTATGCTCAGTGCTTTGAGGTCAGTTGTACCATGGCCTTGGCACCTGTCTGTGACCCCGTCTCAGTAGCTCCAGATTCAGCCTCCTTGAGTTCATTTTACAAGGCAGTTTTGATCTAGTTTCTACCTTCTGAACTTCCAGAATGCCCGAAGTGCCTATGTTCTCTGTATAATCTTTACATTTCTTTTACGTAATCCAAAATTTAAATCTATATTGTGGGTCCAAAACTCTAGGCAATAAAAAGTTCTCATTATATGCATCACCAAGGCTACCTCAAAAGATGTGATGGTTCGGGGTAGAGCCTGCCTTGTCCCTGTAACATAGTCACTCTGCAAATTCACCTCAGATTCATAACTCCTCTCCCAAACAGTATCTTTAATGGTAAAGTTGAGTTAGTGGCATCCACACCCAAGATCTCTGCAAGGTGAACCACAGCAGGCTATATCTTAAAAGCAGAGTAAAGCTTTAGTTTGAGCTTTTCACATTGCTGAACAGTGTTTGCAGCGCAGGGGCCTGCCTCAGTTGGTAAGTAGCATTGACTCTCTTTCATAGAGGAAAGAAATGAAGGGCTTAGATTTTAAAACTAAAGCTCTGTCATCATGAACGCTTAAACATTTAAATTTCCTATAAGTTTCTAACTTATGTAAATAAGCTTATGAATAGCAGTGGCTTTGTTGAGGGTCGAGGGGCCCCTTTGGTGACCTCAGTAGTTTATCCTCTGTTCCTATTTCCCAGGGTAGGTGAGGGGCCCGAGGTTTGTCTAGGAAACATCTAGGCTGTGATTCCCATCACTCATTCCTTCATGTGCCAAATAGATCCAAAAGAAAAGAACATGTGTAGTTTCTTTGTGATTGGGTTACCTCACTCAGGATGATATTTTCTAGTTCCATTAATTTTCCTAAGAATTTTATGACATTGTTGTTTTTAATATCTGAGTAGTATTCTTTTGTGTAAATGTACCACACTTTCTTTATCTATTCCTCTGTTGAAGGACATCTGGATTTTTTCCAGCTTCTGGCTATTATAAACAAGGCTGCTATGAACATAGTGGAGCATGTGTTCTTATTATATGTTGGAATAGTTTTTGGGTATATGCTCAGGAGTGGTATAGCTGGGTCCTCAGGTAGTACTAAGTTCAATTTCTGAGGAACCTCCTGACTGATTTCCAGAGTATTTGTACCAGTGGACATTAGTCCCAAAGCTCAGATTATCTGAGATACAATTCACAGATCACATGAAGCTCAAGAAGGTGGAAAACAGAATTGCAGATGCTTCAGTTCTTCTCTGATGGGGAAACAAAACTAACCATAGGAGGAAATACAAAGACAAAGTCTGAAGCAGAGACTGCCCCACCTGGAGATCCAGCCCATATACAGCTACCAAACCCAGATAATATTGCTGATGCCAAGAATTACATGTTAACAAGAGTTTGACATAGCTGTGTCCTGAGAGGCTCTGCCAGACATGACAAATACAGAGGCGAATTCTCACAGACAACCACTGAACTGAGAACAGGGTCTCCAGTGGAGTTAGAGAAAGATTGAAGAAGCTGAAGGGGTTTGCCACCTCATAAGAACCATACCAACCACCCAGACCTCCCAGAAACTAATCCACTATCCAAAGCCTAGAAATGGATGACCATGGCTCCAGCTGCATTTGTAGCAGAGTCTGGCCTTGTTGGGTATCAATGAAAAGAGATATCCTTAGTCTTGCCAAGGCCCCATGCCCCAGTGTAGGGGACTGTCAGGGTGGAGAGGCGGGAGGAGATGATGGGGCACCCTCTTAGAAGCAGGGGGAGGAGGGAGAGATAGAGGGTTTAAGGAGGGGAAACCCAGTAAAGGGGATAACATTTGAAATGTAAATAAAATATATCTAGTAAAAGTAAAATGAGAGAGGTGGGGAGGGAGAGGGAGAGGGAGAGAGGGAGAGAGGGAGAGAGAGAGAGAGAGAGAGAGAGAGAGGGAGAGGGAGAGGGAGAGGGAGAGAGGGAGAGAGAGAGGGGGGGAGGGAGAGGGAGAGGGAGAGGGAGAGAGGGAGAGAGGGAGAGAGGGGGAGGGGGAGAGAGAGAGAGAGAGAGAGAGAGAGAGAGAGAGAGAGAGAAAACATGATTTTGAAGGAGAGAGTGAAGTTCTTTGAGTAGAGGTGATGATGCTCAGACATCCTAGATGAGCAACTTCCCCATCTTGGCCCTCCTAAAACTGGGTGACTAACTCCTGTGTTGCTTGGAATTTCACTGTGAAACCAAAACCGTATGCTTTTATTTTCCTTCTGGACTATAAATATAGCAGAAAGTGGTCCCCCAACCACAGCTGGCATGCACCTTCCATAACCATGCGACTGTAGCAGAAATTAGAGCTGACAGCCATGGTAGAATAATTGAGAGAGAAAGGAGAGACCATGTTACTCAGCTAATAATCAGAAGATGATCCGAGGGAACACTGCTTCCTTACAGCTCCACATACTATTTCTCAAACAGTCATTCTGTGGTCTGTAATCAAGTATCTGAATACTGAATTTATAGGCCTCAGGATGGTAAGTGTGGTTAAGTGGTATTTAGCAATTTTGTGTGGTGTTGTGCTAAATATGGAAAAGTCAGAAAAGTGGGGGGTTTTTTGTTTGGTTTGGTTTTTTTTTTTTTTCTTTGAGTCTGCTTATGAAAATTGGGTTAGGTGACAGCTTAAAAAATTCAGTCAGGCAAGGGGCAATCAGGTATCTGCTAGGAGCTTAATTTTTAAAAAGCTTTTCTTTAGGCTATGTCTAAATAAATGCCTTCATTTTAAAATCACTAATTGTTATTCATGCCTTAAACTTGAAATGCTGAATACCCGGGGTTAGATTTCTGCTTGGTAATGCATATCCTGTTGGGAGCATTCTTCTCCAGAGGAGTCCTGGACTGTGGCTGTGGTAGAAGAGGAATTAGGCCAGATCTGAAGGGTCTAGGCAGGGCCTTTGACTCTTCTAGAAGCATTTCCTAATGTGTCCAGGAGTAAGGATAAAGGGGCAAGGGAAAGAACTGGCATTTTGCCCTAACAACGAACTGAAATATAATTTGGAAAATGTTATGAACTATAAAGATTGTTCTAATCCTGGGGTTCAAAGGTGGGATTAGGTTTGCCACAACAATGTTCACATTTCTATACCGAATACCACTATTTCCTCTTTTCCTTCTCCTTCCTTTTCTCTCTCCCTCTTTACTTTTGTTCTTTCTCATTTTTTTTCTGGAGTCAGGGTCGCACTATACAGATTCCAGGCTGCCCTGGAAATTGCCTTATGCTCCAGGACAGCCTCAGACTTAGCATCCGCCTGCCTCAGCTTCCCATACACTGATATTACAAGTGTGTACCCCCATGCCCATCTCTGCTTTTCTAATATCTGTGGCGGTTTAGCAATTTGAGAACCTATGCCATTTTAAATTATCCTCTGGCTTAATTTGAAAACCATATAAGATATTTAATGTACATCTTTCAGAATATTTCTAGTTATCTTTTTGTTCCCAAAGCATATTAATGGACCTAAGTCTCATTCCATCTTTACCATATTCTATTCCAAAAGTCTCTTAATTATCTTGAGCACGCAAACTCATTCTAAAAGCTATGTCCCAAGCACATCAAATGTACTTATTAAATAACCATGCTTTGGGTTCTAAACAATATTTTTAAAAATTTATTTTAAAAAGATAGAGAAAAAACTTTTTAAAAGTTGTATCAATCAAACTAAGCAAGAAGAATATGAATCTCAGATTGATGTCCCACTGACACCTGACTCTGACACCCTGTCACTGGGCTATCACCCACTTTGGGCAAGTTGCTGCATCTTTCTCATCTGTGTTGTGAAGGCAGTGACATTAACCTCTTAGTAACATTGTGAGAGTCGAAAGCATTCCCAACATATAACAAATTATGTTAGGTGCAAAACCAACCAACCAAACAAACAAACAAACAAAATCCTGACACCAAGCAGGGATGCCAGTATGATTACCGTGTATATCCAATTGCCTAAGATAACTAACATAATGTTTTAAATAACCAAGTTAATTTTCTTATGTTTAAATTGATTTCTCTACCCATTGTAGACATTACATATTTTAAAACTGAATAATCTGAACAAAGTTTAAATACACTTTCATTGAGTAGTGCCCAAGAGAGCTCTCCACACTGATTCAATATTACTTCTTTTGACAATATGCAGAGTATAAAATGGAATGTCCCCATATAGGTGACTTCACAAAGTGTTGCCAGTTGGCAAAACACCTCTTCTCCCAACCAGAACGCTTGAGAAGTCTAGGCCAGGCAGGTACTCGTGCCATGGTTTCATTAAAAAGTGTCACGCAGGTCAGCACTAAGTTTGGGCTTGTGGTGGGAAAGAGACACCCACTCTTTCCCTGTATAATTCTATCAGCAATGTTCCTGGCTTTCACAAGTTCATCGCTTGCCTTGAGACGGATGGGGCGGTTAGTAGGTCTTCAGTGGTAGGTTTCTTGTGTATGTTGTTGCTGTCTTCCCTGTGGTATTATTCCAGGGTACACTGTGGAGCAACTAGATGTCCTTAGTATTCAGCCTGTATACTTCTGTATTACAGACCAAGTCCTCTCACCAACAAGGGGAGGCATCTCTACATTCTTCTCTCTTACCACCACTTAACGGCTACCATTCATTCTTTCCACTACCTCTATGGAACCCTCTTGTTTTCATGTATCAAAATTCTATTACCCATTGGTTGAATATGGACTATATTTTGTGTTACTCTATCCTAAGTTATGTGAACAAGGTGCATTAAAGTTTTTGTAAAGCAAAAGAGATGAGAAAGCACTGAGGCAGATCTCATAGAAAAGCTAGAACTTGACAGATGATCAAGAGCACCACAAAGAAAGTGGGGAAAGAGCCTTGGGCAGAGAAAATAAACAAGCATCATAAATGCTGGTAAACCCATAAGGAAGCAAATTATATTCTCAATGAGTGGCTCACTAAATGTGTGGTGAGAAAATATGTAGATATGCAACTGATACCAGGCCACAAGGAACTAAACAGGCTTGACAGATAATAGGCAGATAGGTAGGCAGGTGGTAGACAGATAGATAAGTAGATAGGTGGAAGATAGATAGATAGATAGATAGATAGATAGATAGATAGATAGATAGATAGATAGAGAGAGAGATAGATAGATAGACAGACAGATAGATTCACATTTATATTCTTGGCAAAGTGACATGTGAGATGTGGTATTGATAACATATGTTCTTTGGTACTGTGGAAATGCTATGGTTAGAATATGGGTTATTCCAGAAGGCCTGTATTTTGAATGTCCAATCCCCAATTGTGGCCATGTTTTGACAGTTATAGAGCCTTCAGGAAGTGGAGCCTAGAAAGAGAATATATCACTAGGAGGAGAAGTTTGAAGTATATACTTACTCATGGATCCAGCCATTTCTGCTTCCTGAGCAGTCATCCCATGACCATCTACTAGGCCTGCTTGGCCATGAAGGACTCAGCTCCCTCTGACACTATGAGCCAAAATAAACCTTTCTTCTGTAAATTTCTTTCTTGAGGACATTCTGGTCACAGTGAGATAAAAAATAATATAGAAAGAGAATTCAAAGGAAAGAAAAACCAAGGACAGGGATACTGAAAGAAACCTTTATGAAATCCATGCTAACAGAAATAAGTACTTTAACTATGTTGAAGGAAGGAATGAGAGAGGAGAGAGGAGACTCTCCAGAGAAGTGCAGTGCATGGAAACTGAGATAAAGGTATAGAAGGGCATCAGAGATGGTTGTAAAATGAGCTGTGAATTCCTGTGCTCTCTAGAAACAGAATGACTGTTTTTCTTAATCCTGTTTCTCAAGCACAACACCACACAGAGTACAAACACAATATACCATATATTCAGGACAGCATCACACACAGTACACACACAATACACCAGATGAGTTTCAAGGTATTCATACATTCTTTTGGGGAAAACTGGGCATCTTGAATAGGTTACAGAATTTTCCTCCCTGGAGGTCTCTATGACAAGCTGGATACCCATCCCTCTGTGATGGCTCAGGTGTGTTTTTTTTTTTTTTTTCTGAAGCCTGGGAGGTGGCCTACTGAGTCTTGTGATCTGTTCCAGGCCAGAGTTCTGTGCTTCTACATCATTTTATGGCTTGATCCCAAGATATAGTATTCCCTTGGTAAAATAAATAATGAGATAAAACTGGAAGGCTTCACAGACTCTGTCATAAGAGTGTATTATGGAAATTCTGAAAATTAAGTGCTGAATCTTCTGAAGAAATTATGAATAACATTGTATGTAGGTCAAGATTCCTAGGGTTTGATGGAACTAATTACCATTTTCTTATTCATACGATAAGACGTGATGAGACCTCAAGATATTAACAGGATATGTAAAAGGCCTGGAGGTCTCCTTCAGCATGGAGGCTTGAAAACTTATACTTAGAGCTTCTCAGATAATCTAGAAAAATATATGACTTTTCTGTAACTGCCAGCTACTAGTTCCTGCCCCTCTGCTTTTTAACTACTTATCAAATCAAGATTTCTTAATTAGGTTTTTGATAAATATTGTTCTGGCACTCTCCAAGTCATAAGAACATTGAGCTAACTCATTTTATAAATAAATTAACTAATTTAGGTATAAAAATTCTTAGACAATTAAAAGCCCTGGCCTCTTCTAAGACCCACTATCCTGAATTAAAATGAAGAAGGTGATGTGCCATCCGTTAGCAGTCACAGCCATGTGGGAATACACATGTCTATGCAAAAAGCCACTGTACAAAAGTAAGAATGTTTGTAGTAAATGATATAGTCATGTTTAGTTTCCTTTATTTTGAAAAATAATAGACTCTTTGACATCACAGCTTTGGGTTAGCAGCAAATCTGAGTGCAAAGCATAGACAGCCCCTGCAATCTGCTTCCTCCATTCACTCACTCCTTAACCATTAAGCTCAGAACCTGTGTGTTCCAAGGAATGACATCATAATCAAAGTCCGTTGTTTGCATTAGGGCTCACTCATGGCCAATGCTGTCCATCTCATGGATAAATGTCTAGAGCCTGTGGCTCTTACTACTGTATCTTCCAAACAACTTCAGTGTCCTACACACCACCTGTGAAAGACCAGGTAACTGTCCCTGTAGGTTTTTTTTAAAGGGTTTGTCAATAAGCAAACTGATTGATTCAAAGTGAATCAAAAATACTTCAATGACATTCCTACTGACTTTTTTCTTGGTACTATAGTATGAACAATATAGCAAATAAATCGTGTTTAAATAGTATTAGCCATTGTAAGCAATCTGGAGACTTGGAACATGATGTGAACGCTACATCATTGTACCCAAGTGACTAGATCATCCTTGGATGTCTGTGTGAAAGCTTGGAAAGCAATTCCTGCATAGACCTAGAAATAAATGGCTGTGGGACTTATACTGATGTGTCCTCCGAATTGTCACCTAAGCATGGCATATGTGATTCTAACTCTTAACGATGAAGTGAGCACCCTGTTTGTCACCTTCCCATGGCACTCCAACATCCCAGGCACAAGTTGTCCAGGTAGGTCTGCACTTGTCTTCTCTCTGAAGTCCTCAGAGCCTGTGTCAGTGTCTCATTCCTAAGTCTGGGCTCTAGGCCCTCAAGGAAAACACTGGAAGATGCTCATGTGTTCCCAACTGCTTGATCAAGTGTCTCCTGCAGTTCTGGTTCTTAGACTAAACCTTAAGTGTCCTAATTTGAGAGAAATGACATTGGATTGGCATCTAGTTTTTATATAAATTTTGATCTTTCATTTAAAGATAATCAGGATAAAGTTGTGATTTAAAATAATTTTTAATGGGAGCTGGAGAGATAACTCGGTTGGTAAAGTACTCGTGATGCAATTGTGGAGACCTGAGTTCAAATCTCCAGTTCCCATATAAAATGCCAGTGCATCATGAGGAAGGTAGACCAGGAGTATCCCTGGCATGAACTGGCCAGCTAGTATAGCCAAAACAGCAAGCTTCAGGCTCTATGAAAGACCCCATCTCAAATAAAGAATAAAGTAAAGAGTGGTAAAGAAAAGCACTAGACCCTCTCCCCTCGATTCATGAAGCAGGGTATATATACACACAAACACATACACTAATTACCTTATTCAGATCGCTAATGCCTTATTATGGACATTTGCATGAGTGTTGTGAAGATCCGTATCGTTTGATCATGGACTCATACTAGCCTCTAAAGTTGAGAAATGTCCCCTAGAGAATATATCATATTGGAATTATTTCTTCTTTGAAAACATAAAATAATCCAAGAAAAATGTTGTGATGATCACTCTTAATTGCCAATGAGTCAGATTCCAGACGTGCCCAGGAGATGGGCCAATGGATTCTCTCAATAGAGTTAATCAGTTGAGAAGGAAAGTCCCATCCACTGTGAGTGTTACCATTCTCTGCCTGGGATCCTGGCTCATATAAGCAGAGAAAGAATGTTGCACAGGAGCATGCACCCAGAGGCATGTGAGTAGCTCTGGCTGCCCTGAATTCCCTGCTATGATGGGCTGTACTCCTGAACTGTGAGTCAGAATAAACCCTTTCTTTCCTGTGGTTTTTTTTCCCCAGAGTATTTTATCACAATAAAAGGAAAAGATATCAAGACAAGTGTTATCTGGGGGTTTTCTGAGTGGAAATAATATATATTAAAATAATTCTGAATTAACTTCTCTTTTCACTTTAAAATTATTTAGTTATTATTTATTTATTTATTGTGTGTGTGAGTTTGTTTGTTTGTATGTGTGTATGTCTGTGTATGTCTGTGTTTGTCTGTAATATTAGTGTGGTGGGCTCATGTGTCATGGGATCCATGTGTGGGAATCAGAAGACAAGTTTGTGGAGTCAGCTTCCTTCTTCTACCTTCATATGATTTCCAGGGCTAGAACTTGGGTCTCCAGGCTTTCACAGCAAGCCCCCCACCCTCTGAGCCAGCTTGCTAATCCCTATCTGTTTTTTAAGTTATCTTTAACTGAAAGTACTTTTTTCTGTTTGCCTGTCTCCATCAGTTCCTACTGCTCATTCTGCCTCTTTAGTTTGTGTATCTTTTCCTCCATAATGACATGACCATACACTGCTATGCTTTCTTTCTTTTTTTCCTTACTCCTCTGACTTACATCAACTTCATGACTTTTGACCTATTTTTATTCCCACCCACATCCAATTATTTTCCAATGGTGTGCTCTCTGAGTCATTGGGGAATGTATTTGATATTTTCTATTTATGGATCTTCCAGAAGTATATCTTTTATATTTGGTGCCTAGTTTAGTATCAGTTGTGGTTTCAATGAAGATGGCTCTCATAGGCTCATATATTTGAATGCTTGGTCCATTGTTGGTGGGACTGTTTTGGGAAAGACTGGGAGGTGTGGCCCTATTGGAAAGAAAGGGTATGTCACTTGAGTTGTGCTTGAGTTTTCTAAAGCCGATTTCAGGCTCAGTCTTCTTTCTGTCTCTCTTTGCCTGGTGCTTATGTATATAAATTCTCAGCTACAGTGCAAGTCCATGCCTGCCTGCCTACCTCCATGTTCTCTGTGATGATGGTCATATACTCACTCTTCGAAGCTGTAAGTCCCCATTCAATGCTTTCTTTTGTACGTTCTTTTGGTCATGAAAACTTATCACAGCAGTAGAAAAGTAACTAAGACATTGTTGTTGCCAGGAACACAATATGTAAGTACTTTAATTTTTTTTATACTTTTGAAAGTTGCTTTACAGTTCAGAATGTTGTCTATGAATATATCATTCTCATTAGATAAGATAATGTAGTATGTTATTGCTGACTAGAAAATATAAATAAAAATTAGGTTAAGTTTGCTCCTAATAATTTCCTAACTGTTCTATGTTACTGAGATTCCCAATTGCTTTGAAGGTGTCCCCCAAGAGTTCCTGTGTTGGAAGCGCAATTCTTAGTGTGATGTGTTGGGAAGTATTAATCTTATAAGAGGTGAAGAACAATAAGAAATAATTAGGTTGATGAGGACACTGTTCGTGGAGAGAATCTATGTAGTTCTCATGAGATGCTGGTTAGTTCCCTCTGCTTATTTCATATCCTGTTCACCGAGGCATGCTCTTGAGCTCCTGAGATCACTGTACGATCTCCCTCCCCCCCTTTATGCTCGTACCATCATGATACCATCTATCCTGAGAGCCTCATTACAACCTGAGTCATGCCAGCAACATGCTTCTGGATTTCCATGCCAGCAACATGCCTATAACGAGGTAAAGTTGTTTTTTTTAAGTGACCAGTCTTATATTTCATTACAGTAATGAAACATAGACTAATACATGTGTAAGCATCTTAGTGACTTACTTTATGCATGCTACCAATTACTCTGATATTACTGTCAAAGCCTGTAATTATAACTTTGCTTTATTTTTTCTTAACCAGTTTCAGCTTCATGCACTTTGAAGTGCTGTTTTTAATGCATACATACCATGAAATATTCTAATGAGTTTATCTAATTGCCATAAAGAATGATAGCTCTCATCACCTAAAATATTCTTCCTTCTGAAGTTTATTTTGTCATATATTCATATAAATATTCCAACTTCTCTATAGGTCATTGTTTTCATTTTATATGTTTCTCCAATTTTTGCTTTTAACATGTCTTTATAGTTAAAGTTAGAGACTTAGGTACAGTAAACAGTTAAGCCTTGCAGGGGACTCCTTTGCCCTGGTGGGGCCTGAAGATCAAATTTAGTCACCAGGCTTTGCAGCAAGTGCTGAGACTTTTTTTAGTCCTCAAAAAAATATAACACTTTACTTATAAGAACCTCACAAAAATAGGCTTCAAGTATTTAACTCATATTTCTGTTATGTGCCACCATTATCCTGTATTATTTCAAGGAAGTGAAAATAAAAAGATGATGATTTGTTTGATCTCCATTTGATATTATTTTATTTCCTGGAGCTGATAGACTTTCTGTGGACCTTTGTTAAATGCCAACTTTTGGTGGTCAAAGGACATGGTTCGAGTAAAAGTGCTTTGCTTTGACCTATGAACGCAGTTATAGGAATCTCAATGAACCGCAAGTTGTAAGAATGGAAATAAAACCCCTGGGACCAGAGGACAGTGCCTGGTGAGTTCCATCTGGGATCTCAAATGATAGATGGGGAAGATTACCCTCTGAAGTTTCAACTATACCACAAACAACACACACACACACACACACACACACAGGGTGGGGGGCATGGGCACACACATATTCCAAACAATTTTAAAAGTCTTCATATATTTCCAAAACTTTAGATCTTTGAAAGACTCTCTCACTGGGTAGAGTTCTAGGTGTACAATTTCAGTTCTTCCTATTGCTCCAGTTCCCTGAACAACATTGTTTAGAATGAGAAGCTGCCTTACTTCTTCCCTGCTGGAACCAAATGGACTCTGTCCTCTGTTTCCCTGGGGGTTGGGAACACATCACTTGTTCATAACTCACCATGCACTTCTCTTTATGAGATTTTATTTCCATTGTACTTCCAACTGTAGAATAAAACATAATTTTTAAAATTAGTTTTATGCTTCTTCAGGGTCACCATTTACTTATATAGTGTTCAGGCTGGTTTTGTGTGTCAACCTGACATTAGTTGGAGTTATCACAGAAAAAGGAGCCTCCTTTGAAAAAATGCTCCTGTGGGATCCAGCTGTAAGGCATTTTCTCAGTTAGTGATCAAGGGGGGAAGCCCAGCCCATTGTGGGTGGAGCCATCCCTGGCCCAGCCCATTGTGGGTGGAGCCATCCCTGGCCCAGACATTTTGGGTGGAGCCATCCCTGGCCCAGACATTGTGGGTGGTGCCATCCCTGGCCCAGCCCATTGTGGGTGGAGCCATCCCTGGCCCAGACATTTTGGGTGGAGCCATCCCTGGCCCAGCCCATTGTGGGTGGAGCCATCCCTGGGCTGGTAGACCTGGGTTCTATAAGAAAGCAAGCTGAGCAAGCCAGGGGAACAAGCCAGTAAGTGACAACCCTCCATGGCTTCTGCACCCACTCCTGCCTCCAAGTTTGTACCCCGTGTGAGTTTCTCTCCTGACTTCCTTTGGTGATGAACAGCAATATGGAAGTGTGAGCTGAATTAACCCTTTCCTCCCCAACATGCTTCTTGGTCATGATGTTTGTGCAGGAAGAGAAACCCTGACTAAGGTATATGATGTACACTATGGTACTAATTCCACTAAATGTTTTATTTTTGTATAAATGGTGGAAGGTTCTTTTCTCAAAGCTGTAGTGGATCTTTAAAATTTTTCTTTACACCCATCCTCACAATGTAACATGTTCTTTCAGGTCCCTGAGTATATTCTTAAAAATAATTCTCATAACTGTACTATTATCTATACCTCTCCATGTTTTGTTATTTCTGTATCCATTTCTATTGATTCATTTTTCTTATAGTTCATATTTTTCTGTTTCTTTGCATGTCTTTGATTGAATCCTGGATATTTTTAACTTTTAAGTTCTTGGACAAAAACCTCACTAAAGAATTAAATTCAATCTGGAGTGCAGATGAATCCCTTAAGATTATTTTTCTGAGGCTTGTTTTTATACCCTGCTGTGGTGTGTCTACACAACCTTTATTCTGGGAATAATTTGCCTCACAACTACTACTTGGTACTTATGCCAGCTCTATTGATCTTCACAAAGTCTGGCTATTGTAGTTGGTGTTGTTGTATACTTATCAGTTAATCAATCCCTGATACAGATAAAGTGATACTCTCATCAGCTTATATAGTTTAATATAGATCAATATAATTTTTCAAGTTATATTATTGTGAAAATATCTGTTCTTTATATAAGACACAAAAGGCACAATCATGAAAGAAAAATGAATAATTCAGAATTCATTAAAATTAAACAGCCTGTGTGTGAAGGGCTGTGAGGCAAACAGAAAGACAGTTCCGAGGAGATACTCACAAAGACAACCAAATAGTGTGTGGTTTCAGAACACACACATGAAGCTCCAGAGCTCCAGTTTAAAAACACATTTACGTGTTTCTCCAACACTTTGCTTTTAACCCATGTCTTTAAAGTTAAAGTGGGATTGTGTTTTTACAGTTAGAATGTCTGAACCTTGCAGAATTGTTCTTTTCTCCCACCACATGGGCCCGGGGACCAAAAGTGGAACCCCTGCATGTGGGAAGCAGCAGCACCAAGTCTGAGGACAACCTTGTCTACATGGCTTGCGTGAGGCTTCCTCTGAAATCGTGTCTCAAAAGTGACAACAACAGAAGACAAAGGTCACAAAAGATGCCTTATTCAATGATCTATACAAACAATAAATAAGTGTGTGCCAAAATTTTTATATATTATCAGGAAAATGAGATTTAAAACAATAATCTACTACATACATGGCCACAGTCCAGAGCAAGGGCAAGACCAAATACTGACCAAAACTTTGGAAGACCAGAAATTGTCACTACTGGGCAAACCTCTTTGGAGGACGCTCTGGTTGTTTCTTTAAAAGCCCACCTCGGCCTTATACTCTCCTATTATTTCCCAATCACCCAAAGAATGTGAGATTTGTTTCTACACAGATGTTGGCACAAGAATTTATGGGATTATTTTCATAACTGCCAAAACTTAAGATGAAGAAGCTCATCGGTAGGTGACAGATTAAACAACATGGTACGGGGACTATTGCTGACACTACAACCAAATGAGCTACCTGGTTAGGTCACATGTGTGCAGTGAAGGGGTTCCAGGGGACCCTTCTTCATCATGCTTCTCAGATAATGTGATTCTCCTTTTCTTTTTAAAATATTATCTGCACAAAGCAGCTATAGAAGTATGATTCCCAATACTTTTACTTGATTAAAACTTTTAAAAATACCCAAAGTACTTTATTGATTCTCCAATATGTTGTCTGTTTGTTTGTGTTTTACCTTGTTATGAAATAATCACCATCATAGCCACAAAGGGACTGAGGAAGGGAAAAGAACACAGGAACTGGCAGTTCGGGTTATGAGGGTGTTTGGTTAGGCTAGATAACACAACGTTCTAGCTTCCAGCATGCACAAGGGTTCATCGAGTAGTCAGTATAAAAAGGTCTCTGCCAGTTAGGCATAGACAGGCTGTTTACGTCTGATCGGGGTTCTTAGGAAGCGAACACCGGAGTGGAGAACGAAGGAATGGTGAGAAGGGCTCTGCTTTTGCCTGTTGAGTGCTCTGCGTGAAGATGAGGAAAAAGAAATGTGAACAGAAAGGAACCCAGGTTGTGCTCCAGGGAGTCTCATCAAACTCAAGCAGAACTCTCCATACAAAAGCTGACATTACAAGAGCCCTTCCTTAGGTAGAAATAGCCAGTCTCTGTCATTGCCCAGAGCTTTCCACAGAAGAGGGACCTTGTCTCAGAGGCTGCCATGGATCTTGAAGGTTCTACAGCTGGTAGTTGTTGCCTTAAGTATACTCTTGATGGAAGTCTGATTCAGAGGGAAACTAGAGCGAAAGGGCTTTTTCATGTCCACCCCTCTGGTTTAGCACATTAAGGCTGTAGACATGGTGGTCCTGAGAGTGAACAGGCTCAGATCACGAGAATACATCAAAGGATGCCATCGGTGTACTTCTCAGGATACATTCTTACCTTCTAGATCGAGTCTGAGCCTGATGGCAGAAGAACAGTCACTGCTAATATTCCCCAGCTGATGTTTCCAGCGATGTGTGTGTGTGTGTGTGCGTGTGCGTGTGCGCGTGCGCGTGCGCGTGCGCGTGCGTGTGCGTGTGCGTGTGTGTGTGTGTGTGTGTGTGTGTGTGTGTCACTTTGCCCTAATTTGCTGACCCATGAAAGGGGCATTACAACATGTCCTTAGCCCAACTATAAATTGAAATAGCATGAGGGAGAGGATGGAAAAGAGGAAGAGGGTGTCTGCCTCTCCCTAAAACCAAGTGTTTATAGAAAACCCAAGTGTCCTCATCAATTACTAGCCTTTCCCTCAGTGCCCTACTTAGTTCCATTCCCCAAGTAAGTATTCCAATTAGTCCGTGGATATTAAATTATCAGCGGTTTCCCAAAATTAAAAGACTAAATTAAGTATAAGAAGCATTAATAAAGAGTGTTTTCCTTTTATTATTTACTTAGACCCACCATCAAGTTAGTTCTTACATGTTTGGGTTTCTGGTGACCGCACTGGTGCAACATCCATTTATATTATTAATTCTCAAATGAAATTTTGCATCATAAATCACTGGCTTCTTTAGCATTTGCAGTGTGCTTCCTTTTAAACAAAAAGCAATTTCATCAGCTTCTCGGAAAGGTCATGCATACTGCATTGTTTTTTTCTCCTAGGAGCTAAAACAGGATAAGGCTAGGAAGTTGGCTGCCCCCTGAATAGTCAGGGGTTGTTTCATTCATGGAAGTCAGCAGCAACAGAACGTTGGTTGAAATTCTGTGAATGAGCATGTGCTTTGAAGATATAAAGTATCCTAGAAATAAAAGGCAGCATCTAAAAAATGGAGACATGAGATTGGAGCATTAGTGGATTTGGGAGACATTAGACAAAATCGAGCTGAGGTTTATGTAGCATAAGGTAACCAGAGATACAGATCGACAGGACGGACAACATTCTAGATCTCGAAAGCCCAGAACAGAAGTGTTGACTTGATGCCTTAGAAGCCAGGAGTCTGCAAAGGTTTAGGGACCACTGAACAGTGGAAGGAGAATGTTTGAGAAAGAGGAATCACATGTAGGAGGGCTCAGAAGGAGGGCATGGCCTTGCTCGGTTCTGCTAGCATCTCATGCTAACAAACCAGGTGTGAAGTGATGGAACTGGGGCATGAAAAAAGAAGAGATTCAGACAAGATGCATTTCAAAGGAATACTCAGGCGGGTTTAATAAACACTTTTCAGGAGATCAAAATCTCCAGGCTTAGCAAGGCTGCAATGCAGGAGATAAGAAAATGACTAACATTTGTAGAAGCCACAAGAGATAGAAGGCCTGGGAAATAGAAGCCAGGCCTGGAAGTCAGCACCCCCTGACCTTGCCCAAGGCACTTGTTAATTCATTCCTTAAAATCATGGCTTGCTCCATTAGGGAAACTTGCTAGCCTCTTGTAGTCTGCTATTGTGTTAGAAGTTTAAGATCTAAGGAGAAAAGATAGGTTATACACCAGCCCTCATCTGAAGCAGCATTTCTGGGACTTCTTGCAATCTGTCACTTGTTAAGGCAAACTTTGCCCACCCTCCTCCCCTTATCATGCCTTCCTTGAGACTCAGGTCACATAAACTCCAGGAGAATCATTGAGTTAATGGAGAATGTAACAGGCCTCCATTCGTTTTATTTCATCCCTGAAATAGTCAGTGTGCTGTATAGAAAGACTGAACTCACTCTCCTATAGGAATTTGCCTGAGGGGTTGGGGGGATGGCTCACTTAAATCCAAAGGCTTGAGAGTTCCTAGAGCAGACACAAAAAGCCCAGTATGAGTACCAGTGTCTCTAACTTCAGCACTGAGGGAGGCTTTCTGGCCACAGTGTACCTCCTGGGTCAGAGGCAGGCCTTCTGTCAAGGAAGTAAGATAGAGAATGATGGAACAAGATACCAGATATCCTTTGTTGGCCTTTATGTGTATACAGGCACATGCATCTGTAGACATGTGAGTATAACCCCCACGTACCACATACACTCACATATACACACAGATATAAAAGAATTATGCAAAGACATAATATCTTTGTATTTGAATTTTGTATTTGTGTAATTCTTTTGTATTTGTAAGAAATCACAATGAGACTAAATTAAATCTGAACGCGGACAGGTAAAAACAACATCGGCTATGCATTGTCTTTAAGTGCTCTTTCATGCAAATCTTTCTTAGCTGGCAGTACTACATCTGCTGAGTCCTGCCTCTCAGGGTCCTAGGAGTGTTTCATGTGCTTTTAAAGTAGACAATAGAACATGCATACCAAAACTCATAATGAAACATGACCCACCTGGGAAAGCTAAACGGTAGAGCAGGAAACTTGCTAGAACATACATACGTTCATACATACATACATACATACATACATACATACATACATACATTCATACATAGAATACCAAAAATTCTCTTTTCAGACACTAATAAAGGAACGTTGAGTTTTGTTTTGTTTAAGGACATATTCATGCGTAAGACATCCAAAGACGTACAAGCAGGAAGGAATGGGAAGCTGCGGCCTGGGTTGGAAAGCCAGGTCCTGTGGACATGCAGGAGGCCTTCATTCTTGGCTTACATTATCCACTCTATTAGCTGGGCACCGTGTGCATGGCTGTTCATCACATAATTCTTTGTGTCGTTTTGCAGATTTGAAGCCTTTAACTGTGCGTCTGCCTGGTACTATCCCTTTCTCAACACAGCAGACTCAGTGTCAAGAAGACATATCTAGAGGAGGGCGGTAAGAGGACCCCTGCACGTTCAGTCATCGTGCAGACAGGGAACTCTGTGAATCTCTCAGTAGTGTGCTTGGGAAAGTCTTTAGCTGCATGGAAACTCTGATTTCTTAAGAGGAGGGGAAGCGTCTTTTCATATCTCCATACAAAGGAAAGGCTTCCTCATAGTTCAAAGCTCGAGAATGCATGTGCGAGTGTCTGGAAATGCTCAGAAACATGAGCCTTGCTGGCCCACAGGGAGAGCTTAGAAAGATGTAATTAACTGACAGTGAGAACATCCCAGTTTGGGGTTTCTTTCATCCCAGTTTATACACAGTGTCCACACAGGGAGGATGTCTGTTTTTAAGTGTTAGAAGTAGGTTCCGCCAGAACAAGAGTAGCTAGGGACATTGACTAGCCTGTGGGAGAATGACCGATGACAAGCAAGGTGGAGTGCTCCAGGTTAAGTCTTAAGCCAAAGCTTGAATCTTTGAATCTTCTGCTCTTCTGACTATATGAACCAAGTTTCTAAAGGGGAGAGCACTTTTTGTGGCTTTGTAAGCATCAAGAGTTAAGAAGACTTATTCTGACAATGCCCATGTTCTATCTGAATAGCCTATTGGGAAGTAGTTTATAACAAAGGGAACTTAATTACAATTGCCGAAGAGGACCTTGAGCCTCCTGGCTTCCTTCTGTCTCTGGGTGAACTTCCAGGGGCTGTGTTAACTAAAGTGAACCTTGACAGTCCTGAAAGCTCCCTTACAGGAGATTGCCGTCTCCATCCTTCTCATTCATCTTCACAGGAGGATCACATTTCTCATGCATCTTTACCAATGAACCATCAGCTAAGCAAACGGCAAGACTGTGCACACGATCTTTCCCAGTGGCCACCATCACAGTTTGTTTAACTGTTTAGGCTTCTGCTGTCTGACATAAATGTATAGCATATGCTCTATTGAATTATTTAGCAATGCAACCACGACCATCTCTCCCCCATGTCCAGAATTATGGGTATGTACTGGGAACAGATATATAGTTAATATGAACAATGTTCCAAATCAATGTTTTTACATGCTCTGAAGAACTGTAGTTGGACAATGAAGAAAATGTGAAATCTTGGCTTTCCTACGTGGAGTACATGGTTTCCAATCTCCCATTCTCTTCATTTCCCATCTACCCAGCACAGTGAAGCAGGGACATCTCATTGGAACCGTAGGACTCATGTTTGAAGGTAATGTTAAAAGACTGTTATCATCTGTAACTGACAGCTGTGGCCTCACACATACTTTAGGAGACTAGAAACTCACCCTACCCGGTTCTGGTATTTATTGATCAACCTAAAGAGTTTAAAGTGAATCTGAATGTTGTGATCTTAGTCTTTTGTTGTGAATCACCACCAGGGGCTGAAGCAGCAGGGCAGGTGGAGTGAAGCGCCTGGGAAGGGATCTGGGGAGAGCATACCTTGGGGACCAAGTGACAGTCCCTGCACTCAGCTCCATATTAAGCAGAACCCTCGGGGTGAGACCACGGGAGCTGATAAAGAGATAAGCCCTTCCATTTTTAATAATTACTACAACACCACTCTATAGTGGGGGGAGTCCTGCTGACTTCCCAGAACTAATCCAGACCTAGCAAACCTCTTTCTAAGACATAATTTTACCATTTAAATCTCGAAGCAACTTGCAGGTTTGCAAAGAAATATTAAGTTATATTTTGGTATAAAATTATAGGATCCTGTTTTAAAAAAATTCTGTGAGAGAAAGAAAGACAGACAGAAAAAAAAGAATTGGGCAAAAGTTTTAGGGTGTGGAGAGGGATTATAAGGCTCAGAAAAAGTGAAACCTTTATGAACATTTAATTTATTTGCTTAATATTTACCTGTTTTTAAAAATAATTATCTGTACTAAGCACTGCATTAACTGTATACATATAAGCAAGGTATGCCCATGCTTTCAAGATATTGTCAGTCTAGCAAAGAGTAGATTTTTAGGGCTTATTAGGATCAATGCCATGTGACTAGATATCTGTGCAGAATGACAAGTGTGCGGGGACTCGATGTTTTCTTAGAAATGCCAGAGCCTCTTCTGTGTCTCAAAGGATGGCTAAACAGTCATCAACAGCAGGGAACAGTTAGAACATTGGAGAACTACAGAGTCTAGCATTATGGGAATGAAGAATGTGAGCTTAGACATAGTAAAAAGTAAAGAAAGATAAGACAAAAGCATTGGGATGATTTCTCCATACTCTAACTAGGACGGAGCCTGATGATGTGAAAACTTGACCACTGCAACATCATAGAATGAAGAGGGATACAGAGGGATACAGGACTACATTTGGCTGGAAAAGGGTCACACTGGTCAATTTGACAGCAGAGAGACTTGGTTAGGCTGATGTAGGGTGTAGGGAGGCTAAATAGGGTAGAAGGAGGATGGATGAGAACAAAGGAGCAGAAGAGACAACAGAAGACACAGTACTATTGGAAGTGACAAGGAAACAGAATTGTATTTTCATTACTTTGGTGTTGGGAATGAAAGAAAGGAAAATGTTAATGTATCAAATTTTGATTAGTAGATAATGTTATAATTTTCTGAGGGAAAAGAGTATAAGGAGTATTCTACTAGTCAGGTGTCTTAGTTAGGGTTTTACTGCTGTGAACAGACACCATGACCACAGCAGCTCTTATAAGAACAGCATTTAACGGGGGCTGGCTTACTGGCACAGAGTTTCAGTCCATTTTCATCAAAACCAGAGCATGGTAGAGTTCAGGCAGGCATGGAGCAGAAAAAGATGAGAGTTCAGCATCTTGTTCTGAAGATAAAGAGAGGACTGGATAACAGGCAGCAAGGACCTTAAAGCCCATACCCACAGTGATATGCCTTCTTAAATAGGGCCACAACTACTCCTACAAGGCCATACATCAAAATATTTCCACTCCCTGGGCCAAGCATTTTTACATCACCACAGCAGGATATTTCAATTTTTAATATACTAATGATGAACAGATTGCCAATATCTGGATTGACTAGCTTAATGGGTAATTGAATAAATAAAGACTTTAGGACAAGGTGTAGACTATTTGGAAATCTTAACACTCAGATTGGCTTCCTACATCCATCTGTGCCCATGGTCCTCCGGACCCAAAACCTGCCCAAAAACGCTGATCTCCCGGGAGCACAAAACTTACACAATATCTTTGTACAAATCTAGCCCTACAAAGGATAATAAAAGAAAAACTCCAACATAAGGAGGAAAACTACACCCTAGGAAAAACAAGAGAGTAATATTCTTACAACAAGCCCAAAAGAAGATATAGCCACATAAGCATACTTCTACCTCTAAAAACAAAAATAAAAGGAAGCAACAATCATCATGCCTTAATATTTATTAACACCAATGAACTAAATTCCTCAATAAAAAGACATAGAATAACAAACTGGATATATAAACAAGACCCAGAATTTTGCTGCACCTCAAGACAAAGAGAGACACTACATCACAATAAAAGGCTAGGAGAAAAATCTCCAAGCAAATGGTCCAAAGAAACAAGGTGGAGTAGACATTCTAATATAGAATAAAATCAACTTTCAACCAAAAGCTATCAAGAAAGATAAGGAATGACACTGCATACTCATCAAAGGAAAAATCTACCAAGATGAACTCTAAATTCTGAAAAATCTATGCCCCAAGTGCAAGGGAACCCGATTCATAAAAGAAACTTTACTAAAGTTCACAGCATACATTGTACCACACACAATAATAGTGGGGGACTTCAACACCACATTCTCATCAATGGACAGATCATGGAAACAGAAATTAAATAGAGACACAGTGAAACTAACAGAAGTTATGAACCAAATAGATTTAGCAAATATGTATAGAAGATTTCACCCTAAAAGAATATACCTTCTTCTGACCATCTTATGGTACCTTCTCTAAAACTGACCATATAATCAGTCACAAAAATGGCCTCAACGGCTACAAGAAGATTGATATAATCCCTATCAGCTCACCATGGAAAAAGGCTGGTCTTCAATAACAACAAAAACAACAGAAAGCCCACATGTATAAGGAAACTGAACATTGCTCTGTTCAATGATACCTTAGTCAAGAAAGAAATAAAGAAAGAAATTAAAGACTATTTAGAATCTAGTGAAAATAAAGGCACAACATACCCAACCATATGGAACACAATGAAAGCAGTGCTAAGAGGAAAACTCATAGCTCTGAGCGCCTCCAAAAAGGAAACTGGAGAGAACATATACTAGCAACTTGACAGTACAACTGAAAGCTGCAGAACAAAAAGAAGCAGATACACCCAAGAGGAGTAGACGGCGGGAAATAATCAAACTCAGAGCAGAAATCAACCAAGTAGAAACAAAAAGAACTAAACAAAGAATCAACAAAACCAGGAGCTGGTTCTTTAAGAAAATCAACAACGTAGATAAACCCTTAGCCAGACTAATCAGAGGGCACAGAAACAGTATTCAAATTAACAAAATCAGAAATGAAAATGAAGACATAACAACAGAAACTGAGGAAATTCAAAAAAAAATTATCAGATACTACTACAAAAGACTATACTTAACAAAACTAGAAAATCTGGATGAAATACACAATTTTCTAGAAAGATACCAGGTACCAAAGTCAAATCAGGATCACATAAACCATCTAAACTGTCCTATAACCCCTAAAAACATAGAAGCAGTCATCAAAATCTTCCAACCAACAAAAGCCCAGGACCAGATGGGTTGAGTGCAGAATTCTATCAGACTTTCAAAGAAGACCTGATACCCTTCAAACTATGCCACAAAATAGAAGCAGAAGGAACACTAACCAATTTGTTCTTTGAAGACACAATTTTGCTTAAACCTACCACACAAAGACCCTACAAAGAAGGATCTGAAGACCAATTTCACTCATGAGAATTGATACAAAAATATTCAAAAAAAATCTTGCAATCTGATTTTAAGAACATACCAAAACTATCATTCATCATTATCAAGTCAACGTTATCCCAGGGATGCAGGGATAGTTGAATATGCAGAAATCCATCAGTGTAATCTACTATAAAAACAAACTCAAAGAACAAAATTGTATAATCTCTCATTAGATGCTGAGAAAGCATTTGACAATATTCAACACTCCTTCATGATAAAAGTCTTGGAAAGATCAGGAATTCAAGGTACATACCTAAACATAGTAACAGCAATACACAGGAAACCAGTAGCCAACATCGAACTAAATGGTGAGAAACTTGAAGCAATCCCACTAAAATCAGGGACTAGACAAGGCTGTCACTTTCCTCCTACCTATTCAATACAGTACTAGCCAAAGCAATTAGACAGCAAAAAGAGGACAAAAGAATGTAAATCAGAAAGGAAGAAGTCAAAATATCATTATTTGCAAATGATATGTTAGAGTACTTAAGTGACTCTAAAAATTCCAACAGAGAACTCCTTAACCTGAAAATCAACTTCAGTAAAGTGATATAAAATGAGCTCAAACAAATCAGCAGCCTTCCTCTACTCAAAGGAAAAATAAGCTAGGAAAAAAAAAGAGAAATGCCACCCTTCACAATAGTAACAAATAATATAAAATAACTTGATGTGACTCTAACCAAGCAAGTGAAAAATCTAGTTGTATGACAAGAACTTCAAGTCTCTGAAGAAAGAAATCCAAGAAGATCTCAGTAGATGGAAAGATCTACCATGCTCATGGATTGGCAGGATTAATATAGTAAAAATGACCATCTTGCCGAAAGAAATCTATAGATTCAATGCAATCCCCACCAAAATTCCAATTAAATTCTTCATAGAGTTAAAAAGAGCAATTTGTACATTCATTTAGAATAACAAAAAAAAAAAAAACTCAGGAAAACTATTCTCAACAATAAAAGAACTTCAGGGGAAAATTACCATACCTAACTCAAGCTGCATTACAGAGGAATAGTGCTAAAAAAAAAAAAAAAAAAAAAAAAAAAAAAAAAAAAAAAAAAAAAAAACTGCATGGTATTGGTACAGAGATCAGTAGAATACAGTTGAAGACCCAGAAATGAACCCACACAACTATGGCCACTTGATCTTTGACAAAGAAGCTAAAACCATCCAGTGGAAAAAAAGACCAAATTTTCAACAAATGCTGCTGGTTCAACTGGCAATTCATATGTAGAAGAATGCACATTGACCACTTCTTATTTCCTTGTACAAAGCTCATGTCCAAGTAGATCAAAGACCATCACACAAAAGCAGATACACTGAAACTAATAAAAGAGAGAGTGGGACAGGAGTTGATATGGATGTGTCCTGAGAGGCTCTGCCAGAGCCTTTATGATACAGGTGAGCATGCTTGCAGCTAGCCTTGGACTGACCATGGGGACCTCAATGGAGGAGCTAGAGAAAGTACTGATGGAACTGAAGGGGTTTGCAACCCCATAAGAAGAACAACAATATCAACCAACCAACACTTCCCACCCCAGAACTCCCAGGGACTAAAACACCAACCAATGAGTACACATGGAGGGACCCATGGCTCCAGCCACGTATATCACAGAGGATGGTATTGTCTGGCATCAATAGGAGGAGAAGCTCTTAGTCCTGTGAAGGATTGTTTTCCCAGTGTAGGAAACTTTGAGTGTGATGAGGTGGGAATGGGTGGGTGGGAGTGTGAGCATCTTCATAGAAGCAGGTGGAGAGAGAGAGGGTATGGGAGAAGGGGAACAGGAGATGACATTTGAAATGTAAATACATAAAATATCCAATAAAAATTTACAAAAAGAAAATAGAATGAAAAAATACATTCAAATTGTATTACTCTTTGGCACAGTAGGACTATACTAAATCAACAAAACTAAATCTGAAAGATAAGGAAAGAAAGTTTGAACAAAAATAAAAATGTAACACTAGCATCAACAGAGAACTTACAAAACAGATTTGTGTAAAAATGTGAGTGAAGATTAAGGAGATGTAGAGGAAATCATTATGAATATGAAATAATCAGTTCTCAAGTAAGATACAATTATTCTAAGTTTTGTACCAAAGAACACAGCTTCAAAATATGTCAAAGAATATGTCCAGAGAGCAAAGAAGAAACAGACATAGTCATAGTCTCAGCCAAACTGACCATTCAGGACGATAAAACAAACCTTGGCAGTATTTTGAAAGATTAAAATCAACAGAGTATGTCCTTCGATCATATGGGAATATTGTTGTAAGTCAGTAACACATTTGGAAATTAAACAATATACTTACAACTTATGTGTAAGTGAAAAAAGTTTTGGCAGAAATTAGGAAATGTTTTTAACCAAACTATAAAGAAAGCACAGCATAGCAAAGCAGGAGCCATCTTTTACCAAGTGAGGTTGTGGCCTCACAGTACCTCACTGAACAGATTCCATAGTTGTCTTTAAGACATAGTTCTGTAGGTATAAGTGCTACTTTGTTAAATCCAAGCAGAATTTAACAAATATAAATACTTCTTTTTGTGCTGAATGAATTAAGTCCATAAGCTAAAACTTGTTACAGAGAAAACCCCAGGCCCAGATGCCGTCCCTAATGAATTCTAACTTAAGAAAGAAACAGTCTGAGTTTCCAAATATTAGAACACTTAATGAAGACTGCAACTCTGAATAAGGAAAAGCGGTCAGTTTCCTGAAAGTGAAGGGGACAGAGAATAGAGTAACTGCACTAGGGAACCAGGAACACCAACTATGGTTCTTTACAAAGGTGTGGCCTCTAGCATCTACATTTATCTCTTTGCTTTGTTAAGTTACATGAATACATTCATTTTAGTGGGGCTTTGAATGAAACTGGCCCCCATAGCCCATATATTTGAATGCTTGATCCCTAGTTAGTGGAACTATTTGGGAAGGATTAGAAGGAGTGGCCTTGTTAGAGGACCTGTAGCCTTGTTGGGGGAGGTGTGTTCAATGGGAGTGGGTTTGAGGCTTCAAAAGCCCATGCCAAGCTCAGTTTCTCTCTCCCTCCCTTTCCCTTTCCCCCTCCCCACTGCTCAGCTACTTCTCCAGCACCATGTCTGCCACCATGTTTCCCATCCTGATTACAATGGACTGCCCCCTTTAAAACTGTATGAAAGCCCCCAATAAATGCTTTCTTTCATAAGTTTTCGTAGTCCTGATGTCTCTTCACACAATGGGACAGTAACTAAGACTATTTTCAAGATATTTAATCATTCTTGTCACTTTTTTTCTACTTGGTATAAGCATCTTGGCTATAATTAACTGGGCAATGGACAGTGACAGGATATACACTCATGATGTTAGCAGAACAAACAGAAGGAAGAAAAGATGACCAAGTTTATCTTGAACACTAATTCTAAATAGCCATCATGCAGGGCAAGAGACAAATTTGAACTTCCATCCTGTCCTCCTTCCTGTCGGACTTAAGGTCCTCTAAAAGTGCTCTAAGGTTTTCCTCTGCTGAGGGCATACTCATGCAGCTGGAGGCTGCCATCCAAGTGCTGATTTGTACTAATATGGTGAGACCCCGATGTAATGAAGTGTGTCTAAAATGAAGCTGCAGGTACCATGTGCAGTAATGAGAGAATGAAGTGAAGAGTGAGTTCCCTTGGGTCTCTGAAGATCACATGCCCAGAGGCTACACGTCTGAGTAATTCCTTCTGAACGAGGCAGAGCTCCCAGTGCTGTTCCTGGATCAGAGCCTATGAAATATGTAGGGTTTTGATAGTGATCACAATTACACATGCAGAGATCACTGAGCAAACAAATGGATTAACATCATACTGTAAGTATAAGCCCAGGAATGTGTTTGAAAACAGCTGCTATGAGAAGGGCTGGAACATAGCCACAGTAACAGACCAATGTATTCTGGCCCCCAGGACAGGCTCAGTTGTTTGATGAGCTGAATTAAAAAAAAAAAGTGTTATGTTTTCTAATACTCCTTCTCCAAAAAGCTTAAATCCCCAAGGAATAGAGGAGCCAAAGAATGAGGTTCTAAGTGAGACCTCAGTAAATCAAAAAGGAGGTTCAACCTCAGGCCAGACAGGCCAATTACCAACTCAAAGACATGGGTGGCTCCCCATGTGCTGTCTAAAGTTGCATTATTTTGCTGGCTTAGTTCAAAAGGCAGTACTTCTAGTCACCTGTCATAAGCAGGAGATTTTTATCTCAGTAAGAACAGATTTTCATGTACTTGGAAAATTCCCATCTTGTTTCAAAAGGCTATGAAACAACAGTAGATAGCATGCCTCCTTCTTCCAAGAAGCTGGGAAGTATTTTGACATATATCTTACTTAATCTTAAAACACCTCCTGGGAACAGTGGAAGGAGGGGATTAAATACACGTGGCATGGGGAACATTCAACACTTGTACAGAATACAAGTGGCAAAAATCAAAGAGCACAGGATGTCATGCCTCTGATTGCCGGGCTTGAGTCTGTCCCTGCCACAGTGACTTTCTGTACCTGGTTCTATCTATGAGATGCTCAGTTCACAATCTAGTCTTCTCTAATTAAAAAATACACATTGACCTTCACAAGGAGCAACCACAGCAAGGGTTGAGGAGGGCGAGTGGATGCTGTGGTTGATTAGGTGACATCCTTTTCACTTCTCCTCCCTTGAATAGTGTGTCCATCTATTTATGCTGATGAGGCTGACAGACCTTTCATGGCTTAAACCCACAAAAAAATGTCTCACAAGTAGGGGCTTGGACATTGATAGTCAAAGTCCTGATAGATGTGGTGTTTGAGGATGTAGTGAATGTTGTGGTTTATTGGGTGATATCCATTCTACTTCTCCCTTGAATAGTGTGTCCATCTGTTTATTCTGTTTATGCTGATGAGGTAGAAACAGAACAAACTGGGTGGCTTAATACAACAAAAATGTCTCACAGATAGAAGCTGGGAAATTGCTGTTCAAGGTCCTGACTGAGATTGTGTCTGGGTTTGTACGTCTGCCTCACTGACAGAACTTTGTTGCTGAATTGTTACATGGTAGAAGGTCCAAAACAAGCTCTCCTGGGCCTCTTTCCATCCGGACTTTACTTCTGTAGGGAAGATCGTTGAGACATTCAATGGTATGCATTAGGCATGTGCAAGGACATAGTTTTCTTCAAGTCTCTTAGCACTTCTCAATGATTCTGCCTCTTCACACCATCATCCTCAGCGTTAGGCTTCAGTTTATGAATTCAGAGCGCATATGCGCATTGGTATCACAGGAGACAAAACCAAGATTTCTGAGGTTATGATGCACCAATGGATACAAAAGCGTCGTCTTCACCTACTGAGAGTGACTGCGACTAGCGTGGGCCTGGGCGTGCGTGACCGAAGAGATCTTCCCGATGCTCCTTAAGAGAGTGCAACATGGAAGCACTTGTGCAGTGCTACTGGCAGCCATCCTGCGGTCTCAAGAATTGTCTTAGGATTAAACATTCTGGACAGAAGTGTGGATGATAAAGAGATTCTTAGTCTTTGGTGACATCACTGAGCCTCTATTAACCCAAAGCACACCTCCACTCCTTTTCCCTCTTTTATGTAAGTTAAAGAGAAATCTTATTGTCTAAAATCAATTTAGAAACTTTCTCTGTTGTTTTAGCATAAAGACGGCAGAGAGAAGCATCTCTGCGCGCATGCCCTAACCATCTCTGCGTGCATGCCCTAACCATCTCTGCGCGCATGCCCTAACTATCTCTGCGTGCATGCCCCAAGAGCCCAGCCATCTCCAATTCTAAAACCTCCCACACAACCAAGATGAAGACACTTCGGTTTTAACACAAGCTACTCAACCTGCTTTCCCACACACCGTTAAAGAGCCTGGATATCTGGAATTATGATAAGATCCATCTTTTTTATAACACCGAGCATGAACTTGGCCCTATGTCATTGGATTTAGACGAGTTAAGCTTCTGTCTCGGGCCATAACTCTTGGATTAAGTTTCCTTCGTGCTATTTTGTTCTTAGGAAAGGGTGTAAGAAGACTCTGCTTGTCTTCTTTGCTGTCACATTCTAGTTCCACTCAGTGACAACCATATTCCTTCAACTTCCCAGTTTCCAGGGCACAGAGAATCACTCACCAAGCTGCCCTGTGTCCAAGTGCCCTGACTTGAGGGTCTCCTAAGAACAATGGAAGAGACCATATGTATTTAGAGATGACATGATATACTTTGCTCACCCAGACAAGACAAAAATCCTGCATACAACCATACTTTTAAAATATATTATTAAACTGTATCTATCCACAAGAAAGAATCTGATATCTGCCTCCGTGTTCTCCAGCTCCTTTCCCTTGCTCTGGCTCCTTCCCCTCCTTCTAAAACTTTGTCTCCACCCATCCTTCCTCCTTGTCCAATAACAGGCCTCACTTTATTCTGGACCTGCCTTCCTGAAAAATGACACTATCTTTACTTTACCTGTCATGGCTGACTTCCCATAGCTTTTTACAAACTTCTGAACTCTAAGACACAAAAAGTTGAATGTGGCTTCTAGCCACAAAGCAGACAACTTCTCCATCAAGAAAGGATGATGTTCTCCCATCCTGGTCAAACAATGGCCCAGTGTTGCATTTATGATCTTTCCAGAGATACTGCAATTCTTTGTGATGAGAAAGTGAATCAGTTAAGATCCTCTTTAAATATATTTCATCTATCAGATATTTATTAATAATCTTTATGAGCAAAGCTTTAATGGAGGTCCCCAAAGTGAGGTGTTATTCCTCATCTCTGGGGCATACAGATTAAGCCATGTGTGAGCCTACATATGAACAAGAATGACTACATTCTAAAACAGATTTTCATAGACAGTAGAAAGTACTGGGAAGGGAAATGAGGCTCTTGGAGAACTGGGAAAGTCGTGTAAAGGAACTGGCTTTTGAGCTGAGCTCTGACTTTACCAGAAACATTTCCATGACATGAAATGGTGGGTAACCACCTGATATTACACAATGCTTCACGGGGACACCTGAAATATAGACACAGATGGTTACACAGTATTTCTGAGGATGATTTCTCATAGAACACCCACTGGTGACACAAGAAGAATTTGCCCTTAAGAAAATCAACTCCATTGATAATCCACTCATATTGCAAATTAGCACTCACACTGCCGGAGCCCCGAACTCAGACATGTCTTTTGATATAACCTGGAACCCATCCTGTTTTCTTATGGCTGACATCATTAGCTGTGTCTCTTCTATGTAGAATCTATGTGCTATACATGCTTTCTATCCAGATACCCTGAAGCTTAGTAATCCATGCCACTGAGGATCCCTCCTTGGTGCCAATAGGGGAGTTTAATCTGGTCTACATAATGTAGTATTTTAAATCCTACAATCCTAAACATGTTCTTCCCTTTCAACAAAAATTCCTCCATATGTTTTTATGTGATCCACTAAGGCACACACTAAAAACTTCATTTTTTTCTCCAGTTGAATAAAAAGAATCAGCAAGATCAATGGGTTGATTTAAAGTCAAAACCAGAGGCAGTGGCTTCATGGATGACAGAATGAGTCTGGGCTGCTGGGAGGATTTTATAATGCTCCAGGCAGGAAGCGACAAGAGCCTGAACTGAAGCAGAAAGGCTTAAAAGAAGGGGCAGATTGGGAGATATTTGGGAGATAAGATCAAAAGACATTGGCAACAGGGAGGCAGCAACATCTATAGAAGAAAACACATGTTTCACAAATAACAAAAGTATTTGTGTTTCTATTCAAAGAATTATAATCAGAGTTATAATCAGGGTCAACCATGTAGCGTTATCATCCAAACTGGGACATCACTAATAAAGTAGATGCTTTCACTGTAGCAAGATGGTTCCAAGTGTATCCAAATGTCAGTCTTCTGGTGAATAATAGCCTCTGTATGTTGTCACTGGGCACCAGTATGGAGTTGTCTCCCTGTACAATAAATGTAAACTGGTAGGATTCTCCCATATATATATCATGCTTTTTGTGTCCCAGGAAGCCCGTTCTGTTCCATTCCCTATGACTGTCATCTGGAACAGTCCCCAAGACAAGACACTCACCTTCACTTTCATAAGCCCATTCTAGTTTTTGCACAGTGCATTTGAACATTGATTCTTAAATAAAACTGGTACCATGTGAACTCCACCTGTTGGTACTAGTCACACTAATATGCCATTACTAACAAAAAATAAAATTGCATTATTGAATACGCACAAAGCCAGACTTTGCTTGTGTCCTTTCCTGAAGCTCTTCTACAAGCCTATTTCTAATATTATTACAGAGGGAACCAAGGAAGCCATGGGAAGAGATAAATGAGCAGTCACAAGGTGCTATTGTCTGCACCATTCCTAAACTGTGCAGCGGTGGTACATGTCTTTAAGCAGACCTCTGAGTTTGAGACCAGTCTGGTCTATGTAGTGAGTTTCAGGACATCCAGGGCTACACAAAGAAACCCTGCCTTGGAAAAGAAAACACAAACAAACAGACAAACATAAAAACCCCAAACCACTGCTAAACAGTAGAACACAGTTTAAACTACATTCTGTTCCCAGTTTCAAAGTTCATGTGCTTTCTGAAACATGTTTCCGGGTGTCTCAAGTATTCACTGCAGGAAGAATGCAGACTAGGCCCACTGGCTCTTCCACATGTCAGCCCTTTTCTGTTTGAAGTAACTGTTACCTCTTTGTTTGTAGACCTGACTCTGATTTTATTCTCCTCAAGTGCATCTTTCCATCAGACACCAGCTCTTTCTTTTTAAAGCCTCTGAGTTATTTTTGGCAAGTAATTCAGTAATATGTCACCCCTTAGAATGTGATACTCAGGACAAAACCAGTCATTCAAAGTGTTCCCAGGTGAATACAAATCTATCAATTCCATGCTCCAATATAAAGCATGGCCTCTAAAAGTTTGTCTTCTTCTTTTATTACTATCTCCCCTACATCACTCCATGGTTTTCTATTAGGTTGTCATGTGGTGGCTCAAAATGGAGGCTGCAGCATCTTGACACAATCGACCATGACTCTAAAAGTAGGTCTTGAGTCATGGTGGATGCACCAGACACTGGTAACTTCTCATTCATTAAAACTCCAGGAAACAGTGTTTGGTTATTGCTGTCATGCCCTTTGCCCTTTCAACCTTTCATCTAAAACCAGTCAGGATTCAACCACTGAGTTTTGGGAGCAGAGCTCATGGCCTAGAATCATCTGATCCCATTCTCACCTCCTGCCTTAGCATTAATGTCTAAACAGGTAAAGTAAGCTGTTAATGATATCAATTAGCAATGGTCACATTAATGCTAGATAACAAGTCATTCCAAAACTCAGTGGTTAATAAACATGTGTTTCACCCTTTCCTTCCCGAAGCTGGCTGAAGGTTAATTAATTAAGGTTCTTTTGCACGATGTCAAATCTAACCAGTGCTAGCATCCAGGATCACACCAGATATCTTTCTTCTTGCTTACACACATCTCGTATGTAAGGCATGTCCTTATTATGTGACAGCAGAGGTGTAGCAAGAGAGCGAACTCAATTTGTGCACAAACTTCTTTTATATAACATTTCCTAGTGTTGCAAATAAGTCATATGGTCATGCCAAGGCCAAGGCCAGGGAGGATACAATGTCACCGAGTCACACCAAGAAGGTAGCTGGATAAAATTGCTCTATAGAACTACAAAAACAGAGAATTACAACAGAGAAATAATGCAGACAACTAAAACATGCAGTCCAAGTTAGAGGACTTCAATTCCAGACTTCATTTGAGTCATTCAAGAAGTAAGCTCTATTTCCAGTGACTATAACTCTAAGCTTAGAATCCGAGTCTGCGACTTAGAGCCAGAATCAAGCCACCATGGAGAAAGGGAGCCTACATAAGTGGAACAAAGTGGCTAGAGCTGACTCTTGGCCTGTGCTATGCCTGAAGGCAGAGGTGTGGGCTAAATTGTCCAGTTATGGGAACCCATAGCACCAACTTTGCTTAAACCAATTTATTAGCGAATGGGTGAAATTGTCTTCAAATCTGAACTATATTGAAGGACTGCTAAATAAATACACACTCTGGCTCGTGCACATGCTGAGTTCCAGATCATTCTTTAGCTCATTCACTTCCATCAAAGCCTTTCCTGGGTGGAGAAAGAGCAACCTTGGCTCCAGGCCATTTCTTCTTGTCCACTAAACAACTTCTGAGCTATTTCTCGTCACTAATTCCTTACTTGGATATTTAATATTTTATCTCACTAGAAGCCTTGCATGACTTGAAACATTTCTCCACACAGAAAGGAAAAGTTTAAAATCCCAGGATAACCATTCAGAAGAGACAAAGTTAATATGTTTCTGAGGGGGATAAAAAAGAAAAACTTATGATTGTACTGTATCCTGGCTCGTGGCATTGATGTTTTCTACTTTGACTTTAAGATCAAGATGTGTTTAGGGGAGCCCTTGGTTTCTGAACTAAGCAGCTTTTCTTGTGGCTACCAAACCAATCCCTCTGAGCTTTGATGTGCCCACCTGCTTTGTGTGGGTTTTAACAATACAAGGATTTTATAACAGTGACCAAGAGACTATTAATGAAATGTCTTGTTACTTTCCTTATAATGTCACCATTTCCTAAATGTGACATTGAGAGAGAAAACTCTTGGTTTAGCTATGTGGATTTTATTTTTATCATTTAATTACATTGGCTCTAGTCTGACCATAGCATTATGTGAAAAGGGGACTATTTTGACTAGCCATTTCTTGGAGCAAAAGCATGTACTACAGGTTCAATGAAGATTTCAATGCCCCAAGTTGGCTAGCTCGAAGTGGCCCACATGTACAACTTTTAAAACAAACACAGATAAACCCTCTCATACATATAATGCCACATGAAAGATAGGCCATACCTAAAGTTGACCTAGACATTTGAATGCCAAACTGAGAACCAAGCATTTAGTACAGCCCTCACAAAACTCTCTGTGAGCTACCAGACTGCGTGTCTAAATCCCCCATGGGTCCCTAAACTCTGGGGCAAAGTGGGCACCATCTTTTTAGCAGAACCAAAAGCAATTCCTGAAGTCTAGTGGGAACTCAATAGGCACTAGCTGGGTTTTCTCATCACCTTTAAATCCATCTCAGCCCCAAGGCTCTGCAAAGGTCTTGGTGGCAGGCTGACCACATCTCTGCCCTTTTGCTGAGCTGAGCGGAACAAACACTCCCTGGTACATACAAAACTCCCGTCCGATGTCTGCGAGCCTTTGATTGCTTAGCGTGATTTCATTTCACTGACCCCCTTTACATTATTATCTAAGACCTTTCGAGCTAATTAGAAGTGGGAGGATCAAAGATGATATATTTTAAATTTGCTTCCCGCCTCACCCACTGAAAGATTCCTACATAGCCCATTAAAAGCTGGAGGCACTTGCTGACAGGAAGGGAAGCATCTGGTGAACAAGTTCTCTTAATTACGCTGAAACATACTAACAAGAATACAGAACAGTCCTTAATGACCTTCCCTTTGGTGGCAGGATCTACTGCAGAGGGGACAGTCATGGCTCAGAGCCAGAAGCTAATGGTTAGTATTAGCACTGGGTACTCAGGCTCACTCAGACTTAATAATCTCTCCACAGAGAAAGTATTTTAGGCATTTACAGCATAAATCCTACCACCTGCATGTAACTGAGCTCCAAAATAGTTATTGAGGGTATCATTTGGAACCCCCAGTACATCCACCTGGTGTTACCTTCCCCATACCTTCCTATGCTTTCATACATATCAAATAAGACCAAAGCTTTGCATTTTGTTTCAACCAATAACAATATTTAAATGCTACTTGGCAAAGGAATGATATAATTATTGCATATCCCAGAGGGATAAAGAAACACAAAAAATAATTATCCTCATTATGACCTGGATGGGTTAATTATTTATAATAACATTTGTAATTCCACATTCAGCCAACTGCTCCTGGTAACTCTGTGTCACCCATGCCAAAAAAAAAAAAAAAAAAAAAAAAAAAAAAAAAAAAAAAAAAAAGCAGAGCAAACTGCTTACACGGTTCTGTCTAGGTTAGACATAGTTCCAAATATCCACACCTTTTGTTTCAATTCTCTCTCAGTTTGACAGAGATTTTTAAGTGAAGGCTGGCTCAGCAGGAAAGACCACTTACTTTTCTTGCAGAGGACTTGGGTTCAATTCTAGCATCCACGCTGGATAGTTTACAATGATCTGCAGCTCCAGTTCCAGGGGATCAGATGCCCTCTTCTGGTCTCTGTGGGCAGCTCATGTACAACATGGTACACATGAACTCATGTAGAAACATAAAAATGCTTAAGTCAATCATAAAAAAATATTTTTTAATATTGGCTTTCATGGTATTATTAAAAATTAAAATTAAGATTTTTTAAATTGATATTAAAAGTTTTAAAGAAATATAAAAAGCAAGCAAGGTAAGAAATTACCTTCTTAACGAGAGTGGTGCTAGTACAGAAAAATGCATATGATAAATGATTACCTTCCTGGACAGGGAGCCACCCACCCAAGCCTGACTCTAAACTTCCCAGTAGCTCGAAAAGAAGAGTCATGCACTGGAGTACCACTCAACACACTGAGGAGCAAGTTTAAAAGCATCTCAAGCATGTGTGCTCCCCAGTACTTAAAAAGTACTCAAAATGACTTTCCATAGTAGACTCAAAATATAGATACAAAAGAAAAGGAAGGTAGGAAGCAGGGAGAAATGAGGGAGGAAGGGAGAGAGGGAAAGAGACAGGGGAAGAAGAGAGAAGGGAAGAAGGAAGGAGGGGGAAAGAAGAAAAAGAAAGAGGAAGGGAGGGAATGAAGAAAGAATGAAGAGGAAGAAGGGAGGGAAGGAAGGAAGGAATGAAGGAAGGGAGGAAGGAAGGAAGGAAGGAAGGAAGGAGAGAAAGAGGGAGGAATAGAGAGAAAGGAAGTAAGGAAGGAAGTGGGGAAGGAAAGAAGGAAGGAAGGAAGGAAGGAAGGAGGGAAGGAAGGAAGGAAGGTTGACTTTAGGAACTGCTGTTCCAAATCAGGTGAGAAGTGTTATCTTAAATAAAAGTTCTATGACTGCAAACCCTCATTATTAATATCCTAGAAATTAACAGTTCTTCAATGAAGGTGGACCAGTAGCATATTAAAGTTTACTAACCCTGGGTGTTAGCCAAGAAACGCTTTCTGTAGAATTTCCTGATGTGTATTTAAGGCTCTTATAACTACCTTGCATATAGAATTTGTATAAAGGTAGGTATAGCCAAGAGATTGCACAGGAGTAACAGAATAAGGACTGTTTGTCCCTAAGTCATCCCATCTGTACCCATTGGATGATGCCCAATCATCTTTGCAGACACACACATCAAGCAATTGGCTAACGGTCTTGGTAGACAGGATGTCTCCTATTTCCATTTGAAGTTTGCTCCTTATTAAAATAGAAACACTATTAATTTGTCCCACTTATTTTATCTGCCCTTTGCATATGGAGTTCCCTTAAACTGAAAAGAAATATTAAATCATTGTTAAGATACCTCAAAATATCTTGGTTTTCAGTGAATTTCAGTAATTTGCAAGGAGGAGACTAACCTCAACTTTTTTGAAGCATTTTATCTTCCTCCCCATCTAGCTATTATCTGCACAGACACCCCCAAATATCATCTGCACACCCCCACACACTGTCTTTGAAGTTGGCCTCACTTGAGCAGATTTGCTGAATGCTGGGTATACACCTACCATGTGACAGACTTAATCAGTCCCTTGGTTTCTCAGACACACAGCTGGTGCTGAATTCTTTCTTGCTAGTGTAATATTGTAAGTGTCTTAAAATTAAAGCTGCCATTAAATTTCCATCTTGTTCTTCAAGGAGGCTGCTTTTTGGAAATAGCACATGTACGCAGTTTTATGTGTTGGTGCCAAAGAGATATTTTCTTCTACATCAAATCTTTCATGTTCAGAAAGAATGGCCCAATTGACTAGAAAAACCAGGGAAGGATCCAAGTTGTTGGATCTGGGTAATAGTCGGTTCCCTAGAATTATTGATGAAAATAAAAATATGACCCTCCTTGGCAGGTATACGTGACAGATGCTGCATTTAAAATGAAATGGAGAAAAACATGTGGGATTTATAGAAATTCTCCCCCTGTCCAGATTGCCCGGCCTCTGGGAGTCAAATGTCATTTCTGAACCATGTCATTTGCCAGTTCTTCAGCAAAACAAACAACCATTCGTAAAGCCCCAGTCCCAAGGATAATGATAGAGCTGAATGTCACAGCAATCAACAGAAGGGACATTCAGAGGTCACCAGATTTTTATAAGGAAGTCCAGGAGAAGATGATCAAATGGAATAAGAGGCAGAAAGTATGTCAAGCTCCAAAAGTGAGCTTTGAATCCCAGGAGATACTCATCCCTGATAAGAAACTCTGAGGAGCTTGTGCTTAAAGTGGAATAGTCCAACAGTCTCGCCCTTCCCTGTCATGCAGTCTCTCCTGAGCAAGTGCCCTGCCTACTCAACCTTCGGTGTCTTGTCTATCAAATGGGATGGTGTCCTTTTATAGTCAAGGAGGAAACTGGGACTAATGCTGGGCTGTGAGCAAAGTGTGCCAAGACGGGCTCAGCTAGGTGGAGTAGGCTGATTAGGAAAAATGTGTGGGGATCCTACATTCTGGTATATCTTAAGAAATCATTTGTATTGAAGACAGTAAAGCACTGGACCAGAAACATGCTATAAGACATGAATCTAAGGATAAGTAAAAAGAGAATGGGCACCCTTGTCTAGTCCCTGATTTTAATGGGATTTTACAAATTTCTTTCCATTTAGTTTGATGTTAGCTAGTTGTTCGCTGTATATTGATTTTTACTATCCTTAGGTATGGGCCTTGGATTCCTGACCTTTTCAAGATTTTACAATGAAAGGCTGTTGAGTTTTGTCAAATCTTTCTCAGCATCTAACAAGATGATTATGTGGAATTTTTCTTTGAGTTTATTTATATAGTGGATTACATTGATTATCTTCTATATATTAAACCATCCCTGCAGCCCTAGGATGAATCCTACTTGATCACGATAGATAATTGTATTAATGTGTTCTTAGTTTTGTTTTGCAAGAATTTTATTGAGTATGTTTGCAGGAATATTCATAAGGGAAATTAGTCTGAAGTTCTTTTTCTTTTTCTTTGATTGAACAACTTTATTTTAAAAAACAAAGATAAATGAACAAATTATAAGCATTTTGCATGAAAGTATACGAATACATTATTGTCAGTGCTTAGCTTTTTTTTTTCAAGGATTGATAGTGTGCATTAAGATCTTACTAGTTACATTGAGCATAAAGTACATGTAAAACAGAATGTAACCCGGAATTAGTCAAAGATTTCTGGGTGTGTAAGGATTAAGCATAATGTTTCTTTTTCTTTTCTTTGAACACAGTCTATGAGTAGTTTCTGGAGTGTTCAGAGCTTTCTGGGGTTAGTATCCAATTATCGGTGACTGCATATTATGTCTGTTCTTTTGTGACTGAGTTACCTCGCTCCAAATGATATTCTCTACATACATCCATTTTCCTAGGAATTTCATAAAGTTATTGTTTCTGATAGCTGAGTTACTCCATTGTGTAAATGTACCACAATTTTTGTATCCATTCATCTACTGAAGGACATCTAGGTTCTTTCCAGCTTCTGGCTATTATAAATAGAGCTGCTATGAACATTGTGATGCATGTTACTTTGTTGTATATTGGAGCATCTCTGGGGTATATGCCCAGAAGTGGAATAACTGGGTCTTCAGGTAGTATTTTGTCCAATTTAATGAGGAATTGCCAGACTGATTTCCAGAGTGGTTGTATCAGTTTACAACCCCAGCAACAGTGGAGAAGTGTTCCTCTTTCTCCACATCCTCACCAGCATCTGCTGTCATCTGAATTTTTGATCTTGGTTAATCTGACTGGTGTGAGGTGGAATCTCAGGGTTGTTTTGATTTGCATTTCCCTGGTGGCTAATGATGTTCAGCACTTCCTTAGATCCTTCTCAGCTGTTCGATATTCCTCAATTAAGAACTTTTTGTTTAGCTCTGTACCCCATTATTAATAGGGTTGTTTGATTTTCTGGTGTCTAGTTTCTTGAGTTTTTTGTATAGATTGGATATTAGGCCTCTATTTGATGTGGGGTTGGTAAATATCTTTTCCCACTCTGTTGGCTGCTATTTTGTTGTTATTCATGACAGTGTCCTTAGCCTTACAGAAACTTTGCAATCTCATTAAGTCCCATTTGTCAATCTTTGAACTTAGAGCACGAGCCATTGATGTTCTGTTCAGGAAATTTTCTCTTGTTCCTATGTGTTCTAAAGTTTTCCCTATTTTCTCATCTAATAGTTTCAGTGTACCAGGTTTAATGTGAATATCATTGATCCACTTACACTTGAGCTTTGTACAAAAAGATAAGAAAGGGTCTATTTTCATTCTTCTACGTGCTGAGTGCCAGCTGGACCAGCACCATTTGTTGAATAGGCTGTCCTTTTTCCATTGAATGTTTACTGCTCCTTTGTCAAAAATCAGGTGACCATATACGTGAGGGCTCATTTCTGGATCTTCTATTCTATTCCATTGATCCACATGCCTATTTCTGTACCAGTACCATGCAGTTTTCAGCACAATTGCCTTGTAATATAGCTTGAGGTCAGGGATAGTGATTCCCGCAGATGTTTTCTTGTTGTTGAGGATGGATTTTGCTATTCTAGGTCTTTTGTTATTCCAGATGAAATTGCACATTGATCTTTCCAACTCAATGAAGAACTGGGTTGGAATTTTGATGGGGATTGCATTGAATCTGTAGATTGCTTTTGGTAGGATGGCCATTTCTAAAATGTTGATCCTTCCAATCCATGAGCATGGGAGATCTTTCCATTTTCTGAGATCTTCCTCAATCTTCTTCTTTAGAGATTTGAAGTTCTTGTCATACAGGTCCTTCACTTGCTTAGTTAGAGTCACACCAAGGTATTTCATAGTTTTTGTGATTATATTGAAGGGTATCTTTTCCCTAATTTCTTTCTCCACATGTTTGTCCTTTGAGTATAGGAAGGCTACTGATTTGTTTGTGTTAATTTTATATCCAGCCACTTTGCTGAACTTGTTTATCAGCTGTAGGAGTTCTCTGGTGGAACTGGGGGGGGGGTCACTTAAGTACATGACCATGTCATCTACAAATAGTGATGTTTTTACTTCTTCCTTTCAAATTTGTATCCCTTTGACTACCTTTTGCTGTCTAATTGTTCCGGCCCAGACTTCCAGTACTATGTTGAATAGGTAGGGGTAGAGTGGGAAGCCTTGTCGAGTCCCTGATTTTAGTGGGATTGCTTCAAGTTTCCCATCATTAAGTTTGATGTTGGCTGTTGGTTTGCTGTATAATGCTTTTATAATGTTTAGGTATGGGCCTTGGATTCCTGCTCTTTCCAAGACTTTTAACATGAAGGGGTGTTGAATTTTGTCAAATGCTTTCTCAGCCTCTAGTGAGATGACCATGTGGTGTTTTTCTTTGAGTTTTTTAATATGGTGGATTACATTGATGGATTTCCTTATATTAAACAATTCCTGCATCCCAGGGATGAAGCCTACTTGATCATGGTGAATGATCGTTTTGATGTGTTCTTGGATTCAGTTTGCAAAGATTTTGTTGAATATTTTTACATCAATGTTTATAAATAAGATTGGTCTGAAGTTCTCTTTCCTTGTAGGGTCTTTGTGTGGTTTAGGAACGAGGGTTATTGTAGTCTCAAAAAATAAGTTAGGTAGTGTTCCATCTGATTCTATTTTGTGGAATAGTTTGGAGAGTACTGGTATTAGGTCGTCAATAAATGTCTGATAAAATTCAGCACTGAACCCATCCGTACCTGGGCTTTTTTTTGGTTGGGAGGCTTTTGATGACTGATTCTATTACTTTATGTGTTATGGGGTTATTTAGATGATTTACCTGGTCCTGGTTTAACTTTAGTATCTGGTATCTGTCTAGAAATTCATCCATTTCTTCAAGACTTTCCAGTTTTGTTGAGTATAAACTTTTCTAGTAGGATCTGATGATTTCTTGAATTTTCTCAGTTTCAGTTGTTATGTCTCCACTTTCCTTTCTGATTTTGTTAATTTGGATACTCTCTCTTTGCCCTCCAGTTAGTTTGCCTAAGTGTTCATCAATCTTGTTAATTTTCTCAAAGAAACAGCTCTTGGTTTTGTTGATTCTTTGAATGGTACTTTTTGTTTATATTTGTTCTGTTTCTGCCCTATCTTTGATGATGTCTTGCCGTCTATTCCTCTTGGGTGTATCTGCTTCCTTTTGTTCTAGAGATTTCAGCTGTGCTGTCAAGTTGCTAGTATATGTTTTCTCCAGTTTCTTTTTAGAAGCACTCAGAGCTGTGAGTTTTCCTCTCAGTACTGCTTTTATTGCATCCCATAGGTTCGGGTATGTCCTTTTTTTTTTTTTTTTATTGAATTCTAGAAAATCCTTAATTTCTTTCATTTCTTCTTTGACCCTGCAATGGTTTAATAGAGCATTGTTTGTTTCCATGTGTATTTGGGCTTTTTGTTGTATTTGTTGTTATTAAAGACCAGCCTTAGACCATGGTGATCTAAAAGGATGCATGGGAGTATTTCAATCTTCTTATATCTATTGAGGCTCGTTTTGGGACCAATTATGTGGTCAATTTTCGAGAAGGTGCTGTGTGGTGCTGAGAAGAAGGTGTATTCTTTTGTTTTAGGATGATATGTTCTGTAGATATCTATTAATTCCAGTTAGTTCATAACCTCTGCTAGTTCGACAGTGTCCTTGTTCAGTTTCTGTTTGCATGATCTGTCCATTGGTGAGAGTGGGGTACTGAGGTCTCCCACTGTTATTGTGTGGGGTGCAATGTACTTTTTGAGCTTTAGTAGGGTTTCTTTTATGAATATGGGTGCTTTTGTATTTGGAGCATATATGTTAAGGATTGAGAGTTCCTCCTGACAAATTTCCCCTATAATGAGTAAAAAGTATCCTTCTTTATCTTTTTTGATAAATTTTGGTTGAAAATCTACTTTGTTTGATATTAGAATGGCCACTCCAGCTTGCTTCTTAGGGCCATTTGCTTGGAAGTTTTTTCCCAACCTTTTACTCCGAGGTGGTGTCTGTCTTTGTCTTTGAGATCAGTTTCCTGTATGCAGCAAAATGCTTGGTTTTGTTTATGTATCCAGTCTGATAGTCTATATCATTTTATTGGGGAATTGAGTCAATTTATGTTAACAGATATCAAGGAACAGTGGTTGCTGTTTCCTGCTATTTTTGCTTTTGGAGGTTGAATTATGCCTGTGTGTCTTTCTTCTTTTGGTTTTCTTGCTTAGGAGTTTTCTTGTTTTTATTAGGATGTAGTTCCCCTCATTGTATTGGGTTTTCCACCTATAATTTGTTGTAGTGCTGGGTTTGTGGTCAGATATTGTGTAAATTTAGTTTTGTCTTGAATATCTTAGTCTCTCCATCTATGGTGATTGAGAGTTTTGCTGGGTATAGCAGCTTTGGCTGGCACCTGTGCTCTCTTAGGGTCTGCATGATGTCTGTCCAGGCTCTTCTAGCTTTCATAGTCTCTGTTGAGAAATTGGGTGTGATTCTGATATGTCTGTCTTTATATGTTACATGACCTTTTTCCCTTACTGCTTTTAGTATTCTTTCTTTGCTTTAGGCACTTGGTGTTTTGATTATTATGTGTCTGAAGAAATTTCTTTTCTGGTCTAACCTATTTGGAGTTCTGTAGGCTTGTTTTATGCTCCTGGTCATCTCATTCTTAAGGGTAGGGAAGTTTTCTTCTATGATTTTGTTGAAGATATTTACAGTGCCTCTTAGTTGATATTCTTCAACCTCTTCTATTCCTATTATCCTTAGGTTTGGTCTTCTCATTGTGTCTTGGATCTCCTGGACATTTTGGGTTAGGAGCTTTTGGTTTTGCATCTTCTCTGACTGTTTTGTCTATGTTTTTAATGTTGTCTTCGGTCCCTGAGATTCTCTCATCCATCTCTTGTAGTCTGTTGGAAATGCTTGCTTCTGTGACTCCTGATTTCTTTTTTAGGTTTTCTACCTCAAGGGTTGTCTCTTTTAGTGTTTTCTTTATTCTGTCCATTTCTATTTTAAATTCCTTCTTCCATTCCTTCATCTCATTGGTTCTGTTTTCCTCTAGTTCTTTGAGTTCTTTGAGTGTTTTTCTTGTTTTCTCTTTAAAAGCTTCTAATTCTTTATGCTTTTCCTCCTGTTCTTGTTTAAGGATCTCTATCATCGTCCTGAGGTATGATTTGAGTCTGTGTCTTCTTTTTCTGGAGTGTTTGGGATTCTGCTGTTTGCTGTGATAGGAGAGCTGGGTTCTGGTGTTACCAGGTTGTCTTGGTTTCCCTGTGGTACATTCTTTTGCTTTCCTCTTGCTATCTTGTTGTCAGTGATTGGTTCTTGCCTTTCCCTTGTACCTGGCTTGTGTCCCTGGATCTCTGAGTGTTCTTGGTGGCAGATGCCCTGAAGGCCTGTTCTGCACCCAAAGACCCTCGGCTGGGAACAGGCAGCCCAATGTCGGGTTCCTGGTTCCCTCAACCAAGCTGGGGGGGCACTTTCTGCGAGCTCAGCAGAGATGTCTCTGCTCCCCAGCTACTTGGAACACTTTCTCATCAGGCCTGTGTCCCTGTATCTCTGCTGTTCCTGGTGGCAGATGGTTTGAGTGCCAATTCTGCTGAAGTTCTCTTTCTTTGGTGGGTCTTTGTGTGGTTTAGGGATAAGCAAAAAATTCCACCAGAGAACTCCTTAACCTGAAAAATAACTTCAGCGAAGTGGCTGGATAAAAAATTAACCCAAACAAATCAGTATCCTTCCTCTACTCAGAGGATAAATAGGCTGAGAAAGAAATTAGGGAAAGTACACCTTTCTCAATAGCCACAAATAATATAAAATAGCTTGGGTTGACTCTAACCAAGCAAGTGAAAGATCTGTATGATAATAACTTCAAGTCTCTGAAGAAAGAAATCCAAGAAGATGACAGAAGATGAAAAGATCTCCCACGCTCATGGATTGGCAGGATTAACATAGTAAAAATGATCATCTTGGCAAAAGCAATCTACAGATTCAATGCAATCCTCATCAAAATTTTAATTCCCTCTTCATAGAGTTAGAAAGGGCAATTTGTAAATTCATTTGGAATAACAAAAAACCCAGGATAGTGAAAACTATTCTCAACAGTAAAAGAACTTCTAAGGTAATCACGATCCCTCACCTCAAGCAGCATTACAGAGCAATAGTAGTAAAAAAAAATAAATAAATAAATAACTGCATGGTATTAGTACAGAGACAGGCAGGTAGATCAACTGAATAGAATTGGAGACCCAGAAATGAACCCACACAACTATGATCACTTGATATTTGACAAAGAAGCTCAAACCATCCAGTGGAAAAAAGACCGCATTTTCAACAATGGTGCTGGTTCAACTGGCAATCCATATGTAGAAGAATGTACATTGACCACTTCTTATTTCCTTGTACAAAGCTCATGTCCAAGTGGATCAAGGACCTCCACATAAAAGCAGATACACTGAAACTAGTAGAAGAGAAAGTGTGGAAGAGCTTCTAACACATGGGCACAGGGGAAAATGTTCTGAACAGAACTTCAATGAGTTATGCTCTAAGATCAACACAACAAATGGGACCTAGTAAAATTGCAAAGCAATTTCTGCAAGGCAAAGAACACTGTCAATAGGACAAAATGGCAGCTAACTAAAGATCTTTACCAATCCTACATCTAGTAGAGGGATAATATATCCAATATATACAAAGAACTCAAGAAGATAGACTCCAGAGAATCAAATAACCCTATTAAAATATTGGTCACAGAACTAAACAAAAAATTCTCAACTGAGGAATACCGAATGGACGCGGAGCACCTAAAGAAATGCTCATGGTATCCACTCACTGATAAGTGGATATTAGTCCAAACTCTTGGAATACCCAAGATACAATTCACAGACCACATGAAGCTCAAGAAAAGAAAGACCAAAGTGTAGATGCTTCAGTCCTTCTTAGAAGGGTGAACAAAATATTCATAGGAGGAAGTACAGAGACAAATTTGGACCCAAGACTAAAGAAAAGCCCATTCAGAGACTGCCCCACCTGGGGATCCATCCCATACACAGTTACCAAACCCAGACAATATTTCCGATGTCAAGAAATGCATGCTGACAGGAGCCTGATATAGTTGTCCCCTGAGAGGCTTTGCCAGAGCCTGACAAATACAGAAGCAGATGCTGGAAACCAACCATTGGACTGAGAATGGTGTCTCCAATGAAGAAGTTAGAGAAAGAACTCAAGGAGCAGAAGCGGTTTGCAACCCTGTAAGAAGAACAATATCAATCAACCAGATCTCCCATACTCCCAGGGACTAAGCTACAATCCAAAGCGGGACCCATGGATCCAACTGCATATATAGCAGAGGATGGCATTGTCTGGCATCAGTGAGAGAAGATGCCCCAGTGTAGTTGAATGCCTGGGTGGGGAGGCTGGGGGGGAGGGAGTGGACGGGTGGGGGAGCACCCTCATAGGAGCAGTGAGAGAGGAGATGGCTTAGAGGTTTCCAGAGGGAAAAGCAGGTAAGGGGATAACATTTGAAATGTAAATAAAGAAAATATTCAATAAAAGAAAAGAAAAAATCTAAGGACAGTGTAGTTTTGGAATACTGAGATAACTCTAAGCAATAGTAATTTTTTATCTTCTCTGTTCTGGGGTTTTCTGGATGTGAGAAAAAAAATCATGGGAGTAAATTTAAAGTTCTTCCTTTTTTGAGGAGGAAACTATCTTTTTTGTTTTTATTCTGGATGGTCTTTAGATTCTTAAACAACACTGGAGTGAACAGCTATGCTTCAAGTGTTCACACTCACTGAAGAAATAAATAAAGACTTTACCTTGGTTTAGTAATAACTCCGCCTGTCTCAGGGGGTAGAAATGCAGCTCCTGTATCTGTAACTCACCTTGGTAAGAGCACGTTGCTTAATATCTTTGTTACTTATCATCTCCATCTAGAACACAGCATACAAATATGTCTCTTTCTCCCTCACAGTGCACTATGGGGCCTAATAAATGTTTGGAAGATTATAATCCTCAATGAAGGAAGCTACAAAATATAATCATCTCATTTTCAACATATGTTAAGAAACAAGAATTTAGCAGGCCATTTATCTGGCAAAGGGCAAGAACGTGACATGTGACATAAAAGGGATTTGTCAGATTCCAATGATTCAATGCTTCTTCTCTGACTCCAGCTTCCTGCGTTAGGCAGTAATAAAGCAGTTACAAGGAAGATAATTGAGGTTTTGCTCATTCATGGCAGTGTTTTGCCTTTAGTCTTTAGGGACCTGCAGAGTTTACGCCCATCCAGGTCAGCTGTAAGGATGGGGAACTGGGGCGGGGTGATCTAGCAACCACAGGAATAGAAGTAAAATCTCTATATCTTCTGTGTATCCTACATGTCAACAATTCACCTATTCTCCTCAGAAAGATTCATCCCTGACTTTTCCTGTAATACCTAGCAGTCCAAAGGTGGGAACATGCCGAATGCTACCTGGGAACAGTTTCCCATAAACTAAATTTGCTGAGACTTTTCAAAGACTCTTGTAAGACTTGATTATACATAGAATATAGTTTAAGTCCTGAAGGAATTAAAGAGAAGACAAAGGGGTTTCCAATGACCATAAAAATGTTCCAGAGTCATTGGCTATAACACATATTGAATTGCATCTTTGATCAGTTCAAACTATCTTTCTGTCCTCATCACAGCCTATGATTGAGGCATCTTTATAGGCATCTTAAACCCAGTAATCCTTGCTGCCTGGTGTCCCCTTATTCTGAACGCTCATTCCCAATGTTTCTCCATGAATGCCACTCTGATACTTCAAGACCCAGCTCAGAATTTTGTACTTGCTATCTTAGAAAGTCAGTTATGCCATCTGGGTTTCCCTAATATTTATAAAGATAAGTGTATTAGCCTGGTTCTATTTATAGATTCATGAACAAATATACACATACACTCTGGATTGATAAATAGCATATGCAAAAATAATTTATATCTTACTTTAATATTTTAATCTATTATTGACATTTAAATTGTTTATATTACATATATGCTACATGTATTTTATTTACATTTATATATTTGTATATAAAGATATTTGTTATAACTTTTTATATTTTTTATATTCCCATGCACTTGTAGTTATTGGGCAAATATACGTTTATATAATTGTGTGTTGTCATGGGTGGAATCTGTGATTTTCCAAAGTGCCACATGTTAAAGGTTAGTCCTTAGCTACTAGACCACAGTACTGAGAGGTAATAGTGTCTTTAGCAAGTGAATCTTGATAAAAGACCATTAGAGAAGTAGCTGCAGGAGCCACTTACTCATCCCATGATCTACTGTGTCAACTCCCCCCCCAAAAAAAAAACAGCCAGCCATCATGGACTAGAACTTCTGAAATAATGACAAAAGTCACGTATTTCCTTGTTAATCATTTACCTCAGTACTTTTTTTTCCAGAATTGACTAATAGATACATATATCCAGAAATGCATATATTATACATTTATATATTTAGTTAATTTCTACTTAGAGTGCACTCAATTAAATAGTAAATTTAAAATAAACATAATTATTAAATGTCCCTTCTGTATCAGTCACTAGGTTATGAACTCTTCTAAGTCCAATGTTCAGAATCAGATTGAGACCTGAGTAGACACAATGTTCACCTTTATTAAACACTAACTCCATGTCAGGTGCTGAGCTAAGTGATCTGTGTACTTGATCTCATTTAATCTCCTCAGCTATCCAGTAAGACCGATAATTACTTGTATTCATAGGTGAAGAATAAAAAAAGAAAATGATCTCAAACAAATGATATAATGTGCCATTTACCTTGGGTGTTTATGCTTCCAGCCAGGTTTGGTCTTGATTCTAAAAGTCTGGCCTTTGATCACCTAGTGATGCTGGAAGCCACATGAGGATACTAAGTCAATTGCCTAATAGTCAGCTAACCACGGTGAACATCTGCAAGCCAGTCTCTTTCCATGGTGCAGATCAGTAACATTTCCCTGTCTTTCATGGCCCAGAAACCAAAGTCTAAAGTGAATCCTGGACTGACAAAGAAAAACACCCTCCCTTTTAAGGAAAGAAAACTCACATTTCATACGAAAACAACAAATGGACATTTTAACATCTTCACTGTAAAACTAAAACATAAACTCTAACTCCCTCAGAATCTAGTTTCCGTCATTCAGACTGTTGTATCTCAAACAGGCATGTTATGAGCAAAGCAAAATCACAAGTCTTTCTCCCACCTACAGAATGAAAAACCTGCATTTGGGCAAGATCCTTGAGTGTGTCCTACATATGACACAGCTTAAGAAGCATACATCTAGATCATTTTCACTTCCTGCCCCAAAGCATTAATGTGGTTCTAAATGAGAACCACATGACCCTCCGTTACTGGGCCACTGAGGGGATGAGGTAGGAGGTGAACTTGAAAGTCTAATATTAGCTTTAGTACAAGTAGGTTGTGTGGCCTCTCACACAAAAACATATTGTCTCTCTGAGTGAATCTCTGTAGGTTGATGTCAAGAACAACATGATTGGACAGTAGAGAGTGGGGCGGGAACAGAGTGTTTGTAAGGTGGAAAAGAAGGAAAGCAGGAGATTCAAGATGGACATAGCAGAGGAGGATGGTTCAGATCAAGGTGAATTAGATCAATTTTATCTTGTCTAGGTGGGTGGTTTATATCTTTATTAATTGGCAGTGAATTTATCATTTGGATGTATTGTGGATTGAGAATTTAACATATAAATCTATTTGATAAGTTATTGATTGTTGAGTTGTGATTTTTATCGGGCTGCAGAGGACAGTGTGTGAAAGCAATGGCAGAGAGGCAGCTGGAGCCTGCAGTTCCAGCTCTGTTGCCCATCTGAAGTGACACGTAGGGTCCACTGAACAAAATGTGTGGGTACTAGGCTTGGTAACTAACTGCCTAGAGGACTATGTAGGACGGGGTGAGACCTTGAGACCAGTAGTAGTAGAACTTTTTAAATTTTTACTGCAACAAAAGAAAGAAAATGAGATTGGTAAGAGAGGGATGAGCAGATGTTATTGGAAAAGTGGCTATTTCAGTTAAAGTATCCATTAAAATAAATCAGGAAAATAACACGTGTCTGGTTAACATTGTAGAGGATTGTGTTTCTGTCTAACCACCGCTGTGCTTTCAGCACATGGTGGTTGCCCTACAAATAACAGGAACCAGAAATAAATGAAAGACTACTCTTGCTCTTAAACAGGCTCAGAAACCTTCCTCAGGAGTAACAGTGCCTTATTATATACCTCTGTGGTCATTTTACATAAAGGGACACTTAGAATAATGGAACACATTTATTTAAATAGAATTAGTCACAAATTTACCAACTAATATTTCTATAAGAGAAGATTCCTATATTTTTCAGAACATTAGTACATGATAGGATTCAAACAACACTTGTACTCTTGGACACTTGCAAACTTCATATTAAATGCATCCATAATTATTTGAGAGCTGCATAATATTCCTTTAAATTAATGTGTCCTATGAAGTCCACAAAGCTGAATGTTTTGATGAGCTCTTAATATTCCATATTTTGAAAAAAAAAAGTCCTGTAATGGACATCCTAAAATGTATATTTTGGTAGTATTTCTTTGATAATCACCAGAGTGTCTTGATAGTCACCAAGTGTTGTGATAGTTACTAGTACCGACTGCTGGCTTTTCTTTCTGGTTTCAAAATTTTAGCATTCTAAAGAAATCACAGTCTTTGGTGGCTGTAAGAAAGACTAGGACCTAAAGCAGCTAGCTACTGGTGCCATCGAAGTCCTTGGAAATGGCAAAGCATCTGATCCCACATATTTTTCTTTCATGGACAATTACATCAAAGTGGGAATCCTGTGCTAGAAACTGGCTTAGAGAGCCAGTAGATGAAATGTCATGTTATACAAATGACCAGACACTAATTGAATAAACAAGACAAACTCAGAATTGCATTATTTTCCAGATCCTTGGAGTGGTACTTTGGAACATGGATTCTTATTGTGTGTGTCGGGGGCGGGGGTTGGCTGTTTTAAATACGTAAAAAGGAGTAGATGTCACAGTGAATTGATATTCAGAATTCTCAAAGTTGGAGGCAAGGTCAAACCTTCCCTGAAGTGGAAAGTTTAGTTTCTTTGAAAAGTTAATTATGTCAAATGATGGTTTGCTGGGGCACACAGGTGAAAGGATGTTAAAGCAGACACATGAAAGAATGTTTTCCTGTAATGGACACAAGTTAAAGGATGTTTTGATACAGCAGACCTATGGAAGGACCTGTGATGAAGGGGTATAAATATCATCCCACAGGCAGTGGGAGTCAAGCACTGAGCTTTGATTGATTTTCTCTCTCTCATTATTCTTTGCTAACTACACACATGTATTGGTTCACCTTGCATAGTGTTGTTGAGCTCAACTTGTCAAAATATTGCCATTGAGAGAAACTGGCCAAGAACTACTGGTGAGGTTCCTATGGTCATGAGCCTATAAGCTTCTTCAGGATTGAATTGCAGCTGCTGGTTACTGCCTGGTGTCTGCCTGCTGAAAAGAGTGGACTGAAACTGCTGGTTTAATGTGTGGTGTCTGCCTGACTTTGAGGACTGGTCTCCAGATACTGAGTGTTTGCTGAGGAATTGAACTGTTGACAAAGAAGATCAAGCTCACTCCCCCATATCCTAATAACTTTTCTCTTCTGCTATCTCTGCTGGGTGGTGGACTAAAGGAGAGGTTGAACCCTTGTTAAAAGTAGGTTGCAAAAAATTGATGTTTACACTTGCTTAATTGAAAGTGAATGTGAAATTTTGGGCTTCTTGGTGATCCTGAGTGAATATACCATTCACCTCCGAATTTGACCTTTAATAGGAGGGTCCCAGCATCTACTTTGTCTTGATAATGTGAGGGCTAAAAGCTTAAATGGGGCAAGGCAGTTACCATCACTCAACAGAGTCAGACTCATCTCCCACTAACGTTGCCACACACACTTCTAAGGGATTCCAATCTCCTGTTCAATGAGTCTGCATCACTGGACATTGAGCCACAGCGCTGAGGCGTAAGAAAGCCTGGAAAATGAACTAAGAGAGGACTGGGCTCCTCAATTGACTTGAAAGTAAAAGACCAAGTGTTATCTCTGAGACTACAGAAAATCATTACTGTTCTTATGCCTCATTTTCCTTTCCTCTAGGAACTCTTCCTACCAAATGTGGTCCCATTTCAGCAGTTCTCTCTCAGCCTGAGTAAGATAGGTTGTACCAGTCTGTTCCCTCGCTGAACTTCAGAAAGTGTATCTACCTGTATCATTTCATCATATCTTCAGTGGCCAGGAAAATGATCATCTCTTATTTCAAATGTGTGGGTTTTTTTTTTTTTTTTTTTTTTTGTTTTGTTTTGTTTTTTTCAATATACAGGGTCTCTCTGTCTTGGAATTCCCTCCATAGACCAGGCTGGCCTCGAACTCCAAAATCTCCCTGCCTTTGCCTCCCAAGTGCCATGATTAAAGGTGTGTGCACACCACCACCGCCTAGCTTTATTCAGTCCTTTGATTCATGTCTTTCTACTCATTTTAGGAAGATCTTCTGAGTCTACTCCTATATAGCTAGAAGAAACTCTGAGAGATAGGATGGTACTACTGAGGCACACCTGGGTGGCAGAAGCTCTCCTGCCAGAACTCAGAAATTGGGGTGAGGGCTAGCCCCATCTTACCAACAGCTGGGCTCTTGCTAAAGTAAGCCAGATTCCGACCAGAACCTGTTGCACATCTTCACATGGGAACCTAGGCTGCTGTGATGACAGGAAATGACAAATGATCTTTCCCTCAGAAAGACAAGTCACAAATGGATCATCCTTTGCTCAAACAATGTCAATAGGCAACCCAGGATAATCAGACTTTGGGAAAATCCAGGCTTAGACGTTTCTGTTAAAGGAGATGACATGTGCAAATTTACTTTACATACTTTCCTCGTCCCAAACTTGGCTTTTCAATCTAGAGTGCATTCAAGTAGATTTTAAAGGTCAGAAAGTTAAAGGGTCTTTTACATGTTCCTCATCTGATTATGCTCCTAAGGGACCCACTGTATAAATGACAGCCTGGCTGGCCCTGGGCTGTCTATATAGCTCAGCTGTTCACTTCTCAACTCAGGGGCACATGCCCTGTTTTCGTTTTATTTTTTTCATCTGACTCGAATGCTAAGCACGTGTTTCACGAAAGCCTCTCTTTAGAAGCAGTGTGAAGGCAGTTGAGATTTTCTTTCACCACCACCAAAAAATGTAGGAATGAACACCTTTCATTAAAGCAGATTCCAGGGAGAGAAAAGGCAGCTAGCCAAAGAGGAGGAAGGGACTAGGCAGCCAATCAGTTCCAGCCCAGTGAATAACAGATCTGCCTCCAGGCCTCTAATCTACATACAGTACCAGAAGATTCCAGAGCACCTCTGCTTCACTTTCCTGAAGAATGTTAACCTGAGTGCCCCTTCTAGATTTCTCTGCCCTTCAATAGGGCTTCTGAAGTCCCACCTCCATCAAACTTGATGCTAACACCTCCTCCTAGAGTTGAGTTTATAGTGAGCAGGTTCTCAGTCAGAAGAGAAAGGCCAAATGGCACTCACACGTGAGCCTGAGGGCCAATTTGTTCATAACTGGATTGGTGTGCAGGGGAGATGGAGTGAGGGAATGCTAACCCTCCCTGTAGTAGCAGATGCTCCCCTGCTGCTCTTTTCTTGCCAGCTGCTCCACCTGAAGAGAAACAGGGACAACCTTGAACCCAGAGAAGAAAAAAGTCTGTTCCATAAAAGGACAGAACCTTCTGCCAGAATACACCCAGAAATCTGAGTACATGCAGCAACCACTGAAGAAGGCAGAGTCTAAAGACAGGGGTCGCAGGCCAGAGTAGATTTGGGTGAACAAGAGGAGAGGATGCAGCCAGTAAAAGTGTAAAGCCAAGCAAAACATTCCTCAACGGGAGTAAAAAAAAAAAAAAAAAAAAAAAAAAACTATATGCAACTTCCAATGTCTCATTTGAATCTACATGGCCCACTATGAGACAAAAGTCTCAATATTATCGGAAGCCCAGAGTCAGATACAGAGCCTGAAAATGGCCCCCAAAGAAAGGAAGCTAGGTTTAAAGACCTTGGATTTGCTACGATTTGTTAAGTAAGACTTTAGGCAGCACACTTAGAGGTCTGTGTGATATAAGTAACTCCTGTGGAAAAGAGGACAGAACAGCTGTTTAAAATGTGAAGGGCTGAGTCTGATGTCATCACTTACAGCTTTCTGACCTGTTCAAGGCCACCTGGAAGCTAGAGGACTTTTCCATTGCTGTGAGCAGACACCATGACCAAGGGAACTTTTATAAGGACAGCATTTAATGAGGTCTGACTTACAGGTTCAGGGGTTCAGTCCACCATCATCATGGCAGAAAGCATGGCAGCATGTAGGCAGGCATGGAGCTGCAGGAACTGAGAGTTCTACATCTTGCTCCGAAGGCAAACAGAAAAAGACTGACTTCCAGGCAGCTAGAACGATGGTCTTAAAGCCCACACCCACAGTGACACACCTCCTCCAACAAGGCCACACCCACTCCAACAAGGCCACACCCACTCCAACAAGGCCACACCCACTCCAACAAGGCCACACCCACTCCAACAAGGCCACACCTACTTCAACAAGACCACACCTCCAAATAGTGCCACTCCCTGGGCCAAGCATATTCAATCCACCACAAGGACCCTGCCTTACTTACTTGATTCCATACTTTTTCCCCACAATGTACTAAGAATTTATATTAATTTTTTTATTTCTGTGTACCACTTACAGACCTAGTAACTTAGAGAAACATTAATTGTCTTATACAAAGAGCTTAACCAGTTACTGTGTTTAGGATTGCACAAGACTTAACTCAGCCAAGGTTAAGTTCTTACTTACACTGTGAAGAACTCACTTGTAGCTTCATTTGGGGTGTTGCTGGACTTCGTTTTCTTCCAGTATTAGGACCTAGGTTTTGATTTTCTTGTTGTCTGACAACCAGGGCCCTCTTCTAACTTCTTCATACACAGCTTGCTGAAGCTTCAAGTCTAAAACAATGCACTGAGTCTTCTCACCGAGTCACAGAGAGTCGCTGTGACTCTCATGTCACCTCCCCTTCACATTGCTTCTCTGCCACCATCCAGAGACTTCTGAGATTAGACCCATCCAAACCATACAGCTGCTATCTTAAACTACCACACCGCACCACCTAATCAAAGCAGTGGCATTTCAGGTTGTTCAAGGATTCTGGCTTTAGAAGCAAATGTCTTTAGAGGACCATTTTGAAATCCATCTTCTGTGGCACCAATTAGTTCTATTAAATCCTATTCTGCTTAAAACCTCTGAAATAATTAAGGTTTCCTATACTGTGCCATAAAGGTTCTGGCATCGTTGTCTACAAGCAATCCATGAGGAAGAGAAAATAACCCTTAAGATTTATAACTGCCTTACCCTTGAACTACTTGAGATCATTCCCCAAAATATCAGCTAAAAAATATTTACAAATATGTCATAAGGCTGTGAAACTTAAGAGTGAATCAAAAAAGAACCATAAGGCAAATCTGAGGAGGGACTTCTTATTAGATCAGTCCAAGGTCATCCTTAGCAAAATATATAATTTGAGGTCAGCCTGAGTTACTTGAGTTCATGTCTCAAAGGCAGGGGGTCGGGGGGTGAAGGAGAGAAGAAGAGAAGGAGAGATAAAAAAAGGTAGAAAGAGTGCTTTTAGAACCTCATGGACAAAATAGACAAAAGTAGAGAAGATCTTAGTGCAATCCATTATCAAGATGAGAGAGGAAATATTCAAAGTGTAGAACAGTTGATTGGACACTACTTGGTGTGAGACTTTGGCTCAAACATTTACTGTTTAAATACCAGTGGAGTACCTCAGGCCAGCAAAGAAGATGGTTCCCACACGGCATAATAAAACAATAGCTACATATTTTATTTTTACTAAATAACACCATGTTAACTAGTTTTTACACATCAACACCATTAGCCATTACCTACTGTCTTAGTCAGGGTTTCTATTGTTGTACAAGCACCGTGACCAAGAAGCAAGTTGGGGAGGAAAGGGTTTATTCAGCTTACACTTCCATATCACTGTTTATCACCAAAGGTAGTCAGGACTGGAACTCAAGCAGGTCAGGAAGCAGGAGCTGATGCAGAGGCCATGGAGGGATGTCACTTACTGGCTTGCTTCCCCTGGCTTGCTCAGCCTGCTTTCTTATAGAACTCAGGTCCACCAGCCCAGGGATGGCTCCACCCACAATGGGCTGGGCCAGGGATGGCACCATCCACAATGGGCTGGGCCCTCCTCCCTTGATCACTAGTTGAGAAAATGCCTTACAGCTGGATCTCATGGAGGCATTTCCTCAAGGGAGGCTCCTTTCTCTGTGATATTTCCAGCTTGTGTCAAGTTGACACAAAACCAGCCAGTACACCTACAATCTGAGTTTAAATTTTTTTTCTACAGAGAGGAAATCTATTCTCAAATCAGTTTTAGGAAAAGGTAGGTGGAGATAGACTCAAGTCTAACACTTTCTCCATCTTGAATAACATGAAATACTATTGGGGTTTCTGGCCAGATCCTCAGGGTCCTTTTCACCAGCCCTGTGTTTCCTTCCCCACCCATTAACACTCCCTGCTGTCACTGTCGCACCTCTGGGCTTCACTGTCACAGTCAACACCTGCATTCTTTCTAGAACCAGCCTTTGAGTCTACAATGCCCTTAGGAACTGTGAGACCAGAGCTTCCTTCAGCCTCTCAAGGCCACCCTTAGCCAATGCATGGTTGACCTGGGACAACGGTGATACTTGACTTATCAGGTTTGTAAGTTTGTAGACTGTGCACAAAGAACTTTCTATGTCGCTTTGCCTGTGACCACACTACACACTTCATTGGCTTCTTCTGTTTTGCAGTCTGTCCTTAAACACTACTTTCCTAGTGTCTCTTAGAATTCCTTCTAAACACGTGCAGAGAGACCTAAGGCGCTGCCTTGAGACAGCCTCCTGACATCCGTGAGGAAGCAGAATGCGAACCAAGGGAAGAAAGCGAGTAACTCAGTGAAGGAGGATGTCCTGTGTCTATCTCTTGCCTGCTCATTCATGCTCAGAGGTGTGCGTGCGTGCGTGCCCGTGTGCACACACACAGACACACTCATACAAACACACACACACAGACATACAGACACACTCATACAAACATACACACACAGACATACAGACACACTCATACAAATACACACACACACACACACACACACAAAATGAGTGTGCAGAATCTAAAAAAGGAGAGGTAGGAATCCAGTGTAGGTATTAGGGATGCTGCATTGAAGACTTGTAAAGACCAAACTTATTTACATCTCAATTAACTAAACTAAAATGTATCTCCCAGTCATAGTAGCCACGTTGTCGATGCTCAGTAGCCACGTGTGGCTTGTGATTACGACACTGGACACTGTAGACATTAGCTCCATATTGGAAAGCCCTGTGACTAGTGCTAGTATGTCACATGAATGGGAAGGGAGCCACTAACTTTCTATTAATTGCTCATTTATGTGATTATTTCTTTCTCTTTTTAAAAATGTCAGGGCTTGTGCCAATCAGTAAACACACACACAGAGAGAGAGAGAGAGAGAGAGAGAGAGAGGGAGGGAGGGAGGGAGGGAGGGAGGGAGGAGAACCAGGGATGCCTTTGATATTCACAACTGGGTGGCTGCACAGCCCACCTGCCTTTGGCAGTCACATCACAGTGGTGGTTGTCAAATGACTGGGATTGCAGAGATCCCTTTGAAAATGCACGTGGGCTTTTATGCACTGGATGAGGGCAATGCCCACACCTGCCCAGGAGATCTAAGTAGTGCAGTCGGCCTGCCTCCATCTGTTTACCTTGCCCATTTTGAAAGTGATGTGAAGAAGGTGCACACTGAACTTGCTTGGCATCTGTCACATCGGGTGCCATAGAGAGCAAAGCCCAACACTAGGAACAGTTCTCTCTTAAGGAATCAAACACTCCATATTTTTAAAAATAGATTTTAGAAGACTAAGATGAACTGGGCTTTTCTTTAAAATATTGTTTTCTTCTACCTTTTCATCTTGTTTTAAGAAGCCACGAGCCACAATGCCCTTCTGCTGCTCTTTAGAATAAATCCCACATAAAATAATAACTGATCTATATTGCCAATTATACTTATTACATTTACTATTTGAGTGTGTGTGTGTGTGTGTATGTGTGTGTATGTGTGTGTATGTGTATGTGTGTGTGTATGTGTGTGTATGTGTGTGTGTATATGTGTGTGTATGTGTGTGTGTATGTGTGTATGTGTGTGTGTATGTGTGTGTGTATGTGTATGTATGTGTGTGTGTATGTGTGTGTGTGTGTGTGTGTGTGTGTGTGACAGGAGATATGGGAGGATGTCAGACTATAATTCGTGGGAGTCTCAGGAGTTCATTCTCCTTTATCACATGGGTCCCAGGGATTGAAGTCCGGTCCTCAGGCTGATGGCAATTTCCTTTACTCACTGAACTACCTCACGGGCCCATCTTCAGATATTTTTAAACGGGGAGGCCTGTGATAATGATGGAGTCTGCAGTGCACACCCTCCCTGGTGAGAACTCAAGAACTATAAGCTCGACCTGCAGGGCGATGTAATATTCACTTGGAAAGACTGCATGGCTAGTTATCAGGGTACAGCTTTTAGGATCCCAACGGACAGTGAAAGGTAGAGCATGTAAGAGAACAGAAAAATGATGTTTCTAAAAACAATACAATGACTTTTGTCGATCGATATAGCAGCATCCGAAGCTTAACTCAGTCAGCTTTATGTGATGTTTAGCAACCTAAATGTACAGAAACCATGCAAACATTCACAAACCCATTCTTAAAGGTCTGGAGCAAAAACGGGAACTAGAGGCCACACAGCCAAGAGACTCTATTTCAAGGACAGAGAAGATAGCATTGCAACTGATGGGCTCCGTCTACAGTTCTGCCCCATTCCCGTGCCGCATCATGTACTTATGTGCGTTCGTGTGCACGTGTCTAGAACTTTTGCCTTTGCAACAGCAAGAGAGGAGTACAAAACATCCCTGTTCTCCCTCGAACTCAGACCATGGCGGCATCATCTGCCAAGCTCCTAAAGGTTGCCAGTTGGCTGTAGAGATCTGGCGCTTGCTCTCTGCACTGGGTCTCCTCTTGCAGCTCTGCTACAAGATAAAAGCAAAAGCAGAAAGGCAGTAGCAAAGCCCGACTCTGCATTCCTGCTTCAACAGGCTATCAGATGTGGACGGGCACTGGACGGATGTAGCCACTCCGTTGTTCCTGTCTGCCGCGATCGGCTGAGAATGTCTGAGGTCAACAGGTGGCCTTGCTAATGGAACAGATTCGCTCATTGTTTGTGTGTTTAATGAATCATTGAGTTACTGATCGGCAGTGAGCAATGGAAGCTGTTCAAACAGAAAGGAAGCCCAGCCGTGGGGTGGTGCAGCCAACACACTCCTTTGAAGAGAGGCTGGCCCTGTGGGGAATGCAAGAGGCTTAGGGTTTACTCCCTATGGTTCCCAGAGAAATGGTAGCAAGAAGAAGGTGTTATTTCTAATTGGATGATGAAAGGCAGCTCGGGGGACAGAGACCAAAGGGCCAAATGGAAGAAGGGGAGGAAGGGAAAAACATCTGTATCAAACACTGAGGTAACACTGAGAGGCAGGTGTTTGCAGTGAACCATTCAGTAACCCTCCCTTCACCCCCTGCTCTTGAGGAAGCAGCCAAGTGGGAAAGAGCAGAGAGATGTGAAAAGGAAAAAAAAAAAAAAAGAACCGGCAAGACTGGGGAGTTGAAAGATGATTTTCTGGAGTGTGGTGTACAGGGAAATGCTCTGCCATTTGGAGAGGCCAGGTTGCTTCGCCTGAGATTTCTGAGTGGTGCATACCAAGCCTTTCTGTAGCAGACAGTGATCTCCGTTCTCCACCCTGAGTAAGAATTCCCGTTCTTCAGTGTGCTGGGTCTGAACACTTACCACCTCTGCTCAGCAGCTCTTACCATGAGCTTATTCCACGGGGGCACCAGTCTTTTATTCCTAGAGGCTGTTTCAGAAACCAAAAGTCTTCTCCTTGGTTCCTCGCTCAGAGAATCAAAGGATTCTTCAGCACTTTCTTTTGCAGGGTCAGCCCATCATGGGAATCGGAGCCAGATGAGCCGTCTCCCCTGGATGTCCCCTGCCATCAGTTCCTGGACCACTTCTCCTGGGTCTTTGTTCTGACCTCCTGTGTCATGATTTCCTTCATTGTCTTTCACAGTGAGTAGGGGACAGTTCCAATGTGGATGTTGCTTTCTGCAATAAAAACCAGCAGTGACAGGATTGAGGACACGGATCAATCAGTAAAGTGCTTGTCACACAAGCATGAAGACCTAGAAGTCAACTCACCAATATCACTTAAAAAGCCAAGCTCTATAACGTGCCCGTGTAACCCCAGAACTGGGGGAATGGACACAGGTGGGTCCCTAGAAAACACTGGCCTGCTAGATTAGACAGTGAGCTCCAGGCTCATTGAGCAATTCTGTCCCAAAAATAAGGAAGACAGCAACTGAGGGAGGTACCGGAGTTTGACCACTGGCATATACACACGCCTAGTCAACCATGTGCAAGCATTCAGGAACACATGCATCAGCAAGCACACACAATAGAAGAGATGGACAAATCACTTATCTTAGCATCAACATGAACTTCAAACTTGGCCATCCATTGTTTACAATGAAGCTGATCTGTCTTAAGGTGAATTGGGTCGTTTTTACCTGGAACATCTTCAGTATGACTCTGCAGGCTGCCAGATGCATGAAAACTTTTCTTCAAGTCCTTGTGACTGGTGGTGTCCCCTGGTGCTTTGCTCTGAATGTGGCTGATGCTTTTACTTGATGCTCTTTCAAAGAACAGGTAACAGCCACTTTCTTCTTGGTTCCCTTTTTGACAACATTTGTGGGTTGTGGTTTTAAAGGCATGGGATGTACAATATTTATGGCAAGGAAATTTGGTACAGAGGTTAAGCAATGGAGGCCTTGGTTCCCATTTGGCCATCTCTGGAGATCACCTTTGGCCATAGACTCTCTGAGTGGATAGTAAATTAAATGTTTTCTTTCCTGTAGAACACGCAGCCAAACCCAGTTCCTACTGTTCTGTATGGTCAGCTGAGTCCAGATACCCGTTCTGGACAAAGTAATACGTGTTGATCCCAATACAACCAGGCTGAGGTCAGGATGGTCCATTCTGATCACTTTCCCATATCTTGGCTACTTTTTACTTCCTTGGAAGGTCCTAGAACTTCTGCCCAACCTGTCCCTTCATCCTTCATGGTAACTGAAGAACAGTCCTAGACTAGGCCCTGTAGCCATGAGCCAATCCTTCCACTCCCCTAGACCCATGAAGAACGGAGGTGTGAACATCCATTCTTTCTTCCTGCCCAGCGGAACTGAGCAGCGCTTAGAATCCTAATGAACCCTGGCTGCCATCTTATCCACACTGCCATCCTGTCCACTCAGAACCTCTGGGTCTCAGGCATTCTCTACCTCAGAGACCCAGCACAGAAAATAAAGATGACAGAAAGTCTGTCAGGATCAGCCAGTCAACCAGCTCACAGGGCAGCTCACAGGACAGGGACACGGAGTCTGGAAGAGCCACAGGCCAAAGAACGGGGCCAGAACTTATCATCTCATCTAGCTGGCGGAGTAAATCCCCACTGAGGGCTGAGCTGTGACAAAGCTCCTTGCTGCCCCTCCCCCAACTTTTTAACTCATTCCCTAAACATAATACCTAGCATAAAGATAGTTCAGAATCAGGGATTTTCTGTCCTATAGTGGAGGGTGTATACGGTCAGAGACTTGAATATTTGCCCAGGTTTGGCTTCCAGGTTCTGCCTTGAGCCTTACTGACTAGTGTATCACCCGCTGAAGCCTCAGCAGATTATTTCCCGTCAAATCTACTGTAGAGAAGGACACCTCGAACCCACATTCTCCACTATATTTGAAAACAATTTGTTTTTTTTTTTTCAACTTTATTGGATATTCTCTGTATTTACATTTCAAATGTTATACCCTTCCCCCAACTTGCTTCCATGAAGGTGCTCCCTCTCACAATCACCCTCTCCACCTCAGTGCCTTGAATGGTTGATGATGTTGTTCTTCCCATGAGGTTGCAAACATTTCAGCTCCATCAGTCCTTTCTCTACCTCTTTCCTTGGGGTCTCATGCTTGGGGTCTCTCTCTGATGGTTAGCTGTAAGCATCCTCATCTGTATCTATGTGACTCTGTCAGAGCCTCTGAGGAGACATCCATGTCTAGTTCCTGCCAGTAAACTTTCTTGGCATCAAATAGTGCTTGGGTTTGGTGGCTGAATATGGGTGATTCTCCAGGTGAGGCAGTCTCTGTAGATCTTTTCTTCAATCCCTGATCCTCTATTTGACCTTTATTTCCTCCCCTGAGTGTGTTGGTCTCCCTTGTAAGAAGGACTGAGGCATCCACATTCTGCCCTTCCTTCTCTTTGAGCTTCCTAAGTTTTGTGGGTGGTTTCTTGGGTATTCCGAGCTTTTTGGGCTAGTGTCCACTTTTAAGTGAGTACATACCACGAGTGCTCTTTTGTGACTGGGTTACCTCACTCAGGATGATAGCTTCAAAGTCCATCCATTTGCCTTGGAATTTCATGAACTTCTTGTTTTTAATGGCTGAGTACTACTTTATTGTGTATATGTACCACAATTTCTGTATCCATTCCTCTACTAAAAGACATGCAGATGTCAATTTTATATCTGTCTGCAGATGTCAATCTTATCTGTCTGCAGCTATCAATCTTATCTTTCTGTAGCTGTCAGTCTTCACTAACTTTCACAAGAAGTCACACTTCTATCACTATCTTTCGTCTGGTGGTTTTTCCCTGAATTCTAAGACTAGGGTTTGGTTTCTAACATCTGTGTCAGATAGTTTATAATTGCCAGTAACTCTAGTTCTATGAGATCCAACACCTTCTTATGGATTTCGGGACACATTCACTCACATGCACATAACCACTGGCAGGCACACACTCATGTACATAAATAAAAATAAACCTTAAATAAATCATTACAAAAAGTAGCTCAGGCCCAAGTATCACAGATTCAAGGCTTAATCAAGATTTAGACTAGAAGCAAGTTTAACACCAACCTGGTCAATTTAACAAATGTCTATAAATAAATAAATAAATAAATAAATAAATAAATAAATAAATAAATAACAAACAAACAAACAAATAAAAGGGCTAGATGTGTTTTCCAGTGGTAGAGTTTGTGTAACTCACACAAGGCACTGAGTTCAATCCCTAGTCCCTTCAAAAAATAAAACTACAAAAGAAAAAATATAAAAACATAGCTGTGGTAGGAAAGTAAACTATTCTTCTATCTATGATGATACTCTGAAGTAATTTGAGTGAAAAAAAAATCATGAATTTCTGATTGTTAGCCATCAATGAAGCTTAATGGCTAACAGAAATGTTAAGAGAAATTAAATTTACTTCTTAGATAAGTTTGGAAGAATAGTGCATTTTTTAAAATCTACAAACATTTCTAAAACTTATAATAGTACAAAGAAAAATCATAGAAACTGCTTTACATAATCCTAATCCTTATATAGTTCTGTGTTGTACCAGTGGGGAAATGGTTTTCTGAGCTGTAGCTTTACTCAACCCGCAAAGAAAAATTCAGGATTTGACACAGCACAAATATAAGAAATATTAAGTCTCATTTTTTTCAGTTTGCTAGCAATTTAGAATTAATGATGAATTCCACAAAATTTCTACTTTATCTGGTTTCTGGAGAATTTTTTCTGTTTTAAGCTGTCACCAGTGCATAATTTAAAGAAATATTTTTAGAATGGAAAACTTGGGAAAGAATGGTGTTGTACAAGCTTCATTGTTGATGGGAGGATGATAGGGGTGGTTTGAAAATCACAAGTAGAAAATGTGTTTTTCATGCAGTACCTGTGTGTGCATGGCCAGAAATGGCCAAGAGGGTGGACTGGTAGAATAATATAACTGAAGGACCAGTAGGAAGATGGGAAGAAAGATGCTGTGACCATCCTTCACTGGCCATAGAAAAGGTACCTAAACACGATTCTTTAAAATAAATACTTCCCGAGGAGGAAGTACTGGAAGGCTGGAGAGATGAGGCAGCAGTTAATAGTGTTTGATATTTTTCCAGAGGACAAGTCCCATTCCTAGCACCCAGGTTGTGGGGGCATGAACACCTGTAACTCCAGACTCAGGGCATCCCATGCCCTCCTCTGCTTTCCCCAGGCACCTGTACACATGGCACACACAGAGAGAGACACAGACACTTTTACACATACACACTTAAACTTCCGTTTGACAAAAGAATGGCTGAAGATTCGACTTTACAAGAGGCAATGTCAAAGTCACAGGCCTCTGCCCTGGGGCTGTCTGTAGAGAGGCAGTGTGAGCCGGAGCCTGAAACCACAGCCAAACTTCAGAAAAAGATCTGAAGATCTGGAAATCCAATCATTTCATTGAACAGACACATTTTGGTATCCAGATCTTAGGAACAATTTTCCTTCTCTAGTGATGGGAGAAGCAGGACAGGAATGCAAAGGTGCTTGAGAGGAAATGAAGTAGGAGCAGGGACCTTGAATGAGAATTGTGAGCCAGGAAATAATAATGCTGCGTATTTTGCCTCTGACTTACTGAGAATGTGCGCCACACCTTATTTGGAGCTACTTACTGCCTCGATTCAAATCCCACTGGCATCACCTAGCTGTATGACCCTGAGTTTGTTAGGTCATTTCCCTCAGTTTCTTCACCTGGTAAATAGACTTAGTCACTGTCTTAGTCAGGGTTTCTATTCCTGCACGAAACATCATGACCAAGAAGCAAGTTGGGGAGGAAAGGGTTTACTCAGCTTACACTTCCACATGACTGTTCATCACCAGAGGAAGTCAGGACTGGAACCCAAGCAGGTCAGGAAGCAGGAGCTGATGCAGAGGCCATGGAGAGATGTCACGTACTGGCTTGCTTCCCCTGGCTTGCTCAGCCTGCTTTCTTATAGAACCCAGGTCTACCAGCCCAGGGATGGCACCACCCACAATGGGCTGGGCCCTCCCCCTTGATCACTAGTTGAGAAAATGCCTTACAGCTGGATCATGGAGACATTTCCCCACCTGAGGCTCCTTTCTCTGTGATAACTCCAGAGTGTGTCAAGTTGACACAAAACCAGCCAATACAGTCACAATACTGTCCTCACCAGGATGTCTTCAAGATCTGTGCATTCATAGCAATAAATCACTTGCCTAGTACACATACTATAGTATTTGTTAAATCACAAGGCATTTGTCTGGGCCATTGCGATGAGTATCACGTAAAACATGCTTTTGAAAGAAATATCAAAAACTTCCATCCTCATCCTTCTCTAGTTCTTAAAGTCCAGCAGCCAAAGGAGTCATAGCATTTGGCTCTAGAGAGAAAGGATATCTCAGTGATGTGGTGACTGATGCTATATCCCCACCTAGAAGAAAGCAGTCACAAAAGAAGAAAAAGAAGTAGAAGTAGAAGAAGAAGAAGGAGAAGAAGAAGAAGAAGAAGAAGAAGAAGAGGAGGAGGAGGAGGAGGAGGAGGAGGAGGAGGAGGAGGAGGAGGAGGAGGAGGAGGAGGAGGAGGAGGAGGGAAAGAGGAAGAGGAAGAGGAAGAAGAAGAAGAAGAAGAAGAAGAAGAAGAAGAAGAAGAAGAAGAAGAAGAAGAAGAAGAAGAAGAAGAAGAAGAAGAAGAAGAAGAAGAAGAAGAAGAAGAAGAAGAAGAAGAAGAAGAAGAAGAATCTTGCTTTATGGGAAGCTTAGCTGCAGTGAGGGAATGACAAACACACATTGTCTGATTGCATTAGACGGAAGACAAGCCAGGGCATGTAGAACATGGAGGCCTAGGAAGGAAGACTGAGAAGGTGGATCTATGTACCTCAGAAAAAGTAATAGTTTGACAGTCTAGAAGACCCTGATGCCCTTCAAAAGTACAATTTCAGTTGAAGAACCAAGGGTGCTAGGTGACTTGAGGAGAGCATGTCTGTTCTTCAGGAAACCGGAAGGCACATGAGGGCTGATGCCCATGGATGCTGATAGGATTTGAGAGTCCTTAATGGACTTCCAGCCCAAGGCCAGACCCAGCCCAGTTTCATCAGGACCGGCAGCTTGCCTGCCCACAGGTCACTGGGAGCTCTGTAGAGCTACATGAGCACTCTCCATCCTAAGTGGAAGGGTGAGTCAACCTCTTTTACCCACTGTCTACCCTAGGAGAGGCTGCCCAGAACTCTGGTGGCACATATTGCCTAGGAGCACAATTAAAGCCCAAGGCCAGGCCAGGCCCAGCTGCATGAGGACTGGGCTCTGTCATCAGAACTATCAGCCTACCTAGGGAAACAAACACCCAGGAACAGTCTCCCTCTGGCGACCACGGACCCACAGACCCACAAGAGAGATAAGCACCAGCTAAGAGACAACAAGATCACCTAGCATCACATACATCCAGATGGCAAGAGGCAAGCACAAGACTCCAAGAAACCAAAACCAAGACAGCCTGGCAACATCAGAACCCAGTTCTCCCACCATGGCAAAAAGTGGATATCCCAACTCACCAGAAAAACAAGATTTAGACTTAAAAATCACAATTCATGATAATTATGGAGGTATTAACACACTTAAAGAAGTACAGGAAAGTCAGGAGAACACACACACAAACAAGTTGAAGCCCTTAAAGAGGAAACACAAAAAACACAAAGGCCACTTAAAGAGCTACAGGAAAGCACAAACAACCAGGTGAAAGAACTAAAAACAGAAATAGAAACAATGAAGAAATCACAAAAGGAGACAACCCTAAAGTTGGAAAACCTAGAAAAGACATCGGGAGTCAGAGATGCTAGCATCACCAACAGAATACAAGAGATGGAAGAGAACCTCAGGAGCAGAAGACACTGTAGACATCATTGACAACAGTCAGAGAAAATACAAAAATAAAAAAGATTATAACCTGAAATATTTAGGAAATTGAGGAGACAATGAAAAGAACAAACATAAGGATAATAGGTGTAGAAGAGAGCAATGACTCCCAACTGAAAGGTCCAGTAAATATCTTCAACAAAATTATAAAAGAAAATTTCCCTAACCTAAAAATTGGATATGTAAACAGGATCCAGAATTTTGCTGCATATAGGAAACTCATCTCAGCAACAAGGAAGAGCACTACCTCAGCGTAAAAGGTTGGGAAAAAACTTTCGAAGAAAATTGTCCCAAGAAACAAGCTGGGGTAGCCATCCTAATGGCGAATAAAATAGATTTCCAACCAAAAGTCTTCAAAAAAGACAAAGAAGGACACTTTTACTCATCAAAGAAAAAAATCTATCAAGATAAACTCTCAATCCTGAACATATATGCTCCAAATAAAAGAGGACCCACATTCATTAAAGAAACTCTAATAAAGCACAGAGCATATATTATGCCACACACAATAATAGTGGGAAACTTCAACACCTTACTCTCATCAATGGACAGATCATGAAAGCAGAAATTAAACAGAGACACAGTGAAACAGAAGAAGTTATTAATCAAATGAATTTAACAAACATCTATAGAATATTTCACCTAAACAAAAGAATATACATTCTTCTGAGCACCTCATGGCACCTTCTCCAAAACTGACCATATAGTCAGTCACAAAACAGGCTTCAACAGATACAAGAAGATCAAAATAATTCCATGCATTCTATCAGATCACCATGGACTAAGGCTGGTCTTTAATAATAGCAGCAACAACAAAGAGCCCACAAATACATGGAATCTAAATAATTCTCTACTCAATGATAGCACAGTCAAGGAAGAAATAAAGAAAAGAAATCAAAGACTTTTTAGAATTTAATGAAAATGAAGGCACAACATACCCAAACGTATGGTATACAATGAAAGCAGTACTAAGAGGAAAACTCATAGCCCCAAGAGACTTAAAAAAGGAACTAGAGAGAGCATACACTAACAACTTAACAGCACAGCTGAAAGCTTTTGAAAAAAAAAAAAAAAAAGCAGATACACCCAAGAAGAGTAGATAGCAGGAAATAATCAAACTCAGAGCTGAAATCAACCAAATAGAAACAAAAAGAACTATATAAAGAATCAACAAAACAAGGAGGTGGTTCTTTGAGAAAATCAACAAGATTGATAACCCTTAGCCAGACTAACCAGAGGGTGCAGAGAGAGTTTCCAAATTTACTAAATCAGAAATGAAAGGGGAGACATAACAACAGAAATTGAGGAAACTCCAGAAATCATCAGATCCTACTACAAAAGCCTATACTCAACAAAGATGGAAAATCTAGAGGAAATAGACAATTTTCTAGACAAATACCAGGTACTGAAGTTAAATCAGGATTAGATAGACCATCTAAAGAGCCCCATAACTCCTAAAGAAATAGAAGCAGTCATCAAAAGCCTCCCAACCATAAAAAGCCCAGGACCTGATAGGTTCAGTCCAGAATTCTATCAGACATTCATAGAAGACCTAATACCAATACTCTCCAAACTATTACACAGCATAGAAACGAAGGGAACACTACCCAACTCATTCATTCTTTGAAGCCACACTTACACTCATTTCTAAACCACACAAAGGCCCTACAAAGAAAAAGATTTCTTTTGATAAACATTGATGCAAAAATACTCAATAAAATTCTTGCTAACCAAATCCAAGAACACATCAAAACAATCATTCACCATGAGCAAGTAGGCAGGGATGCAAGGATGGTTCAATATATAGAAATCTATCAATGTCATCCACTATATAAACAAACTCAAAGAAAAAAAACACATGATTATCTCTCTAGATGCTGAGAAAGCATTTGGCAAAATTCAACAACCCTTCATGTTAAGAGTCTTGAAAAGGTCAGATATTCAAGGCTCATACTTAAACATAGTAAAAGCAATATACAGCAAAGCAGTAGCCAGCATCAAAGTAAAAGGTAAGAAATTTGAAGCAATCCTACTAAAATCAGGAACTTGATAAGGCTGTCCACTCTTTCCCTACCTATTCAATATAGTACTTGAAGTACTAGCCAGAGCAACGAAAAGAGGTCAAAAGGATACAAATTGGAAAAAAAAGAAGTCAAATATCACTATTTTAAGATGATATAATAGTATACTTAAGTGACCCCAAAAATTCCATAGGGGACTTTTACAGCTGATAAACACCTCCAGCAAAGTGGCTGAATTTAAAACTGACTCAAACAAATCAGTAGCCTTTCTCTACCCAAAGGACAAACAGGATAAAAAAGAAATTAGAGAAATGATACCTTTTACAATAGCCATGAAAAATACAAAATACCTTGGTGTGACCCTAACCAAGCAAGTAAAAAAAATCTATATGACAAGAACTTCAAGTCTCTGAAGAAAGAAATTGAAAAGATCTCAGAATATGGAAAGATCTCCCATGCTCAAGGATTGGAAGGAACAATATAGTAAAAAATGGCCATCTTGCCTAAGGCAATCTACAAATTCAATAACATCCCCATCAAATTTCCAACTCAATTCTTTATAGAGTTGAAAAGAGCAATTTGCAAATTCATTTGGAATAAAGAAAAAAACAGGATAGCAAAAACTATTCTCAACAATAAAAAAAAAAAAAAAAAAAAAAAAAAAAAAAACCTTCTGGGGAAATCATCATCCCTGACCTCAAACTGTATTACAGATCAATTGTGATTAAAAAAAAAAAAAAAACAAAAAAAAAAAACCAAAAAAAAAAAAAACAAAAAAAAACTGCCTAGTATTGGTACAGATAGGCAGGTAGATCAATGGAATAAAATTGAATACTCAGAAATGAACCCACACACCTATGGTCACTTGATCTTTGACAAAGGATCTAAAAAAATCCAATGTAAAAGGACAGCCTCTTCAGCAAATGGTTCTGGTTCAACTGGCAGTCAGCATGCAGAAGAATGCAAATTGATCTTTCTTATCTCCTTGTACAAAGCTCGAGTGAAAGTGGATCAAAGATCTCCACATAAAACCAGGTACATTGAACCAAATTGAACAGAAAGTGGGGAAGAGCTTAGAACACATAGGCACAGGAGAAAATTTCCTGAACAGAACACCAATAACTTATGCTCTAAGATCAAGAATCAACAAATGGGACCTCATAAAACTGAAAAGCTTCTGTAAGGCCAAGGACACTATCAAAAGGATAAAACAGCAACCAACAGATTAGGAAAAGATCCTTACTAGTTCTATATCTGATAGAGGGCTAGTATCCAATGTAGACAAACAACTCAAGAAGTTAGACTCTAGAGAATTAAATAATCCTATTAAAAATGGGGTACTGAGCTATACAGAGACTTCTCAACTGAGGAATATTCGATGGCTGAGAAGCTCTTAAAGAAATGTTCAACATCCCTAGTCATCAGGGAAATGCAAATTAAAACAACCCTAAAATTCCACCTTACAAGAGTCAAAATGGCTAAAGTCAAAAACTCAGTTGACAGCAGATGTAGGTGAGGATGTGGAGAAAGAGGAACACTCCTCCAATGTTGGTGAGATTGTTAACTGATACTACCACTCTGGAAATCAGTCTGAAGGTTCCTCAGAAATTTGGCCATAGTAATAACTGAGGACCCAGGTATTCCACTCCTGTTCATATTCCCAAAAGTAGCTCCAACATCTAACAAGGACACATGCTCCACCATGTTCATAGCAGCCTTATTTATAATAGCCAGAAGCTGGAAAGAACCCAGATGTCCTTTGACAGAGTAATGGATACAGAAACTGTGGTACATTTACACAATGGAGTACTACTCAGCCATTAGAAACAAGGAGTTCATGAAATTCCAAGGCAAATGGATGGAACTTGAAGCTTTCATCCTGAGTGAGGTAACCCAGTCACAAAAGAGCACTCGTGGTATGTACTCACTTAAAAGTGGACACTAGCCCAAAAAGCTCGGAATACCCAAGAAACCACCCACAAAACTTAGGAAGCTCAAAGAGAAGGAAGGGCAGAATGTGGATGCCTCAGTCCTTCTTACAAGGGAGACCAACACACTCAGGGGAGGAAATAAAGGTCAAATAGAGGATCAGGGATTGAAGAAAAGATCTACAGAGACTGCCTCACCTGGGGAATCACCCCATATGCAGCCACCAAACCCAAGCACTATTGCTGATGCCAAGAAGAGGTTACTGGCAGGAACTAAACATGGATGTCTCCCCAGAGGCTCTGCTAGAGTCATATAGATACAGATGAGGGTGCTTACAGCTAAACATCAGACTGAACAGGGGACCCCAATTAAAGTGCTAGAGAAAGGACTGAAGGAGCTGCAAAGGTTTGCAACCTCATGGGAAGAACAACATCATCAACCATCCAAGGTGCTGAGGTGGAGAGGGTGAATGGGAGAGGGAGCACCTTCATGGAAGCAAGTTGAGGGGGAGGAGAGAAGGGAGTTGGGGGATCAAGGAATAACATTTGAAATGTAAATACAGATAACATCCAATAAATTTTAAAAATGAGAGTCTTTAATTTAGAGGAAACCCCATAGGGCAGAAGTGGTCAAGACCCCTTTAGGTCAAGACCCCTTTGGGGGGAAATCACATATCAGCTATACTTAATATCAGATGTTTACATAAAATTTCAAAACAGTAGCCAAATTATAGTTATGAAGTAGCAATGAAATAACTTTATGGCTGGGGTCACTACAGTTTGAGGAACTGTGTGAAAGGGTTACAACATTAAGAAGGTTGAGGACCACAGCTGTAGAGTGTAGAGAGACAGTGGGAAAGGAGAAAGAAGCTTATGGAAAGTAGGGACAGAGCTAATGGAGATTCCAGGGGCAGGAAAGAAGGTTCAGGAAGACCAAGGGGGAGGTGGAGAGACTGCTGCTTAGGACGCATGGTCTCTATACAATGTGATGAAGGGGACACTCCAAAGTACCAGCGACAGAAGAATTTTATTGTACACTTGAGGGAGAATAAAGCCAGAGGCATCTAGAGGAATCTAGAGCAGGGAAAGAAAGTAGAAGACAATGTGGACAACAGGGTGCACTTGGCCATGAGAGGAGGTTGTAAGAGGGAGGGGGCCAAAGAAAGTTTAGACTAAGGAGAGCAAGGGGGGGGGGATGACAGGGTTATATGGGAATTATAAGCTGAGGAAGGGAAGACTATGAGCCAGAAAAGCTTAGGGTAGCTGAGAAGCGCTGGGAGGGGCCAGAGGTACTTGTGATACTGAGGAAACCTGGAGGTCGCTGTCTGCCTTGGGATGCTCACAGGCATCACAGATAGCCATGTGTCCCTGAACTTCTGAACATGGCACCCTTGATCCTCCAGCAAAGCCTAAGTAAAAGTAAGGGTGCAGATGTCTTCCGGGGACACTTGAGGAACAAGCCAAAGTGTGGAGCTGCTATTGTTAAGGACGATGGAGATAGCTGAACACAAACGGGAAGATTTCCAGCAACGTCTGTGAACCCAGCAAGGTCAAGCAGCATTTATGGTGGATCCAAACACAAGTCTAGAACTGACCTGCTTTGTGGAGTTCATAGGGCATAGTACTAAAGGAATTAAAGCTCGAGAGGGCTGACATCTGCCACCGCTCAAGCTTCTCCTAGAGGCTCTGAGCTCAAAGAGTAAAGAATTGTAACGATTTTGGAAACAGGTACAAATTTAATACCTAAGGCTTAAAAACAGGCTGTTCTTACCAGAAGAGTGTTCAGTGTAAGAGAACAGAGGTAACAAAGACAACATGGCCAGGAACCCTGCTGGAAACCATGACGCTGGGAGGAAAAGGCTAAGTAAAGATTCATAAAGGGAACAGCGAGACACAGGAATACAGAATATTGTAACAATCAAGCAAAGTTTAAAGGAGACAAAACTGACCAAATACATCTGTAAACAATAACCCCTCCAAAAGTGACAGGCTACACAGTCATGATTGTTTTGTGTTAGTTAGAAACCAGGCACAGTGCTTCTAAATAGGCAGTGCCCTATTAAATGTCCTCAGCAACTCAATAAGCCAAGTTCTGTCACTGGCCACTAATGAAGCTGAACACAGCTACGTAAAGCTACTTACCCAAGCTCACACAGAGTGAGTTACTAAGACTGGCTCTGAACATCTTTCTGCTGCAATAACTGGAATACAGTTTGAAACCGTTTCTGTATGTAATGTATTGCAGATGTTTGTTGTGATTAAAGTATCTCAGGTGTATAATATTATCTTCCTTACACGGCAGGACAGATGATCTAGATTTTAAGAACGACTGAGACCAAAATATTCTCTCTGGATTTGCCTCTCAGGAGACCCGCAGGAACTGCCAGTAACACAGAGGAGTGGGGACCCAGGGGAGCACACTGCTGAGTGACAGGAGCCCAGGGGAAACGGGGACATCAGTATGGAGACTGGACTGTGGAATGTGAGTTCAAATCCAGGCTAAGCCTGTTAACTGTGTGAGCCGAGGCGAGTTGTGCTTCCTTATCTACGTTTGCTTTTCCTGGGCATAATAACTTCTTATTTCCACAGCATTTAAATACAGTTCCTAGGCTTTTGTTTGGCACTATCTCACTCAGTAATGTCTGTGTGTACGAACTGCATGAACACAGTGGCTTACTATCTGGGAAGGGCTTTAAGATCTCTGTTTGGCCTTCACGGATACCCGCACTGTGTGAGTCACCTGCCGCTGCCTCTGTGTTCTCTGGTCTCTGGAATAGCCCCATATTATGTTTCTGTGCTTGCTGGTGTCTGACATTCACACTGTGTGGGGGAAGGAGAGCAAACTTGACTTACCCTTGTAGCTGGGAAATGACGTCATACCAAGTCTATCACACATGTCAATCACTGTTCAATCATAGACAGAGACTTGCAGAAGCACAAAGGGCAGCCTGGGAGGTCCGGTACGTTCCCTGGTCAGAGGTCACTATTATACAGTTTTCTTATCTTGCTGTAGAAGTAACACGAATCGTCACTGAGCCAAGGAGCATCAGAACGAATGTCCCCACTTGAACACTCACTTCTAAAAGATAAAGTCCTAGCACCCCAAATACAGAAAAGGAAGGCCATCTGTTCCTACATCCTGGGCAATATCTTGAGTTAGGGAAATGGCAAGAATCATCAATAACCTCTGCGGGTCCTTCCTCAAGGCATGGGGAGGTGGCTGTGGGGAGTATGTAGATAGCCCAGAAGTTAAGCACATCTGCTATACTCATTGAGAATTTGGGTTTTGGAATCGAAGGTTAAGTATTAGGTAAATACTAGGGTTAGTTTATTATAATAATAATAATAATTATTATTATTATTATTATTATTATTGAAATCCTTATTAAGGGCCTTTCCACACAAGGCTAAATTCTATTCTTGGATTCCTAAATAAAACTGGGTCTGAAATCAACATGGGCACTGTTAGAAAGGATTTGAGGATTGGGTTGAAGAAGAGGATTTGCCTCCCAGGATACAAACCATGTCACTAATCCCAGAGAAAGGATTTGACTGTTAAGGGATTAAGCATTTTTGAAAAGCATATGCTGCTGATAATACCTTTCATTTCCTGCACATATAATTACTGGGGGAATTTCCTTTGTGAGTAGAAAGGGAACAAAGCCTTTATTGTTTTCTTCAAGTTCCTTTGTTGCAAGGGCTACCAAATTTCAAAACAATCAGACATAAAGTTTCATGGCCCCAAGCAAATGTACCTCCGATGACTCAAGCAAATGAATGGGAAATTAAGCCACCAACAGAGGAATGAAAACAGTTGCATTTGAAAGCATGCCATGTCAGCAGAGTGGGAGACTTACACTGGAGGAGAAGAGCCTGTGTTCTTTTAGGTGGAAATGAGGTCTGGAAATATGGAGGACAGGGCCAGTGGACTTGCTTACAGGCCTTGAACTGCAGCCTCATGCTGAGCAGGTGAAACAGATTGTTGCAAATAACATGCAAACAAGAAACGGTGCTGGCAAAGTTTCTCAGCTCTTGAATTTAGGACGTTGACAATCTCAGTTTACCAGGCTCAAGGAGAAAGAAAAAACATTTGAGGTCAAGGTCACTGTCTCAAGGCCCCCTTGGTGCTCAGATTCCCTTTGAAATACCACTGACCATGGTTTATCAAATCCCCTCAGCAGAGGCCATGCCTAATTCTCTGTTGGACAAGGCACCAGGGTGGTTTTCCCCAGAGAGACAGCCATCATCCCCACGTTGTTGCTGTTTCACCAGCAGCAACTCGGTACCACCCATCCCCACAGACAGGAAGAAGGATTTGGCCTGTGGCTTTAGTTCTTGCTGCTGCTGTTGTTTTGTCTGCTCTAAATTTTCAGCTGCTGGTCAGGCAAAGGGACCATGATATCTAAGATAGGAAAGGATTGAGGTTAGGGACTCAGAAAAGAGATTTCAGGGCAGCAGCTTAATGCTATTAGTCTGAAGCCTCCCATGACAGAGCCCTCACTGAGAAAGACAATTCCATACAAAAGGATGAGAACCTCACAAGGCCGTGAACTCCAGAGGGATCCCCTGACACCATGTATAGGTTATTAATTTGATTATCCTTCAAGGAAAGAGCCAAGCTTCAGGGGCCCTCTCAGAATCAATCTTTATTTGGTATAACCTTTCAAACACTCGCCCTTCTCTAACGAGCTGGGCATTTTCAACAATCCTCTAGTTAATTCGTAGCTGGTTGCATAGTGACAGTGTTAAATGTGGCTCCCACCAGCTGCTTCTAAAATAAATTCAAGACTAAACGAATATAGATGGAAATAATTGTGTCCATGCAAATGGTTGGGAGAATAAAGGACATGTGTAGCTTCTGCCGATACCTGTTAAGATATGCACTATGTGTCCCTCATTGAGGTCACAAGCGTGGCAGAGAAGAATAATGAACTGGATCCCAAACTCCTGAAATGGTAACACTCCTTCCAGTTAAAATTTTATATCCAACAGGAGCTCCTTTTTGAGGGAATCCTTTTGAAATTCTTGAGCGATCTCATATCTAATGAAATATGGCAGCTGTGTCCCAAGTTAGTGTGCTAAAGCCATCAGTATGTGTTCTTATCACACCTCTGTGTGCATCAAGAAGCTTGTGTGTAACTCAGTTGGCAAGTGCTAGTCAGGAGACCTTGAGATTGATCCTTGGGACCACGGGAACTGTGCACAGTGGTACACACCTCGACCCCAGCATTCATGAGGTAGAGGCAGAAGGATCAGGGAGTTCAAGGTCATTCTGGGCTCCATGGAAAGTTTGAGGGCAGTGTGGGCTGCATGAGATACTGCCTTAAAGAAAAAAAGCACAGATGGGTGATGGGGGGATGTCAAAGAGCAGGGAAAGGGGAAGAGGAAGAGTCCTTGAGAGCCTAAGACTCTATGGTCTGATATGGACTACAAAGGAAAATCATCCTAATTTGAAATGTATAATAAAGTAAGTAGTATTTTCACACTGAGAATCTTACCTAAATAGAAAATGGGGTTTCTAACTGTTAAATCAATCTTTATTTGGTATAGCCATTCCTCTCCTGTATTACTGACCCTGATCCGGAATGCATTTGTGGTTACTATAGTCAGTCTGTTTAAATGTTACTCATGTGGGCTAGTATTCAAAGCCTTGATTGGCTGATCTGCCAAACAAATTTCATATCCAGGGGGTCCCAGGGTAGAAATTTTAGGTGAAAATGCTCACAGTTGAGTAACAAAGGTGAGGCAGGCTGGATGGAAAATCAACCAAACAAGGACAGCATTCAGGAATGCCTTCCCATGGGAAACTGAAGCTCCAGCAAATTTGAAAGGACATGTGCTTGGCAGGAAAGAGTTCAAATCCAGTAAAAACAGAGGAGGCTGGGGCAAGGGGCGTGGCTCCACGGTGATGCTCTTGCTGCGCAAGCATGAAGACCTGAGCTCAGTTTCCCAACACCCATGTAAATGCTGGATGAGGCGGCACACATCTGTGACGCCAGGCCTTGGGAGGCAATGACAAACAAGTTCTGCAGCTTGTGAGAGACCCTGCCTCAAAAAGAGTAAGGTGGATAATGGGCAGCAAAGACACGTGACTTCAATTTCTGATCTCCACTGGTACCCATGGAAACATTCACACACATTCACTCACTCACCTCTCCAGCCCTGGCTCTTCCTAACAATTTTACTTCCCACGTTCTTCTCCACTACAACATATTCAATCACATCAAAATCTGAGTTTAAATGGAAATGCCCGTAGTCAATATATAGTCGGTTGTTCGTGGATGAGAGGGTCAATGCTGAAGAATGATGGTGATGACTTTGCACCACTCACTTTCCAGCTCAAGGCCTGGCCCTTTTACTCCTCTCTCCAACTCCTGTACAACGCTTGATAGGATTTCAAAATTCTCAGGAAACGCTAATCCCTGGCACTTGGAAGTCCAAAACTAGAACTCCCAAGGATGTTTTGATATCCCAGAAGCATTAGTTACTCTGTATTTTACTCATATTTACCAAGGAAAGTATAGTTTTAGAATGCTAGTAGTTGTTTGGGTTTGGGGAGGGAAACATTTCGGGGGAGGCCTGTTTTGTTTTACTTTTTAAAAGTATTTTAATGGAATTTACAAAGAACTACAGAATATACTAAATATTCAAAAACTGGGAAGTGGCAGGAAAAATGGTTTTCTGAGTGAGTTAAAAAGCCTAGCATTTTAATCTCTAGCAGAATAAACATCATGACACAGGGTCACATGTCCAAACTGCTCATTTAGGAACTTAACTGTTGCTCCCTTGGTGTTTTTTTCTTGAAGCATGGCACATCACTTTATTTAAAGTGCACACAGATTTATTGAGTTGATTTTATTCACAAGAATGATTCATTATCAGTCACACAGAGGATCACAAACCTGCTTTATAACGTGGTTCATTGATTTTCTATAGCTGGCTAGCAAATAGATATACATTTAGCAACTCAATGCACATCACACATCTCTTACATCATAGTTTTGTAGCTCAGTCCCCAGGGGTGAAATATCTAAGAGTCAGCAGGGGTTCCAGTTCTTATCTGAGGTTCAGGGTCTACTCTATGCTCAGTGGTTGGTGAGAGAATTTATAGCCTAAGGATCCCCTTTTCTGACAGTACAGCCTGGAGATTGGTCTCGGCAATTGAGGAGCCACCCATAATTCCTTGCCATGTGTCTCGACAGCCAGTCCACCAAGTGCACACTTTCCCTCTTTTAGACAAGCTAGAGTATTACTACTCTCTACCTTTCTGATATATGATCGGTCAGGGAAAGCTCTCTGATTGTAAGACCCTAAGATAGGAAATAATTACAAGAAATCCATTCTCTTGACATGAGGAGGCAGATGCACACATGAACCCACAGCAGTTGTGACAGCATGCACAGACCTGCACAACTCAAGCCAGACAAAGTTCCAGCATGGAAGATGCCTAGCTGCCACTCTCCTAGCTAAGGAATCATTAGCAGTTAATAGTCACTGAAAAAGGCCCACTTGGATAGTCTTCCTCTCTTGGAGTCAACTGACTAATTATTAGTTACATCTCTAAGAACCCTCGAATGCAGTACTTAAAAATCAGCATATATATGCCAGAAGCTTGGAAACATGAGCAGTTTAGAATTTTGCCTGTGGCACACACTTAGTAATGACCACAGCTAGATAAAACCAGCTGTGTGATTTAAAATGTTCAGGTACTACCTTTACAAAGGGAAAGGGGGAGCTGGAGAGATGGCTCAGGCAATAAAGTGTGAGCCACACAGCACCCAGATGAAAAGCCCTGGGGTTTGCTGGCCTTTGGGACTAGCTGAATCAGTGAGTTCTGGTTCAGTGAGAGACCATGTCTCAAACATCAGATGGGAGCAATTGAGAAAGACACCCAATATTGACCTCTGGTCGACCTGTACAACACACACATACAAACATACACCTCTCTCTCTCCAAACATACACCTCTCTCTCTCTCTCTCTCTCTCTCTCTCTCTCTCTCTCTCTCTCTCTCTCTCTCTCTCTCTTCTCTCTCTCTCCCTCTCTCTCTCTCTCTCTCTCTTTCTATCTATCTATCTATCTATCTATCTTACACACAAACACACACACACAATAATAATGATAATAAATACATAAAAGATGGAAAAGAAATTAGGTAAAAATAAGTTGTAGTGGTATATTTTATTTAATCCCAAGTTTAAAATACAATCAACAGAAATAGGTCTTCAATGAATGACTTGTTAATGAGATACTTTTAACCTTTTCACAAACTAAAGCTTTAAAACTTGACACATAATTTATCCTTAGAACACCTTTAATCAGACCCCAGCACCTTTCAAACACACAACTGGAGATGACATGGGTTCAGGATAAGTAACAGCAGCTTTTAAATAACAACAACAACATGGTTCTATGCCACAGCATCGCCACTCAGCAGCGATCCAGCTCTCGCTTTCAGTGTGACATCCAGGAGATCTCCTCAGAGGGTTTTACTTTATTGTGGTAGGGAAGGCATGGTGACAAAAGCAGGTCTTCCATGATGGTGATCGACTCAGACAGACCTGGGAAGAAGTATCAGGGTTAGGTTATCAGATTAGGGCCTTCAAAGCTTTGTACCTGGTAATCACTTCCACCGAAGGCTCCGCAGCCTTCATTATAGTTCCTAAACACACTAGGGACCACATCTTCAAGCAGGAACCTGTGGAGAACATGTCAGATTCAAGCATAATGCTCTCCAGTCTTCTTAGTTACCATGTGACTAACTTTTTTTTTTAATTTTTTTTTTTGTGACTAACTTTTTTAAGAACAGGGAAAACAAACCATTGCTCTTCGTTTCTTATCTCTGATGTGTTACTTAAATGTTATTTTCTGTCTAGTGCTTTGGGAGGAATCACAATGCTTTGACTACGCACTTAGATACACAAGGAGTATCTACGACTAAATTTAGGGATGACTGGTGGCACGTGGTTTTAATCCCAGCACTCGGAAAGCAGAGGCAGGCAGATGTCTAAACTCAAGGACAACCTGGTCTACAGACCAAGTTCCAGGACAACCAGAGTTACACAAAGAAACCCTGTCTTGAGAAAAAAAAAGAAGAAAGTAGGAGTAAATGCGGACACCAACTGGTTGGCTGGTTATCGGGAAAGATGTCAAGACAATCACATGAGCAAAAAGACTTTACTCCAAGTGTGGCTGGGATGGTGCAGTGTCTACACAGGAGACAGGATTTCATCCCTTCTTTTTTATACAAAAAAATTAAATCAAGGTGTTATCAGTGACTCCATACTGGGAGCCAAAGGCATAAATATTTCAGGAGAAAGCATAGGGAAAGGAGGGATCTTCACAAGCTTATGTTCCATAATAGAGGACATTCCAAGTTTGATATGCCAAAGAACAAAAATCAAAGATTAATATGTTAGTGTTCAATAAAACCTTGGGTCTTCGGCATTATCATTATTAGGTGAATTTATATACAGAATGGAAAAAAAAAATCTGATGAAGGGAGATGTCTTAGGATTTCTATGGTTGTGAAAGAATGACTCAAAGCCATGTGAGGATAAAGGGGCTTGGGACATCAGGGCAGGAAATCCAGGCAGGACCTGGAGCAAAAACCATGCTGGGAATGCTAGGGGCGCAGACCACCAGCCACCATGGGAGTAAGGAAGTTTGTGAGTTAGTAAAATGGAAATCAGTCAAGTCTACACTCGTAAGGGGGCCACAGGCAGCTCCAGTGGGATTTTGTCTTTTCACCCAAAATGGCCTATTGGTCTTCATCACAATGAAAGATTAGCGAAGTGCTGTGTTTAGGGTTCCTCAAACATCAAACCTTTTTTTTTTTTCCCTGACTGGCTGCTCCACATCTTCAGCCACAAATCAAAGGCCAAGCAACTGGTTTTTAATGAAGGAGCCATTGTTTGATGAGAGTAGGAGTGTGAAATTGATGACTTACCAATGTCTCACTGGGACAGGATTCCATAGAGATCCTCTGAGAACTTCTGAAAGAAAACCTCTTCCCACCCACCCTCTCCCTGCACTGTTCATCAGATTCTGTCCCTACTCTTTCAATATTACAAACTTTAGTCAAAGTCAGGAATATTGATGGGAAATCAATGAATGAAATCCTGCTGCTTTAATTCACATGACTGGAAGTCTGATTGCTCAGTTTCGAAAATTATCAAGCGAACAAATCAATTTACAGAAATAAGGACGATTCCACATAAATCACACTCCTCAGATTTATCTTGACGAGGCATGGTTCCATTTTAACGACTTATGCTAATGTTTCATTGTACAGTGGATGTGCCCTGCAGTGCATTTTATAAGACTAATGAAGTCTTAGCAATCCCAGACGTCCTCCTCAGGATTGTTATTATGTCTGTGCTGGGAACGCTAGGGGCGGAGACCACCAGCCACCATGGGAGTAAGGAAATTTGTGAGTTAGTAAAATGGAAATCAGTCAAGTCTACACTCGTAAGGGGGCCACAGGCAGCTCCAGTGGGATTTTGTCTTTTCACCCAAAATGGCCTATTGGTCTTCATCGCAATGAAAGATGAGCGTAGTGCTGTGTTTAGGGTTCATCAAACATCAAACCTTTTTTTTTTTCAAATGTTTCGGGTTTGCCAAAATACAAAACACGTTTTGCCCTCAGCATTTTTCCCTTCATTTTCAAATCCCTGTGTATTTTAAGGGAAATGTAATCCTTATGTTTCTGACTCATTTACACTTAACACGTGAACATGTTGTTTCGTAAGACTTATTTGAAGTCTACGAAGCCTTCTAAAGCCTGAGCCTATTTTTTTCCATAGTGGCAGGAAACGTCATGTTACAAAGACATGTAAAACCCAATAAGTAGAATTGGTTTGAAGCTCAAGTTCTTTTAAGGCACAATGTTTTATTGAGTTAAACATGGTAAAACAAAACAAACAAACAAAAAAAAAAACCCAAAACCAAAACAAAAACAAACCCACAATCCCCTCTCAGTAATCACTGTTCTATACCTGGGGATGGCTTTTCACAGTGAAATAACAAGCCTACAAGTCTGCAATTCCTGGAATTACTGTGACAGTTCCTGTACCTTGGGTTTTCAAAAAGAGGAAAGGAGCTGAGGTCACCTGCTGTCTGTAGCCACAGAAGTTTGGGTCTGAATTTGCTGGCTTCTGGTCACAGACCTCACTGGAATCTGTGGTCTCCTCAGTGATCTGGTGAGAAGCCCCTCTGCAGCCACCCTGCCCTTCCCCCAGTCCACTCTGGTCGGCCTGATGTAGCAGGAAGCACTGAGAACACTGGCCTTCTCTCAGACTGGGTTCCAGTCCTAACGAGGCTGCTTCCGGGCAGGCATGGGCAATGGGACAGAACTGCTGCCTGGGAAAAGTGATCAGTACAAAAATGTTTGTTGGTGTTTGCCTAACGGATCGGTTTTGGGCACAGGAGTGTCTCAGACTACCCTTGAACTCAATCTACAGCCAAAGATGACCTTGAATTTCTGATCCTTTACTTTTTAAACCTTTATTTTTTCAAGTTGTGACAAATTTACAGTAAAGTTTCCAGACAGTACAGAAAAATGTAGGGTATTCTGTGTCCAAATTCTGAAGTACAGTCTGTTATTCTCGGCTTATCCTTTACCATTCAATCTGTACGTATATATTTTGGAATCATTTGAAAATAAGATATAGGTAAAATATTTCTTAAAATCCCATGTTTCAAAAAGTATTTTTCCTACATATCGGTAGAAAACAATTAGGATGCTACCATAATAGAACCATGATAGCAATGCTACCAAGATCCTAAGTAAATGACCTCTCCAATGTCCTTCCCTGCCTGAGACCGCAGAGCCTTCCCAGCAACCAAGCTCCAGTTTTCCTCATTATGAAATGTTTGAATGTAATGTGCTTAAAGAGTGCACCTCAGTTATGTAGTCATTTTTATCCCGTCTGTATGTTTCTCCACGATTTGTAGCAATTTTTACTTTTTAAAGATTTATGTATTTATTATGTGAGTACACTGTAGCTGTTTCAGACACACCAGAAGAGGGCATCAGATCCCATTACAGATGATTGTGAGCCACCATGTGGTCACTGGGATTTGAACTCAGGACCTCTGGAAGAACAGTCAGTGCTCTTAACCACTGAGCCATCTCTCCAGCTCAGTGGCAATTTCTTTTAGGAAGAAAAATCTCAGAACTGAACAACATAACAACAGTGACATGTTTATACTGAATAATTAAAGAAAACTTTAATTCTTTTCAAAAGATAACATCTAACGAATTTTTCCACTCTAAATATATCCAAGATATACTTAATTTGCAACTGTGAATGTAAATTAATTACTACCTACACTATGTGTCTATATTTTAAGACCATGGTAGTATCTGTTCCTCTTGTTCATCCACTTCTTATTCTGGATGCCTCTCTCTCCCTCCTTCCCTCCCTCCCTCCCTCCCCCCCCCTCTCTCTGCCTTTCTCATTATAGTTTATGCCTCTCTCATTTTAGTTTATGCAAGGCAAATTTTCCAATTTTACCATTTTACATTTCTTGTTTGGTGTTTCACTAACAGGAGGAAAGTTTGTTCTGTACTCCATGTATTCATTTCTCCGTTCATTCTGATCACTACCCTTTTGGGTCCATCTTCGTCTAGATACAGTGCTGGGACCCCACAGAAGAGCTTGTAGGTGCTTAGGGACATCCACATCAGTCATTCCTTGTGAACTTTGTTTGTTTATTTAGTTATTTATTTAGGCACACAAAATCTTCCAGTCATCTTGTGCCTTTTCTGCTCAGTTCTAGAACTGGCCATTTCTCCAATAAGCTCTGGCTTTTGTTTGTTTGTTTTGACCTCGATTTGTTTTGTATAGTTTTTAAGGAAGAAAGGTATTTAGAAACAAAGATACAAGAACCAGCCACATAGGTTGTCGCTGGGTTAACATTGCTTTTATTGTCTGTGGGACACACACACACACACACACACACACACACACACACACACGTGCGTGAGTCTGTATCTACCTCATCCCTACGCTGTAAAACCCATGAGCTGACAGGACTGTTGTCATGGTTTGAATCTGAGCTCTCCCTCACAGACACAGCTAGGGACAGGCAGTAGGTCACTCGATGGAACCCGTTATGGCTGTAGGCAGTCCCTCACTCCTACCACATCCTCTGCTCCAGCTCGGCTGGGATGTAAACAGCAGCTCCTGCCGCCACAGTGTAAATGGCTCTGCCACAGTGAGATGAAGTTCCCTGAAACCATGAGCCCAAGGAGCCGATTCTCCCATAAGTCACTGCTGTCAGGGGCTTTGTCATAGCCATGAGAAAACAAAACCACCAGTGCCCGTTAGCATCCCTTACTTCCACACCAGGAGATCCTTTCTTGGACCAAACCTTGGCTTCTATTTCCCTCAACCTATTTTACTAAATGCTCAGTCCTGCCCCACATAACCAATATCCTTACTCTCTAACTCATAGTCTCCACACCAGTGTCCCCAAATGCAGTGCACCTCCATGACCCTGATATCACCTCTAAACACATTCCATCCTGTGGGCCCTCTCCATCTATATACAGTTCTACTTCATAGTCTTTCTCAAAACACTCTCAAAGGGAAAGTTCTAGATGTATGATAACTGTTTTATATACATATAAGTACACTCAGATTCAACAGGATTTGAATGCTGTAATTCAACATCACATGCTTCATTTGACTGTTGATCTCTGGAATATTTTTTTTAAAGCTGAAATCCTGAAAAAAAAACTGACTTTAAAAAAGAATAAATCTACAACTATAACTGTAACTCTACAAGGGAGAGATCTCAGCCTGGCCACATGGATTATCGAGAACTTCCTGCAGGAACAGCAGAATGTAAGACCAGTCTCTCTGTGTGTGTAACTTCAGATGGGACACAGTTAAGGTCTCTCTCTGCCCCACCACTGTGTATATAAGTGTGTATGTGCATGTGTACACGTGTGAATGTACAGAAAACATTTGAAGAGAGAGAAAGAGAAGGAGGGAGGGAGAGGGAGGAGGAGAGGGATGGTGAAAAGAGGAAGAGGAAAGGAGAGAGAAAGAGACAGAGAAAAAATTGTGAAAGAATGATTCATATAATTACAGAAATTAAATCCTCAGACCTGTAAGTGGCTTACCACCTGCACACAGCATCTATGAGGGCTGTAGAAATCCTAACTCTTGTTCTTTTGCCTCACATTCATGTGCCTAACCACTGGACTATCTCCCCAGGCCCTATTGCTTTGGCTTTTAACACTGACATTATTTTTCCCCTGAAAGATTTGAGGTAGGCTTCCCATAATCCTTCAGCTTGGTATGCCCCTCACACCTCAGTTCCATTTTAACTTAACTGATCACATGCTTGGCATGGGAGTTCCTTCTTGCTGTGATTTCATAAAGGTGCAACTCATACAGTACCTCACTTGCTCTCGAGCACGATCTTAGGTCTCAGCACTTGCCTGACCCAGGCGAGGCACTTGGTGAACACTTAGGAACTGAACTGACTACACACTTGTTCCTTAGCCATGACTTTAATAAACAATCATTTCCATTGCGACCATACCGAATTGGTTCCCAAGCACCAGTGGTACCACTCGGCTCCCCTCTGCTTTCACAAGGGAAGGCACAGTGACTCACAGTCTTCCCAAGCTTTGGGTTTAACAAGAATCCATACAGAGTGAAACAACCAAAATTCTGAATCTGTTGCTTATTTTTTCCAACACACTCACAGAATGGTTTTAGCAACAGACAACCTAGCCTGCTATTGTCCACCCACAAGGTCTTAAAGATCAAATTCCAGCCTCCAAAGGACATCACTGAAGTTGCTAGTTCTGCTTTGGGTCCCCAGATCAACTCCAGTATCAGTAAAAATAGAAAGGGGGGACAAAAAAGAATAGACATGCAATAATTGGACAACAAGCATCCTGATCTGACTCCCTACTAAAACTTGCAGTATTGAGTATGCCTAATTTTAAATTATCATGAGGTTCCTCTCCAGTCACACAATAACCCAGGCCAGCTCTCCTCTAGTTCTGACAGAATTCTAACCCTTCCCTCATCTATACTTATCCTTTAAAGGAAAACTATGACAGTGGTTGCCTGAAACACTGCCTTCATCTGTAAAATTTACCCATCAAGGTAACTGTTTGTCACTCCTCTCTTTCTGCATTTATAATTCTTCCATACCTGTGGTTTTGGTTACCCACAATCATCTGAAAACATTAGAAAATTCTGGAAATTAACAATTCACATGTTTCAAGTTGCATGTACTCTTGAGGAGATAAATAAAATCTTCTCTCTCCTCCCAGGGCATCATACAGTTCAGTATACACACATGGTATATGCTGCTTACCCCAGTCACCTGTGCTATCCGCTTCAACGGCCATGGTATCTCTGAACTGCTATAATCTTTATGTAGTTTAACACTGCCTTACAAAGTATGTTGTTCACAATCATTCTTGTCACATAAGCATCGTCATACATGATCATAACAATATGGCAAGCAGGCTTAATGGAATACTTTAAGAAAAAGAGAAAAGGGCAGCCACCGAACCTACAGAACTTAGATTATGTTAGTTGTGTTATTGTACATTAATTGTTCTATTTTATCATTACTTCTTATTTTAATTGCTTATATGCCTACCTTACAAATTAAACATTTTCATAGGCATTTTTGTATCAGGAAGCACTATATGTATATAAGCATGTATCTAGAGTCCAGGACTACCCAGAGTTTGGTGTATCCATTGTGGGTCTTAGAATATATCCTCCAGAAATAAGACACAAATTTTGTATAGCATAGAGAGTGGAAGTCAACATACGACTCAAGTACCTACTTTTGATGTCTACCTCCTCCTTCCACCATGGAATTTAGGCTGCATGTTATCAATATAGTGGCTTAGAAAAAGACAGCTGTTCATATTGTCCCTATCATAAGCATTTATGAGATGCTTAATTTTGAGATTTGAGAGAGAGAGAGACAGAAAGACAGACAGACAGACAGACAAGAAGACAGATAGACAGACAGACAGACAGAAACTTCTGTAGCCCACGCTGGCCCCAGACTCACGATGTGGATGCAGAATGATTTTGAAGTTCTAATCCTCCTGTGTACATCTTCCAACTAATAAGAGTTTATGTGTGCACCACCATGTCCAGTATATATAGTGCTGAAGATCAAGCCAGGAGTCCTGTGCCCACTAGGCAAGCATTCTACCAACTGATCTAGCTCTCCCTGCCTCCCTGCTCAAGATGGAATTTTAAACATATGAAATGCTACACACATTCCGTTAATATCAATGCCAGATTATGCAAGTACATAAATTTTATTTTTTGCCAACTGAAATCAGTTACACTTAAATGAACCTTTTTATTGATTCTTTGTGAATCTCACATCATGTACCCAACCCCACTCATCTCCTTTCCCCTTTATATTGCCATTATAACCACCAGCACCTCCCAAAAAGAAAAGGAAATAAAATTTTCTAAAAAAAAAAAAATCCTATTGTGGAAGCTGTGTCCTCCAGTCTACCCTGTAGATTGTCCTGAAGCCATCTGTATTTTAATGTTAATTTCACTTCCCAAGAAGGGCTGCCGCCTCAAGTACTCCTGAGGTGACTTCATCTGAACCTCCCCATTTTAATTAGTTAAATAAAGGAAAGCCAGTGACTAGGCCAGGTGAGGGAAGTAGAGAGAAGAGAGGTCTGAGAGGTCAAGAAGAGGTTGGAGGTGGCAACATGGAGGTCCCTAAGGACCAACTAGGTCCATCTGGGATTAATTGGTGTTAAACAGCTATGAACATTTAAAGATTTTATAGGTCTAATATCTCATATAGAAGGGCAGTTTGTATCTTTGTCTATTTGATTTAATTTTGTTATTTATAGAGTTTGTGGATTGAGGGTTGAACACATAAACCTGTATGAAAAGCTGTCAGGCTGTATAGTTGTGCTTGTGTGGGATTTTGGGGTACAGAAACACCTCGGGACGGAGGCAGAAAACAGGCAGTAGAAAACTGCCAAGGGAAGGGAATTGTGTGAACGGAGTGAGATTTGGGTGACGGCTTGGACCAGGCAACAGAGGTAAGTGAGGCTCTGAACTAAAACTAGGCCTGAGGAGTGAGACCTCAGGACTAACAGAGAGATAAACTTTATATTTTTAATATTTACTGCAACACTACCCTTTTCTTTAGACAGCTGTACTTGCAAATGTTTTGTTGCAATGAGTCATTTGCTCTGTTTCAAGGCCTCTGGCTTCTAATACACTGTCAACACTGGATCCTCACTGGGACTCCTCTGGAAGATCTTGTTGATGCCCTGTGCCATGAAGAACTGCAGCTTTGGATCTGTAGGAGATCTCAGAAGGAGTAGATGTTGGAGTAAACCAACTCAAAGCCCTGGGTGGTCGCCGAGGTGGTCAGCCCAGCAGCTCTCCAGTACCCACACCACCAGAGCAAACACTCCAGCACTGCCCTGGCTGCCACACCTAGGGCCACAGCTAGCAAGGGGCAGCTGGATTGATCTCATGCTCTTGAGGTCAGCTCACCTGTCCCCAAGCCACCAGGGACAGCACTGCTGTGTTGTCCAGGCAAGGGGTGGGGCCAGCCAAGGCAGCAGTCCAGACCAGGAACCTCTGCGTGACCTTTGGTGGTAACATGGGCCTGGGGGAGACATGGCCCCCGGCAGCAGCATGGGCCAGGATGTCCCCATGGCCTCAGATGGCAGTGCAGACCACTCAGGGCAGCCCATCTGCTTCTGGCAGCATGGCCTTCAGACATCAACATGGTCTCCAGTGGCAACCTGAACCATGGAAATCCCCAGAACATGGACAGTCCCATGTCTTTTGGTGGCAGAAATTGGCAGAAACTCCTCCAAGTCCCCCACAGCCGCAGCAGAACCACGGGCCCAGAGACGGCCCTTGGTGACAGCCCAGGCCAAGACATCACTAGCCTAAGGTGGTTACACAGACTCCTCAAATCTGCCTGTTTTACTGATAAGTCTCCAGTCCCCCCGCCCCTCTCCTCACACACGGACTTTAAACAAAGGCCTCCCCACACTAAAAGAGTTTTTACTAGTCACCTACATTAAGAGGTGACTAGTAAATTATACTTTGAAGTTTTTTCCTTCAGTTTTTACACCTTATTTTTAAAATGAAACTTGCTTCCCTAACCCTGTTTGAGCACATTCTGTTTACTGGGTAATGAACAAAGTGTTTGTTCAGTGAGCAAGCAATTCACCATTCTAGGCAGGACTCTGAGGAAGCCTCGGCCTGTGGTAAGGAGGCAGAGCTGCAGCTGCTGGAGGTAAAGATGTTCCACGCTGAAGCCCTGGCCAAGGCTGTGGTAGGGAAGGTGCTGCTGGCAACCAGGCAGACTCCTCTCTGAGAGGCCACCTAGCCAAGGACCCTTGATGGTTGATTTCCACCAAGGCACAGAGACAGCGGCTTGTGTTTGCCATCTGGGCATAATAAGAGAAGAATTTGAATCATAAAAATTTCTACCTAATTTAAAAGGCACGGTATTGCTTTCCTCAAAACTAACTGCCCCCGGCAGCTCTGGTTAATACTTCCGTTCAAAATTTAAAAAATAAAATGTTAAAATCCTTTTAGACTGACATTTAAAATAATTTGGAAACAATGCTAAGACAATCTCTTTACATCAAGCTTCCTGAGTGAGACTGTGCAACCGTCCTCCCTTTCTGCTTATTGGAGGGCAATCTGCTGAGAAGCTAGGTAGAAGGTAGAACTCTTCCTGGGGAATGAGAGAAGAAACCGTGTGCAGTTTAAACTCCTCAGCTCTGCAGGGTTAGCCAGCAGCCTGACAGCAAAGCACAGAAAGGTTTGTCATCAGCAAGCTGAGTCAAAACACACTATAATGTTTTTAAACTGTCATTTCAAAGTTTTAGTCTTTGCCAATCATGCCTCTTTATTTCCTCCGTGCCCCCACCATAGCTGTGACACTAGTTACGGACTCTTGAAGCCCTGACTGAAGCCAAGAGTAGAAGCCATGGGACGGACAGAAGTTAAGGGTCCCAAGTCCATTCTGACTCCCACTGGTTGTCAGGAGTCTTTTGAAGAAGGAGATAAAGGAGAGACAAACCATGATGGTGAGGAGAGGTCGACACGTCTTCTTGGTAGAGGATGTATCTCTTATGCAGTTTTGGCAAAAGAGAACGCAAACTAAATTTTAGAATTTCAAAACTTGAAAGCAATGGAGAGAAACCATACGTGGGAAAAAAAGTTTTAAAAATGGACTGTGTTAAGAATGGAAAATGCACGTGCATAAAAAGGAAAAAGTTTGGTACAGATACCATGAAGAGTTAATAGCAGGAGTTCATACAAGAGTTCACGGGACCAACAGCCACCACACTACATCCCACAAAGAGGGAAGGAAGAATGTATGCCCTGGAGTTGGTGGATGCTAATTAGCTCATGGAGATTATTTTCTAGTGCATACATAGATTCACTGTGTCTCTTAAACATACGTGATTTTAATTTGTCAGTTGTTGCTCACCAAAACTCACTGTTACTGGCAAATAATTGCAAACAAAAGTGAAAGGCTCCAGCTCTACTAACAAACTAGAACATATTTTAAAATCGTGGTTCACAGCCCTCTGAATCTAGGCTCCTATATTCACCCATCTGCAGACCAGAAATGTCTCCTGGGCAACAGGGGGTCACAGCTGCACCTGTTTTTCCTGTTTGTATACAGAGGCCGGTCTAGGTTTTTCCTTAGTTTTACTACCCACATGATTCAATAGCGTAACAACTATTTACAGGACATTAACATGGGCTGGGCACTATAACTATCCTAAAACTGATCTTTTGCAAATAGAAGCATAAACATGTCACAAGCATCTCCGTGTCATGTAAGATTCTTGGGCAGCCAGATGTGGATTTCCAGGTGGTGTCTTAGAAGCAATCTCTTACAGACACAGGGGCAGCTATAACAATTTTGGTGTCTATAGAGCAAGATATAAACTCCAAAACATTGCTCAAAAGTGTAAATTTATTTTATCTCTCTGAAACCACTTTAAAAAGCTGAAGCATTAAACATCTTGAAGGCAGGGCTGGAAAGAGATGGCTCAGAGGTGTGAGTACTGGCCCTTCCTCCAGAGAACAAATTCCCAGAATCCACATGGGCTCTTACAATTGCCTGTAATTCCAGTCCTAGGGGACTTGATGCTCTCCTCTGGCTTCTGCTGGCAGTCAGGCTATCCATTATATATTATTAAGTGTTGCACTGGGCTGAGAGACAGCTTAGTTGGCAAAGTCCCTGCTGCACAGCATGCTTACCTGAGTTTGCATCCTAGTACCTAGATAAAAAGCCAGATGTGGTGCTGATAATCCTAGCTCAATGGTGGCCATTCTAACCAGTCAGGAGAACTTCAGGTTCACTGGGAGACCTTGTCCCAAAAAACTAAGGTGGAGAGTATTAGAGGAGGACACTCAGTGCTTCTCTTCTCCACAGACACATATGAGTGCACACACACACACACACACACACACACACACACAAGTGTGCACATGCACAGAGAGAAAACCATAGACAATGCAGTGAGAGAGAAATATACAGACACAGACAGAGATAGACAGACATACACACTCTCTCACACACACACATACACACAGAGAGATATACAGAAACATGGACAGACACAGAACAACACACACAAACACACAGAGACACACACAGACACATACACACACATACACATATTGTATAAGTTTTTTTTGTCATGGAATATCTTGGTTTCTCCATCTATGCTAATTTAGAGTTTTTCTGGATATAGTAGTCTGGGCTGGCATTTGTGTTCTCTTAGGGTCTGTATGATGTCTGTCCAGGATCTTCTAGCCTTTGTAGTCTCTGTCAAAAAATCTGGTATAATTCTGATAGGTCTGCCTTTTATGTTACTTGACCTTTTTCCCTTACTGCTTTTCATATTCTTTCTTTGTTTTGTAAGTTTGATGCTTTGACTATCATGTGACAGTAGAAATTTTTTTTCTGGCCCAGTCTATTTGGAGTTCCGTAGGCTTCTTGTGTGTTCATGGGCATCTCTTTCTTTAGCTAGGGAAGTTTTCTTCTATAATTTTATTGAAGATATTTACTGGCCCTCTAAGTTGGGAATCTTTGCTCCCTTCTATACCTATTACTCTTAGGTTTGGTCTTCTCGTTGTGTCCGGGATTTCCTGGATGTTTGGGGTAAGGAGATTTTTGCATTTTTCATTTTCTTTGACTTTTGTGTCAATGTTTTCTATGGTGAGATTCTCTCTTCCATCTCTTGTATTCTGTTGGTGATGCTTGCATTGATGACTCCTGATCTCTTTCCTAAGTTTTCTATCTCCAGGGTTGTCTCCCTCTATGATTTCTCTATTGTTTCCATTTCCATTTTTAGATCCTGACCGGTTTTGTTCTCCAGTATTTCTCTAAGGGAGTTATTCATGTCCTTCCTAATGTCCTCTATCATCATCATGAGATATGATTTCAAATCCAAATTTCATTTTTCAGGCATGATGGGGTATCTAGTACTAGCTGTAGTGAGAGAACTGGGTTCTTGCTTCTCTGCCTGGAGCCTGTTCTTCTTGTGGTCCTGGTTGTGTCAGAACTCCTCAGAGTGCAGGAGTCTCTGTGATCCTGTAATTTGGGATCCTGTAATCCTGACATCCTGGGTGTGTCAGAGGTCCTGGGAGTCAAGCTTTCTCTAGGTGTTGTGGGAGCATGTGTATGTGGGACAGAGCCCTGAGTTTGCTCCGGGCACAGATACAAGCTGGAAGGAACATGTGCCTCTGGCTGAGAAGGTTTGTGTTTCCCCAGTTCCTGTAGGGGTCCCAGTTATTCTGGGTGTTGGGGAAGACTTTGTGGCCAAAACTGTGATCTTGATTGTGTCAGAGTTTTGTGCTATGGGTGTGTCTGATCTCCTAGTAGTGGAGCTTCCTCTGTGATCCTGTGATCCTGGGCTTGGTAGAGCACCTGGGTGATGGGCTTCCTCTGAGCATTGTGGGAATGGGTGCAGAACCATCATTCAAGGTCTGCCCAGGGCACAAGTTCAGACTGGAAGGGCCACAGATACACATACACCGAGATAGACATGCACATACAGGCACACACATACACAGATATACAAACACACTCACACTGAGACGCATGCACACATAGACACACAGAGAAACACACAGACATACATATTCACAGAGACAAATACACACATACATACATACACATAGGCACAACAGAGACATAGACACATAGACACACACACATATACATACACACATAAACACATAGACACACAGAGACATGCACACATATACACACACATGCATACATACATGAACACATGTATACACAGAGACATAGACACACGGATACATACGCACATAAACATATTTACACACAGAGACAGAAATGATCTGCAGGTGTAGAAAGAACACTTTCTCCTCTGTGTTCTTTCTAAATATTGTATAACGATTATAAAATGGAAGACTGGTGGATGCACTTTAGCCATATAGATCAGTAGAATATACATACTAGACTCTAGAAGAGTGAATAAATGCACTAAGCTGTCTCCCCAGCCAGCGTTTGTATATATACACACACACACACACATACACACACATATACACAAACTTCTACACTTATGATGCCCCAAATCACCATGAATTTCTTCCCAGTGTTCTAACACAAAGAAACCTCTTTTTTTCAAAACCCACCCTTGGATGTCTGACACCTCTGTAAAGATGACAAGTACTGATCCAGCTCTAAAAACATGAGAAATGTCACTAACCACACCATCCCCATTTTACAGGTGGGAAATAGGGTGCAGAGTGGGGAGGTCATTTGTCTGGACTGGCAGTCCCTCCAGTGAGGGTGACATCTGTTCCATCTCTACTGGGTTTCAGAATGTTTTAGTCCCCATTGTACGCCCCTAGCCTCCCTGGTCAAATGAGGCTGTTTTAGGAATCAGCACAGGATCTTGAACTTCTTCAGCCTGGTCTGATGTCAGCATTGGGTTCACTGGGTTCTCAACTCATATTCTGGGTTCAGTGAGCAAACACTGAGAGTTCCAGTTCTTTGTGCTCAAGCAAGAAGTTGAGTAGAGACAGGCAGTTACTGCAGAAACAGAGATAGTGTATTAAGAGATAATATATGTCCATGGTGGGCATGAATGGGAGAGATAGGCTGGAGCAAAGAGAGAGCTTAGCACAAAGAGTTGAGAGTTATGTCACTGAGCACCAAGGGGCTGTGGGAACTCACTGGAATGACATGAGGTTTTGGACTCATTTGCATAGATAGCTCTGTCTAGCCCTTGCATCCTGGTACAAATAGTTATGTGGTCACCTCTGAACACCCTGGTGTAATTGTGTTTTAGTCAGTTAGAAGGGGAATGGGTGTTCAAATCTTCTTGGCTGACTTCTGTCTTCACATGCTAATTTTGTAAGGCTTGCATCAGGCCTACTGGACCTCCTCCTCACTCTTCCTCCTCGGTATTAAAAACAAAAGCGCAGAGAAGACAGTCAGATCCCTGCAGTCTGTCACCTAGTCCTAATCAGGATCATCTCTCTAAAGAGCCATCAGAATGGATTATAGTACCCCAAGCACACTTGAGAACCTGGCTATACGGAACTTGGTTATACTGGATGGATTAGACACATGGCTGAAAAGGAAGTATCGTCCAAGGTTATGCAGGCTTCAAATGGTTGACTTGAGGAATGAACACCATGCCTCTTCAGATATGCAAGATAGAAGAGATGGTAGAGACCCTTTAGTAGAAACTATGTTTAAAGATCAAGTATTGGAGGGGCACTCAAGATACATAAGAAAGTATCATCTGAGGGTATTCAGGGACCTTTCCTTTATGTCTTCTCTGCATGAAGATAAACACCAAACACACTTGTTGCAGTGGGCAAAGGAGAGAAAGGATTTTGTTCATCTGTGCTGTGAGAAGTTGGAGATTGGAGTAATAGAAGTGTCTGAGTTCAGGAATGTGTTCAACTTTTTACAGCCAGAGTACATCAAAGAGTTGGAAATGGATACAGTGGGCAATCTGTCCAAACTGACAAAGTTTGTACCTTGCATTAGTAAGATGAGAAATCTTCAGAAACTCATGCTAGTACGCTTCTTTGGAATAATTACTCACACACCCAAGGAGAAGGGGAACATCACCAAGATCATGTCTCTTTTCTCCAAACTCAGGAGTCTCCAGCATCTCACTTTTGATGATATCTATTTTCTCAAAGGCCACATGAAGGAGTTTTTCAGGTTTCTAGAAGCTTCATTGCTGTCCCTCAAGATCACCCGGTGCAAGTTTTCTCAGTCAGATTTGAAGCCATTCGCCCAGCATTGGAACTACAATGAGCTTAAGCATCTGTGTTTGAGAGGCTGCACTTTAACCTACTTGAACATCTTTCCTCTGAAGGTTTTTTTAAAGAATGTTGCAAACACACTGCAGATACTGGATTTAGAAGATTGTAGGATGAAAGATTTTCAACTCAGTATCCTTCTGCCTGCCTTGACCCAAAGCACCCAGCTCACTAGCATCAATTTGTATGACAATGACATCTTCATGGATGTTCTGAAGGACTTTCTCTACCACACTACCAACCTGACCCAGCTGACCACAGAAATGTACCCTGCTCCAGTAGAGGTCTATCAGTTGGGTTATGTTGAAGTAGAGACATTTTCTCAGCTTTGTGCTGAACTCATGGGTGAACTCATGGCTGTAAGGCAGCCCAAGTCAGTCTGCTTTGGTTCCTATTCTTGTTATGACTGTGATAGATGTTATATCTAAGAAAAGGAAGTCAGACTTTGTGAATGTCATGACTAACAACAGGAATGTTTCTTCTGGGTACTAACAAATTAATTCCTAGGAACTGGCATCTCATCCTGAAGACCCAAAATAAATGGATTTGGACATTTGTCAATATGATGCAAAGAAAATGGTCCAAACTCTTTTCAGGACTGATACTTCATTATCATTCTCCTGTCTTTAAAATTATGGTCAGATCCTAAAAACCTGATATACTTTCTGTGATAAGTTGTCCAGTTCTTTTGATTTGGGTTTTTTTTTCTTTTACACTTTTCTTTTTCTATTTATTTATGTTATTCACATGAGTACACTATATCTGACCTCAAAATCATAGTAAGAACAGTTCTTTGAGTGTCCACAGTAATAGAGAGATACTGTCTTGTCTTGTATCTCATATGACTGTTCATTGTTTTGTGAAGTATTCTGAAGTATTTTGTGAAGTAATCCCCCTTCTGCATCTGTCAGATGGGTCTTGTGTAAAGGCTTCAAAGTAACAATGTATGCCAAGCTATATCTTAAGGGAAGTAGTTTTGGTGAAAGAGCAGCATATTGTAATCCAGGGTATTCGGGCAAGTAGGAGCTATCCAGACATCAAAGATAGTTGAAACAAAACAAAACAATAGAGAACAAAGGAATAATGTCTCAGCAACCCTTTTTAATCACTGTTCTTTCTAATGGTGCATCATAGTGTAGACTGGCTTTGAATGCCTCCTCCTCTTCTCTACACTTAGAGATTAAAGAGGTTGCTGATAGATAACCTTAAGGCCTATTTGTAGACCACCTAAATGTGAGACTTTGTTCTTCAGGGTTTCCAGCCTTTGAGTGTCCTACTGCCCATTAATAATTCCAATAGTCATTCTCTTCTCTAAAACAAATTCCAGTCCCTAGGAACAACATAATTGATGTGCCTAAATCTAGCCATTGTGTTCCCTTCTGTCTTTACAACCAAGTATTAATAAATAATTTGGCGACCTTCAAAAATAAATAAATAAAAACAAAAGCAAAAGTTAACTATGTTTGCACATTCATTGAAAACCCTAGAAGTTTGTTGGAGATTAATATTGATTTTCAAGATACCTTTCCTAGACAAATATGTCTAGAAAGCAAATCATAGCTGGTCTATGAACCCATGTGCTCTGGTTTTAATTTTCCTATTCCAGCAACATGCAAACTAAAACAGCACAACCCACCCCCCCCCCAAAAAAAAAAGTAGATATTGTTACGAGCTGCCCTTCACATATAAACCCATTTAGTACCTGAGAAATACTTTGTGACAAGTGAGATTTAAAGATAGGAAAGAAAGGAGGGTGGAGCTTTAAACTCTCCATTTGTATTGTTCTCCAATCAGCAGGGTCTTCCTAAGCTGGCTTCAGAAGCCAGCCAGTCACAGGGAGCACCTTCTCATGCTAACAGCAAGCAGCCTGCTTGCTGGGGAAACATGGTTCTTATTTAATGACATCTAAAGTGATACATGCTCCTGGGTAAGTCAAACAAAAAAACCACAATGTTTTATCCAGATGAAATTACTGAAGAATGAGGCTTGGTGATTAATCAAAGTCGATTTGGGGCCAAGCAACCAAAGTTCTGATCTCTAAAGGGCCAGCCAGAAGGAGCTGCTGGGGTGAGCAGGGCAGAGTGAGACCTCTATGTGTAAAAAAAGAAAAAGAAAAAAGAAAGAAAAGTCAGTTGTTCCCACAGTGGCTCAGGCCACCAACACTGGGCAACTGCCACAGGTCTGGCTCCGAACAAGACCAACAGGTTGAAGCACCAAATCTTCACACATCTGATTTCATTTATGTTTTCAGAGCCTGAAGTGATGTCTACATGAATATTCACAGATTGGCTTAAAGGAAGAATCAAGACCATTTTGAAAATAGCAATACTTGATGTTATTGAATCTAGAGCTATATAGCTAAATGTGCACACATGGCTCCAGACATGAATTTACCTTCTAATGGCTGGCCTGTCACCATGCTAATTTCACCCCCAGACCCAAGGATGACACCAAAGTCCAACTCAGCAAGCCAACGAGTTGACTGAGCTAACTGACAGAGCATGGGTAAGCTTATGTTACAGAGCAGGAGGTCAGGTGGTCCCCCCAAAAGCCATACCACTGAGAAGTCTCACCCCAGTATGTATAATGAATTCCTCATAGCTACACAGATAGAGTATCTGGTTCCCACCTCAGTTACCTTATACCAAGCTCTATCACCTCCTGACACAAGGGAGCACAAGAGCTTTAGGCAGAACTAGATTCAGCTAGAGGGAGGTGTAGGAAGGAGGGCTCATGACCCTCCCCACCCCTTCCCTGATGATGGAGCATCAGCAGGCCTGATTTTGAGGGTCCCTTGTAAGCTGTCACGGCTGCTCTGATGACAATGACAATAGTTCTTATGCTCAGAGGGCAACATAGAAGGAAGTCATCCTGTACTTCAGTGGTTGACAGCAGAATCACAAACCCAGCTTAAAACCCTCTCAGCAGGAAGCTTCCGAGGCTTGTTCAACAGTGGACCTTTTCCTGCCATGGCTACAGCTACAGCTGCCTCCTCCTCCTCCTCCTCCTCCTCCACCTCCTCCTCCTCCTCCTCTTCCTCCCCCTCCTCCTCCTCCTCCTCCTCCTCCTCCCCCTCCTCCTCCTCCTCCTCCTCCTTCCCCTCCTCCTCCTCCTTCTCCTCCTCCTCCTCCCCCTCCTCCTCCTCCTTCCCCTCCTCCTCCTCCTCCTTCCCCTCCTCCTCCTCCTCCTCCTCCTCCACCGCCTCCTCCTCCTCCTCCTCCTCCTCCTCCTCCTCCTCCTCCTCCACCTCCTCCTCCTCCACCTCCTCCTCCTCCTCCTCACCCTCCTCCTCCTCCTCCTCCTCCTTCCCCTCCTCCTCCTCCTCCTCCTCCTCCTCAGTGTGTGGCTCCCCCTCCCCAGGCAGAAATATTCCTCCAAATGCTGTATCTGCAGGGCATGATCATCGCTCTAACCTAAGTGCATCTCCACCATATTTTAATTTTCCTCAAGGAGTTTCAAGGATGCATCCTGGCTTAGGACTTGGAAAATCTGGTTTCTGGTATTAAAGAAAAACACTTAACCTTGCCTCATTTCCAAGTGGGGAATGACGGGCTCATATCACAGTTACCTCTGAATAGTGACATCAGCACTGATGTCTCTAATACATTTGAAAGTGTGGAAAAGTATGGGGAATCATGTAAATAAAAATATTAAAATGGACAGGCAGATTCAAAGAACTTCAAAAGTATTAACTGACTCATCATATGGCCTACATCTGCTGCCCTACCTCACCTGCAAATAGCCAAATCAGCCATATTTAAATTGCAAGTTCCTTTAGTGCCACTCAAAACATCAAGCATATTGCCCTAAAAAGATAAACACTGGTAATGCTTCTTTGAAGTAGGAACTGGTTTTGCTGGCTTTCTTCCCATCCTGTCCCCTTCAAAGTCATCAAAGTAACTTTCTAAAAGTGTGAATGTCTTACAAGTAGCTTCTAATGGACTCACCCTTCGCTCTGTTCCTCACTAATCAGAGGTAACCTGACTTTTACATTCCTAATTGTGCCTCCTGCAGAGAGCACTAAGTCTCATCTTGGTTTTAAATGGTCCTAATGCATCCCTGCTTTTGACCAGGCTGCTCTGAGCTGGATACATCCCTGATGGTAGCACAAGGAGTATGTCCCAAGGGCATCTATCTGGTCAGCAGAACCTCTTTGAGGATTATCTCTTTCTTCTCTCTAGTCACCTACACACTCTTTCCTAAACTATTGATTCTGATTGGCTTAGTCTCCTCCAAGAAAGATCCAAAGTTTTAAAAAGGCTCACTGCTGCCTAAAAGAGTATTTTTTTTTTTAATTTGGTAAATTTTATGAACAATTAAATCTTAGGGACATTGTTAAAAATGGAAGCTTCCAGGCTTCACATTCCAGATATTTTCATTCTGGCCACTGGGTAAAAGTTGGAATCATTCGTTTTCAATGAGCAAGCTGAGAGGTCTTACAGTTTGTGCTTTGCCCTTTGGCAAGCTTGGCCAGCAGGATGTCCATCCCCATCACCACCCCAGGTTTTAATCACAGCTTGCATCTTTAAAGTATCTTTTCCTGCAGGAGAGGTTGCTGAGTGGTTAGAGCACTGACCGCTCTTCCAGAGGTCCTGAGTTCAATTCTCAGCAACTACATGATGGTTCACAACCATCTGTAATGGAATCTGATGCCCTCTTCTGGTGTGTCTGAAGACAGCGACAGTGTATTCACCTTCATGAAATAAATAAATAAATTTTTTAAAAAAATACAGTTTCTCATGTTGTGGTGACCTCCTCCCAACCATAAAATTAAACAAACAAACAAACAAACAAAGGTCTCTCCCTATCTGGTCACTCATCAACCATAGACTCTTAAGTCTACCGATACCTACTGTGGAGTCTTCTAGGAGCTTGTACTTAGAATTTCCTCCCTGACATTTCTGGGCCATCCTGGTTTATATGCCTTTTGCCTTCTGTGAGATTCCCTCCTCCATTACCTTTACCCTTCAGCCTATCAAGGAGCACTGATTGTTGACATACCCAAAGATCAAAATCACATCTGATTTACCATTTAAGCTACAGAGGTTTGAGATGATAGTAGCTGCTAAAAAAAAAAAAAAAAAAAAAAGTGTGTAAACATAAAGACATTTGACTTAGAAATCTAATAGATGCATTTAGATGCATCTGATGTGACTGTAACTAAGACAGTTCATTCATAATTGTTCATTCAGACAGAAGTATAGATGGCCATGCTACATCCCCAATGGAATTCAATCAACTTTGAGCTCCAAAAAATCTTACTATCCTAGATAAGGTATAGATAAATATCAATTATTTATGGTTATTTTTTATTGGGGATCCTTATAAAGACACCAAAACATGTATTTAAAATAATCAATAGCAGTGCATATTAACAAGCTGGTAGGGTACTAGGTGCTATCACACTGCAGTAGACAGCCTATAGATTCAATTTTACCTTTCTAGGGAAATCCGGGCATAAGTAAACAGTCAGCACATAAAATATGCATAACAGCACTGAATCCCATAGCAAAACTTGCATCATTAAAGAAATGGATAAGCAAATATCTATATATTCAAACCATAAACAATATGCAAATATAAGATATTACCATAGGTGCTGTTATAAAAAGTTTTAATATACACGACTGAGCTTAGAAGTTGTAGGACTCACACGGTAATCATTGTTTTCCGAAGTTGAAAGTCGAAGATGTCCTTATTTACATAATTCCTGTCTTCATCAGCAACTAAGGGTTTCAGGAGAGAGGGTTGTGGCACAGTCAGTCTCCCCTTGGCAGAAGACAGGCAGAGCCAGCGGTGCCAACTGCGAGCCTTTCCGTGAAAGGCTGAGAGGACATTGTAGAGCCTACTGAGAACGAAGTCTGCCTGCGACCATTAGACTCATCTTCGTTCTTCGCCTGGTCTTACGTTCACGAGCTCCATCCCCACTTCCCAGGACTGCTGATGAGCTGTGGGAGACCTGACTGTGTGGACAGCCCGTGGTTCTGTTTATTAACCAGGAATGGCTGCCCGGTGCCTCATTTCTTTGTCTCCAGTGAGGATAGAAGGTGCTGTTCTGAATGCTGCCTCCTCTGCTCATGGGAAGACGGAAGTGCTATTTAAACTTTCACCCTGAAAAGGTCCCTATGATTGGAAGGTCACATTGAAGTGGATTTGGTTTTCTCCTTTGCGTCTATGTTCAGGAAGGAGCAGAAGCCAGCCTGTTAGGGTTAGTGAAGACTGAGGCTTATGTACTTTGGGAAGCCCTTGGAAAGACAAATAGAAAGTTACACATCAAAATTCTACGCTGCGTCCTTCGACATGGCATGGGGGCTTTGGATGTGGGCCTACTTAGTTCCTCGATGAGTTCCCTCTGATCTGTATATAATTGTCTGTAGGGTACAGGGATGGCACCACCAGCTCATACCCATTCTCACACACAAGGTAGAAAGAGGTAAGACTCCCTCAGTTGTCCTCCTGTGCACATATGTGTGGTGGCACATGCATATCCACGTACACACACACAGAGATAAGTAAAGGGAAAAACCCTTAATAGCAGGCTTCTTTTTAATATGCTGAGTGGAAAGAGCTAGACAAACTCTGAAGTTCTTTATATAAGTATTCTGACAAAATAGGTCAGAATGAGAATTTTAAATCACTAGTCAGCATCGCCTCCTTCTATCTTATCTTGTCAGCCAAAGAGCAGCTTCTCAGCATCTTCTCACAGTATCTGCCAAATGATCTTTCTATCCCAAACTCTAATCATCAATCAATGGCACCACTGTTGTCTTTGTCACTATATGGTGTATAAGTACCATTATGGCTGGCACTTTGCCAGACACTATACAAATCCTCTTAGGAAATAGAGGAGATTCTACAAAAGCTCAGGTCCCTAGGGGATTGTCTTGAGAATTATGGGCACACTCCCTTTCTACTTCTCTACCCTGTCTGCTGTATGCAAAATAACTCAGAATAGGATTTTTTTAATGTTCACTTCACTACACTAGTCACCAGAAGCTTGATTCAATGGTCCATGGCGAAGGAATTTTTCTCTGGCCTCCACTCTGTCTTAAGGTCAAGTTTCCTTGATTTTCCAGGTTCTCACCTTGAAACAAAGAAAAAGGGAGAGGAATATAAAGGGTGGGGGAGAGGAAGGAAGAAATATGGGGAGGACAAAAAAACAGAAAGAAAGGAAAAGTAGTTACTGATTCCTTACACTTTCACCATAGTGTGTTCAGTGACAGCGAGCCTGGGCGGTCAGGGAGTTCCGGGTTCAGCCAGAGACTTTACCTCAAGAAAAAGGAGAAAAGCAATGGATAAAGATACCAGGTATCAACCTCTGAACCCCACATGTGCACTCACACATGATCCACACATGTACCACGCATACACAATAACATTTCAAAAACTAAACATGTTTTACAAGACTAATTCAATATGACGGGAAACCAGGCACCAGAGGAATAATGATTCAAACACAGAATTTTAACTTCTTCCTGCTCTTATGGAGATTCTCAGGTCAGTCAGGCAGCTTGGATCACGCATGTTCTCATGACATATTCTCATAAAATTTCCTATGCATGGAATGTTTATTTCTTCATCAAGAATGTATTGAATTGCAAAAATAGCTATTTTGGAATCATTCAAATGTTATAAAAATATAGACTGTACATCTTGATACATATCTGTTCAAGACTGCTATAATTTCTTCCCAGTCATCCCTCAGGAATGAAACCGAAGTAGATTATCGTGTGATGTGTACTGGTGAGCCAGGAGTGGGGCTTAGTTATCGACACATGTAGCAACAATGTAACAGGTTAGAAAAGAGGATGTGCCAAACAGTAGAATGAATTTTATTCCTTCCCGTTAATAGAAATCTTGTTTAGAATGTTCTCCTGTGGAAGTATCCAGTTGATTATGGTAAGTGCCATTCAGCGTGCACTTAGATAGCAGGAACATACTAGGTGGCAAAGAAACTTAAGGCATTGTTTGAGGTCTGCCCCTAGTCACCTCGGGACCCTATGTCTTTGCTTAACCATCTTCATTTCTACAGAGAACAGGTTGGCAAAAGCTGCCTTTCCAAGTCCCCAGTGCTGGACCTCTTGGACTTGGTAAATTAAGCATTCTAAAGAGGAAGCTGGGTTCACTTACATGTCCAAAATGGAGTATTACCAACTTCTCCCTGGGAAATTGGTATCAGGTGATGGGTACAGAAAGTTTGTAGGAAGATTCTGGACAAAGAAATTCCCATGGATCTCTTTAACTTGTGATTACATTAAGTAAGCAACTTGCTTTATACTTTTCTTCAGAAATAACAAGCTGTACTTGGAATGCTGGCGTCCACCATTTATTATGTGCTCCAACCCAAACACAAAAACATTTGTACTTCTGTTATGACTTCACCTGGTGGCTTTCATTTTCCCCAACATAAAGACAGGGTGAAGCAGAGTAATAGAAAAATAGAAAACATCTTTGTCGGAAAATGAGCTCGCAGCTGTGTAACTGGAGCACACAGCCATAAATCAGAATGTCAAATCCAAAACACATGACTTCGTGCGAGTTCTCCATGTGTGCTCTAATGTGACTACAGCCTGGTTGCTATTATGATTTAAAACAAAGTCTTTCATGCTAGAAACAAAATGCGGTATGTGAGCTGCCTGGGGGAGAGAGCTGGGAGCTAGCTATCGACAGAGCCCTTGCCTTCACTGAGGTGGGCGACAAAAGTTCAAGCATGGCTTTGTCAGGTGTGAGGGAACAAGAGGATACAAGAGGGAGCTTGGCAGAGATCTTCGCATGAGGGACGAATTAGCTGGCGGGGTTCAGTACAGCTCCACACTCTGAAATGAGCTGCATTTGCCTGCCCCCACCCAAGCAGAATCCTGAAGCCAAACACAAAGATTACAGAAGTCTCCCCCTTCCTGCCCATCACATAAACAAATGGCCCAGCTGTTACTGCTAGGATCCCAGTTTTAAACTTGGACTTTCTTGTATAAACTTCAATGTAATGGTATTTAAAGTGTCATAGGCAATAAGCATCTAATCCTACTCAATAAATTGTAGGCTCGTTGCATGAACTCCTAGAGCTGTTAGAGACAGCTGTGCTTTTTTTGTAATTTAAGTCATTCCCAAACCGGGCAGCTCTCCAGGTGTGTTTTCAGACAAACAATGTGCACCAGGAACAGTGATGTGCTGAGTCTCTGGGCAGTGGGACAGACGAGAAAGGAAAAGAGAAAACCCTGAGGCTTAACGTGGGAAAACTCAGGGGTCCTGACTTTCCTGAGAGAGCAGTAATCAAGTAAAAGGGTCCTCGAAGGCCACCTTACCTCCCTCTGCTTGGTGAATGGATGGCCAGATACCTTTGCCAGCACCATCACTATAGCAACTGTTGAGTCAAAGCCATCTTCAAGTTCCAGGATGGAAGGCAACCATGAGGGGTTTCTCAAGACAGAACCAACAACTTTAATAACAAGGATATAAAAGAGATAGCTTCTCTCTCAACCATGACAGTAGCTCAAAGGATTGGCCCCATGGCTGCTATTCCCATGATAGCTTGGAAAAAAGCCCTCAGAGGACTGCAATTGTCATCGAAAAGCATTCAGCGAATCCTCTTCAGGTATGTAAGAGCTTTCAGGAGGTACACTACAGTTATTCTATGACTAGCTGGCACACAGACCAAGACGCTGCAGCCCAGGTTCTCCCAAGCGGCTCCTTGTTGGTGTTGGCTGATTCAGGGAGGCCAAGCTGAGGTTTGCCTCCTGGAGTCCGTTCCAGAACAAAGAGCTAATCTTACTGCTTTGGTTTCACTTGAGGAGCTTTGCACCTGTGAGGTCTTACCCACACTCACTCTGCTGTTACGACATTACTGTGTGTTATCTTTCAGGCTAAATTATTTTGTGTCTGCCCCATTGTCAACAACGCCGAGAACATAGTAAAGCAAGGGAGCAGGAAGGTTCTCTGGGCACCTTCTGGGCTGGGTAGAATTTCATCAGAGACAAGCCAGGCCTGAAATGAATCGATTCATCTTGAGGTTCTGGAAGGCCAGTCAAGCTCACAGGTGGAAGGGGTCTCAGGCTAGCTATGGGCCCAGATGGACAGCTGGGAACTGTCCCACGTCCCCCAACAGAAAACTCCGGTTCTGGGCATGAACCCTAGAGATCAATTCTTCTTCCATGGCCCAGTCACTTGTTGGGTAAAGCCTGGGCACCCCTTTTCCAGGGTTTGGGTGGTATTCCTGCTGTTACTGATTCTCTGAGAATCCAAACGTCAGCACAAGACTGTATGTGGAAGGAGCAGGCGGGAGAAAAGGGAGAAGACCATGGTCCACTTATTTTTCAGTGCATAGAGCAAATCCCTCAGGCATTACTCAGTTTGAAGAGGAAGCTCAACAGCTCTACATAGATTAAAAACCAAAGCACAGAGACTAGAAATGACTAATCTCCTGGTGTCACTTCCAACAAGTGCAGCATACCAGATATGTGTCACCTGTCAGTCAATGAGACCTTCATTCAATGAGCCAATCAATCCTGTTCCTTCCCCTGAAGCAGCTTCTAACCGACCAAAATATCATCCAAACCGCAGATGGAGAGCTCAGAAGTCATTTGCTCCGTGCCATTGGTTGCATTTTAAAATATAAGAATAGCCCACTGAGATGCTGTTTAACGTTTTGAGAGGAAGGACATGTCCCACAGATTAGAATGGTGGTTTTCTTTTCTTTTCTTTTCTTTTCTTTTTTTCAGCTAAGAGCTGGAGAATGAAATTATTAAAACCATCTTCTGTTCTACTTTAATTTTCACCAGCTTTTTGCTAGTTTACTTTAACAAGTAATGTTTGATTGAATTCAGGCCTGCTTTTGTTTACAAAGTGAATGAGAGCCAGCAAGTCATGGCCTGGCTAATTTGCACATCCACTGGCTTGGTCTCCTCCCCTTTAAACAAAAATCTGGAGTTTGTAATTTATTGTTGGTTTGGTTAGCTCAAATGATTTTAATGGTTAAGGTTTAGCTTCCACCCATCCTTTGAGATGTCACCAACAGCGCACAACCGACTTCACTTCACTGTGCGAGGCAGAGCTGACTTCCCACTCAAAAAAAAAAAAAAAAAAAAAAACACTTTATCTCCCAGCTAACCCAGATTTCAGATGCCAACAAGAGCTGAAGATGAAAATTCACAGATGGAAAAACACAGACTCAAGACTGCAAGTCCACCATTGTGGAAACTAAGCTGGTTTGTGTGGAACAATGCCATATCAGGCTATCGGTACAATAATAGGGTAATTGTCCACACCAGCTGGGTCCCTCTGTATGTTTAGCAGCTATCGTCCTTTGACAACAAGATAAACTACAAGTTCTGAAGCCCACTAGAGTACCTGAACCTTCCCGGAGGACTCTTCCTGAGAAGTATAGGGTGAATCCTGTAGGTACCCCATGTCCCCGGTGGTTCTAGAGACCCGTGTCCACACTAGCCTGTCTCTGTGTTTAATAGAGTTGAACTCTCCCAACTCTACTGTCGGAGTTTGCTCCTTATCACTCGTGTGTATTGTTCTTATGCATCCTGCTGTTGAAACCCGGTCCGTGCGATTGTTACACCCTGCCAAAGCCACTGGATGCTCCCAGACATCAGACTCCATCTTCACCCACTTCCCATCCCCCAGCAGCCAGACAAGACTTTGTCCCCATCCTTTTCCACTCCGCTGCAGATAATCCGCCATCTCGTTGATCTGGCCCCTTCCCACAGTTGGCTTACTTCATTGCAATCTCTTTTGAAATAAGCAGAGGATGATTCCATTGCTGCCGTGTTAAGGGAGTGACCGTTGGCTTCAAGAGGAAACTATGCACATCTTATGAACCCTAGTTCTCCAAAGCCCAGCCTAGCAGCATGTGGAAGATACTTGAACATTTGTTCAGATCTATAGGAACATCTAAGTCAAATTTGCTTTTGGAGACTACTTTAATGACCTTTCAGAACACGTTAGTCCTATATAATCACAAAGCCTTAGAAATGGGGAATCACTTGGGCTATGCTGAAACCAGGGAAACCAAGGTCATAAAAAGCTGCAATTTTTCTCTAAGTTAATGGAGTTTGAAATTTTCAGGTGAGCCACGAGTCAAGGCTGGTTGATTTGTTTCGGTTTGTGTTTACTTGTATTACTCATGAATAAAATAATGCAGCCTATGCCACAGGGCAGAATATCTTCAGCAGTGATACCTACGAAATGCTTTCTGAAAGAGCCCAAGCATTTAAGACGCTTCATCTGTTGTTCTTTCCCTGAGTCCAATCCTTGGCTTCCAGTATCTCCCTCCCTGCACCCCAAGTCTGCCTGGATTTTGTCAATAATACTAAATTTCCTATTATGAGCTTTGCAATGTAATGACTACACTAACTACTGAGCCAGGTCAAATTCCACAGGTCCAGAGAATAGTTCTCCATAAGGATGCCCTCCCTTTGGATACCGGCCACAAGATCTGAGTGTATCAGGCCACCTGCATTTCTGATTAATCAGCTACCAATCCTGGGATTCCTATGTCTTCCCCAGGACCAGCAATTCAACTGAACAACTCCCAGAGCTCAAGAAACACACAATTTTGGCTATGTAGTAAAGCTGTGGATCAGGATCTGCAACATCGGGGTATAGTAGCTCTAGAAGGCTCCTAAATGCGGGGCATCTGAAGCCTCAGGACACCTACCCTCCACAGTCTTTAGTGTGTGCCACCAGCTGGGAAAGTCACCTGAGTCGCAGCAGGCCAGAGTTTTGACTGTGGTGTTATCATACAGGAGCAATTGGCTGAGTTATTGGCCCTATGAATAACTGAATCTCTAGGACCCAACCTATCTCCTCAGGTCAGACTAGCAGCACGTGAATGAATCCTTAAAGATTGAACTACTTGGTTTTAAAGTGGTCAGCCCATGTTGTGAGTCATCTCCTAAGACATCTCCTAGCATAGATTCAGGATGAAGTTGAAGGAGTACCATATCTGAAACGAGATGGCCACCACACAGGGACACCCAAAGACTTTATGCTTACCTCTTAGGGACAAAGTTTAACCATTATACAATAGTCCTGTATGCTGCTGTCTGTCCCCAAGGACTGATCAGTTCCAGGTCAGTGCTGGTTAGCACTGACCCTGCTCTCTGCTTTTGCCTTTTGTTCTACTCAGGCTTAAGCCCCTGTTCTTGGTCTCCCTAGTTAGACCAGAAGAGCCACAGAAACAAAGGCCAGGCCAGCCATGTTCATCCTGCTTCTGCAGGTCCTCACACTGATCCCAGGTCACAGTTAGTGATTCGGTATTATTGCATGTGACTTCTGTCTCATACATTTACTCACATGTAGAAATGATAGCTCTAATCCCAAATCTAGCACCAAGATAAAAGTAGTTGCCACGTCTACAGTTGTGAAATCAATAGGTTGACAATAGAAATCTCCTGGTCACTGGAAAAGATCTCAACACAGATTTGAAATATATCCCACTTCAGAACCTATTGTTTTAAAGTCTGTTACAGGTGGATTTGGAAAACTGAAGCAAACGGCATAAAATCAATGCCCACGTTTCATTCTGAAGGTGTTAATAATGTAGGGAGTGGAGAAAGCTACCGAAGGACTTTCCTTCAGTCAGTTTACAGAGGAGCTTTATTTATCTTTATCAAACAACTGTGTTCTTAGTAGCACAGTGTTTCAAGTCCATTCTCTCTTAACATATGCGAACATATGTGCTCACATAGATGCAGCTGGGAATTCAGTTCTAATAGCACCAGAAATATCCATCAGTACAAAAAATATGGGATCATCTATAAAATGAAACTCAGAGTTGTAAATGTTGAATCATAAACACCTTTAGTCTAATGAGCCCAAAGTTGAAAGCCTTTTCAGTCCGTCCCTTACAGCCCAGCTCGCTCTAGAGTTGACTTTCAGAGAAGTGGGCTGTTTACTTCCCACAGGCGCTGGTAGAACTGACTTGACTGGAAGTCCATTTCCTCATCCTCATTTTTGCAAGTTTTGTTCACAGCTGCTGGAGATTGTAAATCCCATAGGCTGATGTCATAGCAAACAGTGGTGCATGTGATCAGAAAGCACATGGCCATAAAGGACACATAACTTGACTTTCTATATGCCCTGACAATAGCCACGATGGGCCCAGAATCTCGGCTTCAATTGTCCGTCCTCTAATTTTTATTATGTTAATATCTCTGCCATGTGTGCCACAGATTCTGACAATGTTCATCACATAGGAATGCTTAGTGACTGATGGTGATTTTCATTTGAGAGAGACATGTCTAGCATGCATGCAGAGATGCTTCTGACCAAATCTATTTTTATAGTTTTGGGGCTTTTTTGGCACCCACAAATATTATCAGTCATCATTGGCACAGTGATCCCTCTGTCCTGTTTCAATCTCCCCCAGGCCATGCAGTTAAAGGCACCATCCCCCACAGTGCCTTTAGAGCCTGCCACGTTCTCAGTTCATAAAGTAGGCTTACTCTCTTAGCCCACCGTAAAATACAATCAACCATGTTACAGTTTTAGAAACAGACTTGGGGAGGAGAAAAAAAAATAAAGATTGTATCTTCTAAAGATCTTCAAGCTTCGTTCTTGGTTTCACTGGAATGAAAAAGAATTAACAATTATTATATTCATTTGCCTTTTAAACCAAAGTATTCAACACACTAACATGATAGTGAGAGAGAGAGACTTGGATGTTTGCACTGCTAATCACAATTGGATATATCCTTGCCATTTCTGCATTTGATTTATCATAGTGTTCATGTCCAGGTCACTAAGTTATAAATATAATGACCCAACAATAGTCAGTACCACTGTTTGAGAAGAAAATTCACAGCAGGTCTTTTCTTTTTGAAATTTTCCATAGCTCCTTAATATGCTCTGATTAAAAGCACACTTACGAGAGTAGCCTACATGACCCACATAATCTTACTCTACTGTCTTCACTAACTTCATCTATCTCATCCCTGCAGCCTCTCCCAGAAACTCTCATGTGTTTATGTCAATACGCCCTTGTAGAGAGGTTATGTTCCCACCAAATATTGGAGGCCATTTTAATTCATAAGAGTGTTGACTTATGTGAACATCGTCATTACTTTCCTGTTGCCATGAGAAAACACCATGACCAAGGCAAATGATAGGAGAAAGCATTTTGTTAAACCTGTGGTTTTGGAGAGCTAGAGTCTTTGATAACAGAAAAAAGTCATGGTAGCAGGAGCAACTGAGGGCTCATATCTAATCTGCAAAATAGGGGCAGGGTGATTACATTGATAATGGTGCCAGTCTTTTGAAAACCTCAAATCCCATCCCTAGTAGACACCTCCTTCCAACAAGGCCACACCTCCTAATCCTTCTCAAATAATTCTATCAACTGGAGACCACGTATTCAAGCATATGAGGCTATGGGAGCCATTCTAATTCAATCTACCTCAATAAGCCTTGCTCTCCATATAAGTGTTTTCATTTTTCTTTTTTAATACATTTCTTTCTTTTATTTATATTGTTGACCATGGCATATCATTAATCATTTTTCTTATTATATTTACTTTTTATTTTTATTAGATATTTTGTATTTACATTTGAGATGTTATCACTTTATCCCAACCTACTCCAATCGCCCCTCCGCTCCAGTTGCCTTCACAAAGCTGCAATCCCTTCTGATACTCCTCTCCGTCCCATTGCCCTTGTCATTCCTCTGCATTGAGACAATGTGCCCTATCTAGAAAAAAAATTCCTCTTCTCACATTGATGCTAGACACTGCTATCTTCAGCTACATACACAAATGGATCAATAGGTCTCTCAAAGTGCACACAGAGGTTGGTGTTTTACTCCATGAGACTTTTGGAGTATTTGGTTGGTTAACAATGTTGTTCTTCCCATGAGGTTGTAATCCTTTCAGCTCCTTAGGTTCTTTCTTTAGCAACCTCATTGGGATCCCTGAGAACAGACCAATGGTTAGCTGCAAGTGTGCTCAGCTCTATCTATATCACTGTAGCATAGTCCCTGAGGGGCATCTCGGACTGGTTCTTGCCAGTAAGTACTTTATTTTTTGGGACTAGCTATAGTGCTTGGATTTGGTAACAGCATATGTGGTGGATCCAAAGGTAAGGCAGCTTCTGAGTGATCTTGTCTTCAGTCCCTGTTCCTCTATTTGACCTTGCATTTCCTCCCATGAGAGTTTTGTTTTCTTTTCTAAGAAGGACTGAGACATCCCTATTTTGGCCTTCCTTCTTTTTGAGCTTCATAATGTCTGTGAATTATTTCTTGGATATTGGGTTTTTCAAGCTTTCTGGGGCTAGTATCTGCTTATCAGTGGGTACATATCATGTGTGCTCTTTTGCGACTGGATTACCTCACTCAGGATGATAGTCTCTAGTTCCATCCATTTTCCTACAAATTTCAGGAAGTCATTGATTCTAATAGCTGAGTAGTTCTCCATTGTGTAAATGTACCACACTTTCTGTATCCATTCATCTCTTGATGAGCATCTGTGTTCTTTCCAGCTTCCAGCTATTAGAAATAAGGCTTTTATAAACATGGTGGAGCATGTGTACTTGTTATATGTTGGAGCATCTTTGGGGTAAATGTCCATGAGTGGAGTGGCTGGGTTTTCAGGTAGTACTAAGTTCAGTTTTCTGAGGAACCACCAGATTGATTTCCAGAGTGGTTGTACCAGCTTACAACCCCACCAACAGTGGAGGGGTGTTCCTCTTTCTCCACATCCTTGCCAGCATCTGCTGTCATCTGAGTTTTTATCTTAGCCATTATAAGTGGTGTGAGGTGGAATCTCAGGGTTGTTTTGATTTTCATTTCCCTGATAATTAGGAATGTTGAGCATTTCTTTAGGTGCTTCTCAGCCATTTGATGTTTCTCAGTTGAGAATTCTCTGTTTAGCTCTGTACCCCATTTTTAATAGGAATATTTAATTATCTATAGTCTAGCTTTCTGAGTTATTTGTATATATTGGATACTAGCACTCTTTGGATGTAGAATTGGTAAAGGTCCTTTCCAAATCTGTAGGCTGCCATTTTGTCTTCTAAACAGTATCCTTAGCCTCACAGAAGCTTTGCAATTTTATGAGGTTCCATTTGTAAATTCTTGATCTTAGAGCATAAGGTATTGGTATTCTGTTCAGGAGACTTTCCCCTGTGCCTATGTGTTCTAAACTCTTTTCTACTTTCTCTTCTAGTAGTTTCAGTGAACCTGGTTTTATGTGGAGATCTATAATCCACTTGGATTTGAGCTTTGTACAAGGGGATAGCAAAGGATGGATTTACATTCTTCTGCATGCTCACTGCCAGTTGAATCAACACTATTTGTTGAAGAAGCTGTGCTTTTTCCATTGAATGCTTAGCTCCTTTGTCAAAGATCAAGTGACCATAGGTGTGTGGGTTCATTTCTCAGTCTTCAATTAGGTTCCATTGATCAAGCTGCCTATTTCTGTCCTAATGCCATGCACTTTTTATCACAATTGCTTTTTAATGTAGCTTGAGATCAGGGAAGGTGATTCCCACAGAAGTGTTTTTATTGTTAAGAATAGATTTTGCTATTCTAGGTTTCTTGTTATTCCAGATGAATCTGCAAATTGATTTTTCCAACTCTATGAAGAATTGAGTTGGAATTTTGATGGGGATTGCGTTGAATCTGTAGATTGCTTTTGGCAAAATGGCCATTTTACAATGTTGATCCTGCCAATCCATGAGCATGGGAAATCTTTCCATCTTCTGAGTTCTCCTTCAATTTTCTTTTTTATAGTCTTGAAGTACTTGTCATACACATCCTTCACTTGCTTAGTAAGGGTCACACCAAGGTATTTTATATTGTTTGTGACTATTGTGAAGGGTATCTTTTCCCAAATTTCTTTCTCAGGATATTGGTCCTTTGAGTAGAGGAAGGCTACTGATTTGTTTGAGTTAATTTCCTATCCAGCCACTTTGCTGAAGTTGTTTATCAGCTGTAAATGTTCTCTGGTGGAATTTTTGGGGTGACTTATGTATACTATCATGTCTTCTGCAAACAGTGATGTTTTTACTTCTTCCTTTCCAATTTGTATCCCCTTGACTTCCTTTTGCTGTCTAATTGCTCCGGCCAGGACTTCCAGTACTATGTTGAATAGGTAGGGGGGGAGTGGGCAGCCTTGTCGAGTCCCTGATGTTAGTGGGATTGCTTCAAGTTTCTCACTGTTTAGAATAATGCTGGCTATTGGTTTGCTGTATATTGCTTTTATTATGTTTAAGTATGGACCTTGGATTCCTGTTCTTTCCAAGACTTTTAACATGAAGTGGTGTTGAATTTTGTCAAATGCTTTCTCAGCATCTAGTGAAATGATCATGTGTTTTTTTTTTTTCTTGAGTTTGTTTATATAGTGGATTATATTAATGGATTTCCATATATTAAACCATCTTTGCATCCCAGGGATGAAGCCTACTTGATCAGAGTAAATGATCATTTTGATGTGTTCTTGGATTTGGTTTGCAAGAATTTTATTGAGAATTTTTGCATGAGTGTTCATAATGGAGATTGGTCTGAAGTTCTCTTTCCTTGTAGGGTCTTTGTGTGTTTTAGAAGTGAGAGTTATTGTGGCTTTGAACAATGAGTTGGGTAGTATTCTATCTGACTCTATTTTCTGGAATAGTTTGGAGAGTATTGGTGTTAGGTCGTCAATAATGGTCTGATGGAATTCTGCACTGAACCCATCTGGTTTTGGGTCATTTTTGTTGTTGTTGTTGTTGTTGTTGGAAGGTTTGGATGACTGATTCTATTTCTTTAAGTGTTTTGGGACTGTTTAGATTGTTTCTCTGATCCTCATTTAACTTTGGTATCTGTTATCTGTTTAGAAATTTATCCATTTCCTCCAGATTTTCCAGCTTTGATGAGTATAGGCTTTTGTAAGTAGGATCTGATGATTTCTTCAATTTCCTCAGTTTTTATTGTTATTTCTCCCTTTTCATTTCTGATTTTGTTAATTTGAATACTCTCTCTTTGCCCTCTAGTTAGTCTGGCTAAGGGTTTACCAATCTTGTTAATTTTCTCAATGAACCAGCTCCTGGTTTTGTTGATTCTTTGAATGGTTCTTTTTGTTTCTATTTGGTCAATTTCTGCTCTGAGTTTGATTATTTTTTGCCATCTACTCCTCTTGGGTGTATCTGCTTCTTTTTGTTCTAGAGCTTTCAGCTGTGCTGTGAGGTTCCTAGTGTATACGCTTTCCAGTTTCTTTTTGGAGGCACTGAGAGCTATGAGTTTTCCTCTTAGTACTGCTTTCATTGTATCCCAAAGGTTTGGGTATGTTGTGTTTTCATTTTCATTAAATTCTAGAAAATACTTAATTTGTTTCTTTAATTCTTCTTTGACCATGCTATCGTTGAGTAGAGCATTGCCCAGCTTCCATGTGTATGTGGGCTTTTTGTTGTCTCTGTTGTTATTAAAGAGAAGCCTTAGTCCATGATGATCTGATAGAATGCATGGGAATTTTTAAATTTTCTTATATCTATTGAGGCTTGTTTTGTGACCAACTATATGATCAGTTTTGGAAAAGGTAACATGAGGTGCTGAGAAGAAGGTATATATTTTTGTATTAGGATGAAATGTTCTGCAGATGTCTGTTAATTCCAACTGGTTCGTTTCCTCTGCTAGTTTCATTGAGTCTCTGTTCAGTTTCTGCTTCCATGCTCTCTCCATTAATAATAGCGCGGTGTTGAGGTCTCCCACTATTATTGTGTGTGGTACAATGTACGTTTTGACCTTTACTAGGGTTTCTTTTATGAATATGGTTGCTCTTGTATTTGGAGCATTTGTGTTCAGGATTGAGAATGCATCCTGATAGATTATTCCTGTTATGAGTATAAAGTGTCCTTCCTTATCTTTTTTGATAACTTTTGGTTGAAAATCTACTTTATTCAATATTGGAATGGCTGCTCCAGCTTGTTTCTTGGGGCCATTTGCTCGGAAGGTTCTTTTTCCCAGCCTTTTACTCTGAGATAGTGTCTGTCTTTGTCTCTGAGATGAGTTTCCTGTATGCAGCAAAATGCTGGGTTTTGTTTATGTATCTAGTCTGATAGTATATGTCTCTTCATTGAAAAATTGAGCCCATTTATGTTAGCAGATATTAAGGAATAGTGATTGTTGTTTCCTGCTATTTTTGCTGTTAGAGGTAGAATTATGTCTGTGTGTCTTTCTTCTTTTGGTTTTCTTGCTTAGTTATTTTCTTGCTTTTTTCTAGGGAGTTTTCCTCCTTGTGTTGGAGCTGGATATGTGTTCAGATGTTGTGTAAATTTAGTTTTGTCCTGGATTAACTTGGTGTCTCCATCTATTGTAATTGGGAGTTTTGCTGGATATAGTAACCTGGGCTGACACTTGTGTTCTCTTAGAATCTGCATGATGTCTGTCCAGGATCTTCTCGCTTTCATAGTCTCTATTGAGAAGTTGGGAATAATTCTGATTGGTTTGGCTGTATATGTTACATGTCCTTTTTTCCTTACTGCTTTTAGTATTTGTTTTGAACATTTGGTGTTTTGACTATTATGTGTTGCGAAGAATTTCTTTTCTGGTCCAATCTACTTAGAGTTCTGTAGGCTTCTTTTATGCTCATGGTCATCTCATTCTTAAGGGTAGGAAAGTTTCTTCCTATGATTTTGTTGAAGATATTTACTGTGCCTTTTAGTTGATATTCTTCACCCTCTTCTATTCCTATTATCCTTAGGTTTGGTCTTCTCATTGTGTGGGTTAGGAGCATTTTGGTTTTTGCATCTTCTCTGACTGTTTTGTCTATGTTTTCTATGTTGTCTTTCGCCCCTGGGTTTCTCTCTTCCATCTCTTGTAGTCTGTTGGTGATGCTTGCATGTGACTCCTGATTTCTTTAGGTTGTCTATCTCCAGGGTTGTCTCTTTCTGTGTTTTCTTTACTGTTTCTATTTCCATTTTCAATTCCTTCATCTGTCTGATTGTGTTTTTGTAGTTCGTTGAGTGATTTTTGTGTTTCCTCTTTAAGAGCTTCTATTTGTTTATGTGTGTCATTCTGTGATTGTTTAAGGGAGTTATTCACGTGCTTCTCCAAGATCTCCATCATCATCATGATGTATGATTTCAAGTCTGAGTCTTGTTTTTCTGGAGTGTTTGGTAATCTACTTCTTGCTGTGGTGGGAGAGCTGGGTTCTGATGTTGCCAGGTTGTCTTGGTTTCCATTGCTGAAGTTCTCTTGCTTTCCTCTTGCCATTTGTTATCTGTGATTATATTTGGTCTTGTTGTCAGTGACTGGCACCCATCTCTCCTGTGGATTTGAGGGCCCGTGGGCTCAGGAAAAGAATTGCTTCTGAGTGTTCGGCTTTTTGTGGGCAAGCAGTGAGTTCTGGTGGCAGTGACTCAGCTCTGTCTTTCTGGGCTCAGGTGTGGGAGCTCTTGTGAGGCTGTTCTTGGAGCTCAGCCCTCTGCCCACAGGTCCTGAGTACTGCTGGCAGGGATCTAGCTGTTTCTGTAGGACAAAAAGGACCCTTTTCCAGAGAGCACACTTTCTGCTCTCTGAGAACTCTGGGCATGCTCTCCCTGTGTCTATGTGTCAGGCTCACCTCTGGTCCAGGTATAAAATCGCCTGTGGAGCTGATCTTAGAGCACTGACTTTCCTGGGCAGATCCTGAGACTGGATTGACAGATGCTGGGCCCTCACTGCTGGATGGAAAGTACCCTTTTTATCTGAGAGCACAGCACTCTCTGTGTTCTGAGAACTTCAGGCACAACCTCTCCAGGCATGTGCCCCAGGCTCTCTGCTAGTCCAGGTGGAAAAGAGCCTTTGAGTCTGGTCTGCAAGCACAGCCTTTCAGGGCAGATCCTGATTCCAGCTTACAGAGGCCTGGCCCTCACCGTGAGCTGGAAAGGATCCTTTTCCACAAGTGCCATCAAGCACTCTCTGTGCTCTGGGTACTCAAGGCTCGACCTCACCAATCCTGTGCCCCAGGTTCTCTGCTGGTCCAGGTGGAAAAGAGCCTGTGTGTCAAGAATACATTTCTTACCATTATGCTTAATCTTTACACACCAAGAAAACTTTGACTAATTCCAGGTTACATCTTGTTTTACATGTACTTTATGCTCATTGTAACTAGTAAGATCTTAATGCACACTATCAAACCTTTAAAAAAACCAAGTATTGACAAAAATGTATTCATATACTTTTATGCAAAAATGCTTAAAATCTTTACATTTATCTTTGTTTTTTAAAATAAAGTTGTTCAATTAAAAAATTTACTAAAGGCACACTTGACTTACTAAAATAAAATAATTTTGAGCTTTCTTCTTAAATAATAAAAAATAAATAATACATTTCTTAATCCATAGTCATGAAGGCTTTCTCCTGTTTGGTTCCAAGAGTTTTTATAGCTCTATATTACAGGTTTATACTAGGAGAATTTTTAGGCCAGTTATGAGGTATAAATTGAGGTCTTATATAATATAAATGTTATACTTTTAAATGTTTGTCCTATCCTTGTTCATTGCTAAAACAGAGGGAAGCAATTTCTCTGGAGAATTACTGACTTTGTGGTTTGACCTTGCGAAGTTTTAAGTTTACCTGTTGGTTCTTGGCCATGTTTTCTACATCTCTTGGGGTTCGACATTGTCCATGAGGTGTCACCATCTCCCCTCTTGTCTGAATATCTTGTCTGATACCTTGTATCTTCCTCTTGTCATACTGGACCATCTAGGATGTGCAATGGAACAGTAAGTGGACATCTCAACAGTGATGGCAGACATCTGCAGTTCATAATCAGAGGAGAAGAGACATCTCTTGCCCTCAGGTATATCGAATTGTACACACTGCATATGTATGCTTTCTATATATCAAGCATACTCCAATTAAGTTGACTCATTTGAGATTGTGTTTGTAGCACTGGAGATGAAACTCAGGGCCTTACACACACTGATTCCTTCCCCTAGACTATATCTACATCTCCAACAAAACTACTTAAAGAAATAATTCCTTTCTCCTTTGTTTGATCATTGGTGATCAAACATTGAAAACATTCTATGTAAACTCTTGGGACTTACTCTGTTTGCATTAATAAGCATCATATTTTCTCCTTACCTTTATGAGAGTCACCCTGCAAATGTTTGGTGCCCTCTATATTCTATTATTTCTGGAATCTTCTGACTCACTCTTCTCGGACTCCATCTTGCGAGCAACTCTGTAATGTGACCTATTCCTTTACGTCTGGCTCTGGGATGTTGAAGGTTTTTGTAGTGGTTGTTGTTGATGCTGCTGGTGCTGCTGCAGTTTAAGCTTATTTCTCTCCGTCAAGATGTGTCATTTCCTTTCTAGGCCCACCCCAGACTTCAGCTCAGAATTTGATCCTAATTTCCTTTTAATTAAAGCCTCTAAGGTGCAGGAAGACCATACCCACTACCAGTCCCTGCTGGTAGAATTTCCCATCTGCACACACTCCTTGCTTGCCTGGAAAGGAAGCTCTGCCACCTAGCTTTTACAGACATAGTATGAAACCTGACAGCATTGAACTATTCTGGAATACTTCATGGGGTCCTGCTGACTTCATTGATTATATTACAATTTAATCCAGTGTACAAAACCTTTGATTGTAAGCGCTGTAGGAGCTACATTTCCCTCCCTTTCTAAGATTACATGAAGCAGCATTAACTCCCCTTGACATTACATTAGCTTCATTTATCTCCTCGGATATTTTAGAGGGAGAATGCTCACTCTGGGATGATTGACAAAGGCTGTTCTCGGAAAAAGACGAATACTGTGCCAGGTTTATTGTATTTTCCTGCTGTTATCACGTTCTGTGGATTCTTGATTCTACTTCCTCTAAGTTTTTTGAGCTTTTCCCTTTTTATGAAGCTACTGACTTCCTCTTGGTGTATATTTAAATTGCTTCTAGTTTGCTATAAACATTATTTTAAAAGAGAAAGGTTATTTGTGTTAACAGTTTTTTTTTTTCCTCTTGGCTTTCCATGTTTGTGTTCTGAATATTTATAACGAATAGATACAATTTAAACTTTTTAGCTAATTTTAAAAGTTTTTAAGAAATGAGTTAAGATGGGGCTTACCTCATGAGAGAGCAGTGAATAGTAAATCTATAAATGTGATGCAGGTGAAGGCCCCAGGCTTTGCTGGACTCAGTAGACATTACCCGCTGTGGGATTTGATTGTCTTGCCTGCTTCTAGGAACCTGCCAGTGCTGATACCGTTTCTTTTCCACATCTCTTTCTGAATATTCTACATGTACTTGTTCTCGAGACTCAACGTCCCCACCTTGTGCATCTGCATCTTCCATCCTCTTGAGTTTCTACATTCTATCTGCAGCGCTATGGATTTACTACTGCGAATTTACATTTCAAAGACACCTTAGTGGGTTTTTGTTGTTGTTGTTGTTGTTTTGTGTTTTTTCCCCCAGATTCTTTCTATTTTATTTCTGCTAGACTTCCTGATTCTTCTAAAGACTTTCCTTACCTGTCCATATGCCTACTGGAAACTTTCTTACCAGTCACTTGGACTGATGCCTTGGAGCTGGTCTGGTCTGATGGTCTCATGGCTGTCTTTGATTTCCAGTGTCTTTGGTAAGTTCTGAACATTTCACATATGTGCACACATGCATACTTGCAATGCTTTGTAAAATTCAACAATATTAATTCTTTTCTTCAAATGTAGTAGATACAAGAGGAATGCTTCTACATTTCCCTTTATACGGGACATATTTGCAACTTGAGAACAAGAGCCAGTGTTGGTTTGCAGACAGAATCCATTTAATTAATCATACTATTTGAACAGCTGGAGAGGCCATATATTTATGTTAGAGCTTAACATTCTTGTGAAAAATTGTCAAGTATGAATCAAAATAATATTATTTCACTTTTTAATGATACTGTATTTATCTTTAGATTTTATTCACATCTAACCTTATAAATCAATACTCCCAGACTTTGTGAGATATCATTACCTAGGCTTAAAGCTTTTGAAAGTTCTATCATACGAATTGTGGTTTTTGCGTTTTGTTTTAAATCTTCTTACTACAGGGACTCATTTGGAAAGTGTGAAATTTTCCAATTTTTGTTTCTAATTTGGGCTGGTGATGGACAGAGAAGAAAGAACTCTGAAGTTACCAGCAGAAAGATGAACCATTCTCAAAAATAAAACAAAATAAGACTTTGAAAGGTTAGGTCTGTTTTATTTAATTCAGTAGTGAAAAAATCTATACAGACAAATATGAAAAGACCATAAAATTAAATAATTGTGTTAAATCGCCTAAAACCACATTTTTAATGAGACTGTTCATTAAAATGTGACATACTATAGTGGGAATAAATGGGAAAACTGTTTAATGTCAGGTGAATACCAAATTCCAGCTTTTTTTCCAACAGTGATGGACAATGTGAGGGAAACTTGGGGTTCTTCTAAGGAATAGCCTGATGGAACTCCAGTGGTATGAGCGGTTGTTTCCATGGAAGTCATTCACAAACACCAACCCTGGCTTTCCATAGACCCAGTTGGAAGCTCTGCAAGGACTCTAGTCAGACCATTAGGACCCTACATCCTGCCAAGGTGAAATTTAAAAGGTAGCAGGAATGACGGGCAGCCAGGACATGGTACCATAGGTTCAGTTTTCCATTTTCTTGCACATCACTTAAGACTAAACCTGACACAGGACAGAGCAACTTACATGGCTGATGCCACAGGACTATGGTACCAAACTCACCCCCCCCCCTCTCTCTCTCTCTCTCTCTCACACACACACACACACACACACACACACACACACACACACACACACAAAGGGAATGGAAGTAGCCACTAGGAAAGACCCCAAGGATTTCTGTGGGCTTGTCAGATACATTGTTAATCAAGGTCTTCATGACTCTGCTGTCTCTGTGATGGTTAGAATGGAAAATGGCCCCATATAGGCTTCTGGAATGGTGCTATCAGGGGGTGTGGCCTTGTGGGAGCAAGTGTGTCACTAGGATGGGCTGTGGGGGTCTCAAAAGCTCAAGCCTAGCCAATGTCATTGTCACTTTCTACTGCCTATGAATCAGCTACCTCTCCAGCACATGTCTTCCTGCATGTGGCTGTGCTTCCTGTCATGACAATAATGGATGGAACCTCTATAAGCCAACCCCAATTAAAGGTTTTTCTTTATCAGAGTTGTCATGGTCATGATGTCTCTTCACAGCAATAGAAACTCAAATTAAGACACTCTCCAGGTATAGCTCAGCTGCCTTTGCTGCTCTGTGTTACCTCTGTTCTCAACTACTTAACATAAACTTTATTCTTGTCTCCTGACCTCACAGAGGTGGCTAAGATGGAGAATGCACCAATGCAAGGTAAAATAATCACCGTGAACCTTTTGGGCCCTCACTACACCTAATTACCTAAGAGAAAAGATGCAGAAACAACTAGAAACATGGGTTTTTAGAATTCAAATAGTTGATCCATGGAGATCATGGATACCAGTCAAGTAAACTCATGCGTTCACTTGCTCATGTATTTCCATGACGGCTACTTATTGGCCATTTACCATAAGGCCAGTTATTAAGCGTTAGAGTCATATGGGTAGAGTCCTGGTTCTATCCTCAGGGCTCTCACCGTAGGAAAATGGAAAGACAGTTAAATAAAACACAAGCAAGTGCAGAGTTGAAACTGGGATGAAGAAAACAAGAGTGTGGGAGCCGTCCTAACTGAATAGTCCAGAAGGGAGGAAAGGACACAGGGCCTGGCTGGATCTTCCTTAAGACCATGATGGTGAAGGAAGTGTAAGTCAGAGGCAGTATGAAAAAACCATTGTGCCAGAAAAAGAAAGCATGGAGGTTCTGGTGGACAGAATGGCTGAGACCCAGCACCATTTGAAGGCCTCTCTAATGAGCTTCATTAGAGGTTAAAAGTGGGAGTCACACATATTTTGAGATAATTACCCAGAAGTGCTATGTCCAGTCTAGAGGAAGCCAAGATGGATCTACACCATATGGACAGAATGCAACATGGTCATCTGTACACAGATACACCCACCTTCCCGGTGTACACTGATTGCTGGGGACACAGTCATCTGTACACAGATACACCCACCTTCCCGGTGTACACTGATTGCTGGGGACAGCAATATTAAGAGATGGCATCTTGAATGGGCGCCAAACCACCACTTGGTTAAGAGAGGAGAGTTTTGACTAGCTCTACTAATAAATAATGAACCCAATATCCTTTGCCTGACATTCATTCTTTCACATAAATTCAATATGCTAATGCATCTGTAACAAATTAAGTGTCTCTTAAAAGTCCCTTGAAAGTCTCCAAATCTTTGAAAATTTAGAAAGCCTGTGGAAAACAAATAAGCAAAACCCTTGACCTTTTCTCTGTTCATAAGAAGGATCAATGGAATATGCCAAAACCCCAGAAAACCTTCTATTCTCAGATTTTTTTTTTTAATTGCTTTTATGAACCCAATGCAAAATTGGAGGTCTCTTTCAAAAAACCTAGCTTGCTTGGTTAGCTTTGGTAATGAAGTCAAGAGAAAATTAATACATAACAGTTGTAATGCAGGATAGCCTGGTCTCTAAAGTCACACTGATACTTGACATGTGTGGCCTAGACAAGCCTTGGAACCTAAGAGTAACAATTTAAATAGTTTATTCTTGCATAATGACAAAAGAGGACAGGGAGAGTTTCCAGTTCCTATTAGTCAATGTCACATAGCCCTTCTGCCTTCCAGTAACTATTTCCTATAATAACCCACTAAACAGATCTGTAATGATCAATAAAAATATTTAAGATCAGGCACAAAATCAAACAGAATCTCGGAATGAAGATAAGACAGTGTTTTGAAATAGCATTTTAAATAACAAAATTCATCTAATCTTATTTTGGGGGGAGGAATCAAAGAATGGGGTAGGAAACGATACCAAAACCAGTCAGCAATTTTTGAGTTTTTCAATTAAGTTGCCAATTTTAAGGCTATTATGCTGCTCCCCGAATCAAAGGGATTAACAATTTTCCTCTCAGCAATTAGAAAGGTAGAATTTTTACCATGGAAGCTCCCAGGGAAAGACTGGAGAAGTTAGAATCAGCTAAATCTCTGCCAAGGACCACCCAAGAGGAGCCAAATGAGAGGTTACTTTCAAGTGGGGCTGGGATCAAAGACTGAAGGAGATTAGAACCAATAGGAGGTTAAAGGGAAACAGCTGGCCTTCTGCAGCAATCACCAATAGAGAAATGGATCTTCCTTACAGAGCGGGCAGCCCATATGACCACAGACCCAACGAAGCGCCACGAGTTGCCAGTTCTGTGCAGGAAGGTGCTTCTGCCTTCCAGCAGAAAATGTACCTAAATATCCTGAGGAAAAATCGTTTGAGGATGTACAGCTCAGTGTATGTGAGTGGGGAGTGGGAGGGAATTGGAGGAGAAAGAAGAGTTGTATATGTGTGTATGTGTTCAAATGGGCATATATGTGAATGCCCTTATATCCCCATGCGTGTGGAAGCCAGAGCTCAACATCTGGTATCTGCCTCAGCTACTCTCCTTATTTTTTTTGAGACAGGGTCTCTCACAGAACCTGGAGCTCATGAACTCAGCCGGCTGGCCTTTCTCTGCCTCCCCAGTGCTAGCATTACAAATGTGCACCAGATTTTACATGAGTGTTGGGGATTTGTAGGGCCTCATGCTTGCACGACAGTCCCTTTACTGACAGAGAGCCCTGTCCCCAGTCCCGGCACTGGGATCTGCAGCCCTTTCTTGTTCTGGTAGAGCTGAGTATCATCCCCTTGCCTTGGATCCAATAAAACCCACATCTGTTAAGGAAGAGAAGAAAAGTCCTGGAGGCAACATGGAATTTTCAGGATATACAACGAGAAGGAGGAAGTACCAGTATTTTCCTAATTAAAAACGGGGGGGGGGGGTGGTTTTGATGAAAAGACCACTTTATTTGAGAATGTTCTTGCTTTCTAATTTGGGTCTTTTGAAAGAGGAGCTAATGGTCACATGGTTCCTACACAAATTCCACTTCTGCCTTATTTCCGTTCTCCAGAGGGTCTTGGCTAAGTAATCACTCCCAAAGAATGATAAAACTGGCCCCAATTCACAGCTCCAAGCGTGCCAACTTTATCTGCTATCTCTCCCCATCACATTTCCTTAGAAACCCAGAGAGGAATGTTTTAAAAGTCCAAAGCCAGTGTGTTTGCTTGCCTCTGTCTAACAGGAAGTCGGCTAGGACCAGAGCCTCCGTGCACTTCGTCATGGGTCAGGCCGGCCTTGGCTGTTCCCTTATGCAGGTCACGAATGAAACAGGAGAGTTGGGAGCTTCTGCGTACCATCTGCCACGTGGATTTTTATTGATGACCTTCAAGAAGTGAGAATCATAAGCGATTGGGCCTTGGAATGGAGCTTCTGTACACCATGTACTAAAAGGAAATCAAGTAGCCAGAGTAAAAGACGGAGAAACTTGAACTGTGCGCCTGCTTCTAGACTCAACCTGTGGGTCCCGACATCCTTTCACAGGGGTCACCCATCAGATATCTTGAACATCAGATGCTTCCATTATGATTCATAATACTAGCAAAACTATAGTTATAAAGTAGCAACGACATAAATTATGGTTGGGGGGTTCATCACAATACGAGAAACTCTATTAGAGGGTCACAGCATTAGGAAGACTGAGAACCACTGCACTAGAGGCAAATGGCAGCTGGGACACAACTGTTTGTTGCCAGTCCATCCTAACCCGCTGTATCTGAGTCTCTGTAAGAATGATTCTGCCTCACACGGTGAAAACAAGATGACAGGAACCCACGCAGCCTCAGCGTAGCCCGAGAGCACGGGCGTCCACTCTGGGCCTCGGTTGTAAGCCGCAGATTGACTCCTCCCACTGTCCTAAGGTAACAACCGTCTCTGGGCCTCAAGTTAAAAAGACTGAGAACTGTATCCTCAGTGTGTGGCTAAGTGAGACCCTCACGCTTGCCCCTCCCGCCTTTCCTCTCCTTTGATGGGTAGCATCACCGCTTCCCTGGAGAGCTTTCTTGTTGCGTGTAGGCGTTTCTATACTGCAAGTTCCTGCGCTTCCTTTTCTGCTACACTTTCCACGCTCCGCTCTTGTTCATTTGTTGTTGTTGTTGGTTTGGCTTTATTTGAGACATGGTCTCTCTGTGCCGGCCCCACTATCCTGTTCTGTAGATCCAAATGGCCTTAAGGCCCTGCTTTTGCCTCCCTCACGCTGAGAGTAAATGTGAGTCTCACCATGCCCGGCTCACTCTGCTTTTATACATAAATGGCAACGGGCTGCTTTGGGCTGCCACAGATGGTGACGAGGATGTACCTAGCGCTTTCCTTATCATTATTCCTAGTGATGGCTGCACAGTCGTCACCATTGGAACTCCGTCAAGCATGGCATCGCTGACAGTTCAGGAGTGATGGGGGGTTCATCAGCGACCTAACCACTTCCCTTGGGGTCTAGCCTTAGATTTTTGGCTACTGGATCACAGGAAAATGCACACTTAGTGTTGCACGTTGTTTTCCACAGTGTCCGCTCTATTCTATATATCCTTCTGGCCAGGCAGTCGGCATTATGTGACCCTTTATCCAGTGCAGGGAATTGAACCCAGGACCTTTGTGCACTCTAAACAAATGCTCTACCATTGAACTCCACCCTCAGCCCTTATATGACCTCTGAATATGAATCACTGATAATCACGGTCCCTTTCATGTTAATAATGGGGCTTTAGAGTTACCAACTAAAATTGTTATTTTTGTTATATTTTCCTGTGTTGTGACAGTTCCAGAGGGTATTAGAAATAAGCCAGTGTTGTGATGAGTGAAGAGGTCATAAGGCACACTCAGATTGCCATTTCAGAAAAGCAGGAAACATCTCAGCTGTGCAAAGGCCAAGAAAGGATAATTGGGGTTTGGGACCAACCTGGGGAACTCAGCCATACCCTTTATCAAAATAAAAATCGAAACAAGAACCAAAGGAGAAAACAATAGCAAAAGGACACAAACATGCCATTGTAGAAGCCCCCGTGACGTTGCTAGGAGATTTTAGAACTGGCTTAGGAGTCAGGTCATCACCGTAAAAAGCAGCTCTCCCCACGGATATACCAGCCACCAACTGACTCTTTTCTAACTGGGGACAATTTGAGGATGTAGCCACCACACCTCCCTCTTCCTATGTCCACACCTGAATATATACATCATTATCTGAAACTGCCTTCACCCACAGTCCCTGCTGAAGAGTCCCCTAGACTACAAGATCCTAAGATCAAGAAAGGCCAGTGATCCAATATGAGCTTGTCTGCAATCTGCGAGAATCTGTAAGAACCTTAAGGCTCTGAGCTAACTGAGGGCAATCACTTACATCTTCTATGCACACAAGTCATGGAGAGCCTGTGCCAGAGGCAGCATGAGAGAGTAAGGCCAATATCAAGTGGAAATAGCAACAGAGGGTTTCATTCTATGGATAATAAATAGGATCAAATAGATACAGGGGTTGATGGATGGGATTCTCCAATCCAACAGCTAGCTGTATGCCTGAGAAGACTATATTGAGAAGCCTACCAATACCCCCATGTAATTCTACCTTAGGATACAAAACAAAGCTAACCAGACATTCTTCACCAAAGACCATTATCATCCACTTTAGGATAAGGGTCTAACTCTACAAGCTCTGTTTTCTCTAGTCCTCTAGAGTACCCTTCAACAGAACTTTATCTGATATTTTTAAGACAAACAGTACTTGAGTCTACAAGACCTCCTGCCTGTTAGGAGTTATTTCTGATAAATTAGTCCCAAAGAGATAGATTAAAAAAATTAAGAGAAAAAGATGTTTAAAGGGGAAGTCCATTCAAGAATCCAGAAGACCAACTTAGAGATCGGGTGACCAACCATAGAGTGGAATTAGCTAGAGCGGGTTCTTCAAAGTTGTTCAAACTTTCTGGGGCATCAGAGCTGGAAGAATGCAAATATAATGCATCTCACTGGTTTGAATGCATTATCTATTAAACAGCCACAAAATATCATTCTCTTAATATGTTAAGAATGGTCTAACACCTGGCTTTTATTGAGCTTGGTAGATGCCATAAAAGTTATAGAAAATAATTTTTGTGGAAGTCAAGAAAACCTTCCCGGCTATGTCCTGACAGGAGCTGACTCGGGATCAGTCACTTGCCCGTGTGACGCTAATGCCATGATATGCTTTACATGACAAAGCCAAACAGAGTGAATGTTCAGATTTCCTTTATTGGTGGATTTCTTCTCAGGAGCTGGTGTGGAGGTTAAGGGAGTAGGCTGTAATGCAGACTGTGTCTCCACCCTGTCTTCCCAGCTCTGAGAGCTTAAGTGATTTGCTTAGCTTCTTTTCCTTCAGTACACTCATGGGTAAAATAAAGATGGTGGTTGGAGCACGCCACTTACGAAGTGGTTGGATTGCCCAGTGTCTGAAAGATGAGCTTTGGAAAAGTTCCAGAAACGTAGTTATCTTGGTTAAAAGATCAAGATTCTCTTTCAAGGAACAGCACCTCTTCCGGTCCAGTTCATCAGAAGTGGACCCTCCCTTGTTTTGGGTTCTTGGCCATTGCCAAGTTAGATGCAGCAGCAGCCAGAATTCAGGATGAGGAGTTTGGATTGGAACTATGTAAAAGACATGCTTTTGTTTTCTATACAGCTTTCCCAGATTATAGCCAAAATTTGGAGGAGCTAGGAATCAAACTGAGGAAACCCGCCTAAAAATAACACCATCATGGAACGATTGCAAGAGCTCCAGTTACTGTGACATCACTCAAGCCCCTAGATCTGGATATGTTTAAGACTATTATTTTCAATTTTATTAAAAATACTTTCCCTACTTTTTGTATCAGAGATGAAATAGAATTTGGTTATTCATAATTGAAGGAATTCTAAGTAATATAATAAATTATGTCCCCAAGTATTTGGGACAAAGTCATTTTCTAATTTATTCAAAACTTTCACTGGGTATTTTTTCTGCTATCTTTTGTCCTGGGTTCTGAGATACGACATAGCATTACAATGGGGTGGCAGACAGTGGGGAAATTATTAGGATGGATTGTTACGAGGACAGATGCAGTCAAACAGTAGTTCCACGCCCTCCAGGCTGGTGTGTCTGTCCTTCCTCTGGCTCTCCTTTGCACTGCTTTGTCAGCATCTGAGCAAGTCTCCATTACATCTTTATCACATAAGGCAGAGGGTCTCAAACTGGGGACTGTGAGCCCTTTGGGGGCCACATGTCAGATATCCTGCACATTTATATCACAATTCATAACTGTAGCAAAATCACAGTTGTGAGGTAGCAATGAAAGTGACTTGATGGATGGGGGTCACCACAATATCGGGAACTGTATGAAAGGACTGCAGCATTAGGAAGGTAGAGAACCACTGACAGAAGTCATCACTTCTGACTCCTCTTTGTTTAATTCTTTCTTTAGTGTGTGTGTATGTATGCATGGGTATGTGTATGCACATTTGTGTATATGTATGTGTATTTTAGTGTGTGTGTTTGTAATGTGTGTATATGTATGTATGTGTGTACGTGTGTCTCTGTATGTATGTGTATGTAATGTGTGCATGTGTGTATATGTATGTGTGCATGTGTGTGTGTGTGCATGTCTACCTGTGTAATAAGTTTGTGTATACATGTATGTGTATATGTGTATGCATGTGTGTGTGAAGAGGCTGAGACAGGATGTGTGTGTGTAGTGTGTGTGTGCTGGCTGTGTACAAAAGCCAGAGGTTGTCACCGAGTGTCTTTCTATTTCACTCTCTGCCTTGCCTTATTTTAAAGATGGGATCTCTAACTCAGCCTAGAAGTCACTGTTTGAACTAATCTGGCTGGCCAGCAGGCTCCAGGAATTACATGGACTCCACCCGGGGCTACAGGCACACACACCACTGCAGCATCTGGCTTTTAAGTGGGTGCTAGTGATATGAGCTTAGGTCCTCACATCACACAGCAAGCACTTCAGTGGTCCCTGTCCCTACCTTTGCCAACCATTTCTCTGCCATGAATTAAACCTGGTTAATAGCGAAGAACATGGCAGTTTCAAATTCACGTTTCTATCAAGTGGCTCCCATAGAGGTTGTAGCTGTATTTTCTTCCATGTGTTGTCAGTACTGGCCTGTCTGCCAGCCTCTTTATTCTAACCCATTTTGTCTGCTCCATCATGATACTGCCCCCTTTATAATTGCTATCACCTGGTGTTTTCTTGGAGGTTCCTGCTCTTAGTTGCTGGCTTCTGCTTGGATGCTCATGTCCAGCCTTCCTAACTTACAACACCTGCCTGGCCCCCATCTGTGATGTTGGAGAAGGTTGTGTGTGGTATCTGGCTGGTGGAAGCTCCCAGAGCTGAGCTTGCTGGGATGACTATTCTTATTGAGAGTGACAGGAACAAGGATGGGAGCACAGAACCAGTGTGGGTGGGGTGTGTGTGAGCTCTGAGGTGGAGATCAGCAGGCAGGAGGTTACTGGAAGGGCTACTGAGAGGAAACAGCCATGGGAGGGAATGCCAGGGCAGAGAGCAGGACTGAGTACAGGGAGGAGTTGAGCTGCTTATACTCTTTCCATGGGAATTTTGAAAGTCTGAAGGGAATTCTGAGAGATGGCTGAGACTTAAGACTTTGCCTGAATTAAATTTAAGAAAGGAAAGCCTTTAGTGTCTAGCCTCAACCATTGATGAGGCCATGACAAAACCTAAGGAGGATATATGAATGAAGATGGCTGCCTATGGCATTTACAGCACTACTATCCAGATCTTAGGGCAGGGACTGAATCTCTAGAGGGAGGTGTGGGTACCAGAGCACAGCATCTTCCGTAGGAAGAGCCATGAGAGGAGAGCTCTGATAGTCTAGCCACAAAGCTTCAGTGAAAGGCCAGAAGCAACAAGGAAAACCCAGAACATAGTTCCCAGCAATGGTGCCTGTTATCTCAGCCAACACGCAACCATCAATATGCATGTTGTGTAGAATTTACCATTATAAGTTCAATATTTACTAATTTGGCTTCCTAAGGAAGGGTTTCCGGAAGCCCAGGCTAGCTTGACGCTTACGAATTGAGGATGATCTTGAACTGATCCTCCTGCTTCCACTTCCCAATGCCAAGATTGTTGGCAGTGTGGGTCATCACATGATGTCAGCTTTAAACTAGGAAATGCAGCTACGACCTTCCCCACTTTTGTCAAACTCTGTCATTTCCCAACTTGTTGGTAACCTTGAAAGCCAATTAAATAAGTAACTTACTGAACACATGAATGCCAAAATAAATAACGGTGCAATGTGGCAGACCAGTTTCTCCTGTGTTTACTTACAGGAATCTTATTGCTTCATTGACAGTCTTTAAGATCATTTTAGTCTTGCCTAGAAAAAAACCTTTAGCTGAGACATTCATACTAAAATATTATAGAGACATGGCCCCAAATCAAAAATAGCCCCCATTATCAAGAACCTGCCCTCTGCTTATATGTTAAGCAAGCAATACTCTTGCTTCAAGACAACATGTGTCACTGCCATTGGGCTCACCTAAGAAATTCCAACAGTTGTCACCTTTGAGTGATTCTTGTACCTCTGGTGGTACAAATGGCTTTGGAGAACTGATGTATTGGATTAGTGCACCCAGAGTTGGATTGGGCTCAGAGAACATATCCCAAGCAAAGAGAAGGCTGTCAGATGAAGAATGTGCAAGCTAGGTGGATTAGCTGCTTGTTGGGGTAACTTTTGGAATAAAGGAGCCACCACTATACAGCTTTAAATCAGTTTTCAAAAAATGTTCTAACAAGTCCCAATCGCCCAAACTTCTGAGTCTTAGGAGAAAAGTATTCACAATTTTAGTCTTTCCAGAATGAGCCCATTTTACATAGTAATTCATTTGTGCATCTTTGAGGTATTTTGTTTGTAATCCATTCCTGCCAGTTTTAAAAGGCAATCATTCACAAGCATATGTGAAAATTATCTGAGCAATTATATCGGTTTGTAATACCAACGTGATTCTGAAATGCCCTAAGCCCACCAAGGGCTTAAGTATTACCCAAATAGTTCTGGGAGATTACTAATGTGGTTTTGGTTTTTCTCTTTCTGTTGAGAGGGGGAGTTTCTCCATTGGAGGGAGGAAAACTTTCAGAAAAGCATGTTGGATGGGCTGGTGGGATGGCTCAGCAGGTGGCACTTGCTGTCAAGCCTACCATCTTTAGTTCAATGCCTGGGATCCCGGTGGTGCGTGGAAAGAGCAAGCAGCAAAAGTTGTTCTCTGAAATCTACACATGTGGCCTGGTACTCAACCCCTGTACACAGAAGCAAGTAAATACATAAATGCAATTCTGGTTTAACTAAACCTCACCCATGCTTACAGTATCAAGTCATGAACAGGAGAAATGAAGGAATAAAAGTAAAAGAAAAAACATATTTTATGTATTCCCAGTTTAGAATGACTTAAAACTGCAAGTGACAATGTTTAGACATTGATAAGAGTAGTTTGAGATTTTGTATAAAGCTCAGGAAACCACAAAAACAAGGCAATATGTTACCTCTTTTAATTTCTTGGTTGTCTATTAGATCCTCTGGAACAGAAACCAGCCACAGCTGAACATCATTCCCTGATGAGAAATGGGATGCTATAACTTTTCTCTAAGCACTGAACACAGGGACCTCAACTGAAGCAGAGCAGACAGGTCCTGAGCTCCTGGTGAAGAACTCTGGACTAAAGTGCCCTCACTTCTCCCTCAGCAGGTTACGTGTCAGCAAGATCTTTCCAGAAGACTTCACAAAGGGTGGGAGTAAGTCCAGGGCCATCCTGTGAATGTCCTCCAAGGCCCGAGAGTCATCCAGGCTGGAGGTTTGCCAAAGGGCATTCTTTGGCTTCCTGCCAGATTTTTGAAGGGAAGCATTATGTTGAGGGATGTCCTTTGTTCTAATGAAAGCTTAAAGGTCAGAAAATTATCCATTTTACCCACACACAGAGTCTGGCACTCACAGATTTATTGTGACTCAGGAATTCATGACATGTCCTCAGAGTTTACCCTGGATGAGAAAACAGAGAGGGGGAAATATGATAATGAAATCATTATATGTAAACATTAGTTTTTTTCTGAATAGTTTCCTCACAGTCTTTCTCTCCTTGAAAAGGGCCTGCAAGTAGTGATTTGATTTGCTTCATACTGTAATTCTTTAAAGAGCACCTACATTTTTCCTCAACAGAAACATGATACCATTTGGCTCATAATAACTAAACTCGATACATAAATATACTGTTTCTTCCTTAAAGTTTTAAATTAGGGCATCATATACAGGTCTGTTTTTGACATACATCTTTTAAATGGAATATTTGATGTCAAAGAGGGAAAGGCCCACAAAGACAAATTGCTTCGCTACACTTATGTTGTTTCCCCTTTTTAAAAAATATTAAGTACTTGAGCAAAACTAGTGTCCTCTTGCAGTTCCTTGGGAAATAAGTAGAAAAAACCATGTGTGCACACCGTGAAACTTTAACAAGGCAATGCATAGAGTTTTATGCTTTCTACAATTAAGATTTACCTTAAGTCTCTTTTCACTCACTCCCAGGCCAAAGACCACCAACCTGGAAACAATTTCTGCTTTTAATAGCCACCATTAATATCTATGAAAACACAGTAAATGCATAATTTTCACATCAGGATATGAAACCACAAGAAGTGAATTATTTATATGAACTACATAAAAGTTACTTAGCATTGCCGGTGCTTGCCAAACAAAAGTAGCCTTTGTGATTTCCATTCATTCAACAGATCTACTGAGCTCCCACCCAGGCAAATGTCTTAATGGTAAAAAATACATAATACACAACTCCTGCCTTATAGACAGGTTGCCTCCAGTTGGGAAAATGCACAAATGTGTGTACATGTGCATGCACACTTCAATATACACAAATGCCTTGTCATGTGTGATCAAGTAGTGTTCACTGAATACAAAAGTGGCTTAAGTAATGACTGAGATGACGTGTGATCACTATTATTTTAATAGGCTAAGAAGTTGTCATGAAAATTATGGGCACGATTCAAAAGGATGAAGTGATGGCCAAAGATTCATTACTCACAGGTGTGTGAGTGACAGCGAGAGACTACTGTGACATGAACGCCTATGATCCTAGACAGGCGACAAGAGTAGAGGCTAGACCATTTGAAGTGACAGAGTCTCCAGAGCAAAAAACTTTCATTTTTATATTTAAAACATCTTTGCTTTGCTTTTCTTTACAAATTAGCAAAATGTTTTACCTATGTGTTGAGCCTTATTAGGGGAAATCAAACTTTGTATCTTCCTTAACAAATTGCCTACTTCCTGTATCAAAAACATGAACATTTGCTTTCATCTGTCAAGTCAAAATAGAAATCAGTTTATAGCTTGTTATTTATATTGTTCCAGCTGTGAGCTTCTTCTGCTCAGGGAGCTTGTGTGGCCATTCATTCTTAAGAAATGTGTGTTAAGTTTACAATTGAAATTTTATTTACTAAGAAATTCCATGTACTCATGAATAGGCTGGCTTTGTTGCAAGTGAGTAACCCAGATCCTATAAGGATGTAAGGAGGACTCAAGATGCTCCTTCAGGGAATGAAACACCAGGATTTATTTTACCACTGAGGCTGGAGATAGCCAAGACCTCATTCTGGGCCATGAGTCTACAACGTACCAAAAAGCTGGAAAACATTCGTCATTTCTGAGATAAAGCAATGGCACCTAATGGTTTAAAAAAGAGAAAATATACAGCTAAGACTTGAGCAATTATAAAAAGGCTACAAGAACCCATCTCTCAACTTTGCTCATTTCTATTGATAGTTTATGCACTGACTTTATACCATAATGCGGGCATCCACTTACTTTCTGTGAGTGAATGTCGCTAGGGTTCTCAGAGTGAGAATGGTGCAGAATTCTTCATAGACTGAAGAAAAGGGTGACACTTTTACTTTTCTTTTCTGTGCCCTTTTCTTTTTCTCTCAGAACCTGCTTTTCATATTCCATTTTCCCCCTTCTCTCCTATCAGTTCTTTTTGTGGTCAATTGGGTTGCCACCCAAACCCACAGTGACACCTGCTGGCTAATCAGAAATGGCCCGACTTGCTGGACTCAGCAACCCAGGGAGTGTGTTGAATAGGCATTAACTACAAGAAGATTCTTTCAGACTTGAGATAGACAGAAACCGCAGTGACTGTGGTTAAGGGTGTTTTGAAAAATCTCCCTGAGGCACTAAACATGTAAAATGTAAAGATTGTGCATTTATTTCGTGTTTTTAAAAAAGAGAGAGCGGAAGGTACATCCTGTACCATGAAGCGATAATTCAGTTGTGAGATGAAAGTTATGCTCTTTGCAGATGTTTGCATCAGTCAGATTGCTATTGCATAAGGTAGCATGTAGCCATCACTGAACAGAATCCCCCAAGGAAAAGAGGAAGCACACGGGTAGTTCTTTCTTCTCTGGGACACAAAGGGCGATGCTGTTAGATATATTCAGTCCTTCTCATGATTCTTTATAGCTTCCCAATCTCTGAGGAAGTTTCTTTACCAAAGACTATTAATGTTTGCTCAATTGTAGGTATTTTTGGTTGGGCAGCTTTTTTGTGGACGATTGCTCTATTTCTGGCAAATCCATTTCACAGTTGAAAGGACAAATTTTATTTTTGTTTGTTTTATTTTTTAAGTCAACAGGAATTTTTTTAACATGGGTACATTTCTTAAAATATTGATACTTTTCATTCAAAGGTTAAATTTGAGGAAAACCTTCTCCGTACACATGTTCATATTTGAAACACAAGGTTGTCCCCAAAGGCTTGTAGCAGCCGATGTGTGCTGGACAAAATTCTTGGCCCTCTTCATCCTCGCTGTGTGTTCTGAAAGCCAGAACTTCATTTAAGCATGACCTTAGAAGATGAGTGATCCTCTCAGCATTTCCTGGTGTTTGGGGAAAGGAATGTTTTCCTCTGACTGCAGATGTCCTGGGTTTACAGGAAGGATTTGGTAACACACACACGCCAGAGCTGCACTTACCCGGGTTTTTTGCTGTGTAGGAAGAACACATGTCAAAGCTCACTGTTTGTTAAATGGGAAAGACTCAGTACACCAGAAGCTTCTATTATAAACATTGTGACTCCGCGCAATTTACAAAATGTTCTATCTCCATTAAACAATAAACCCTTGACCCCAGAGCTCAGTTTGGGGATTCTGTGATTCCAGGAGGTACACATAATGGATGGCAATAATAAATGAGGGGGTCAGGAGGTTAAGAAAAACTGTTTAATTATTTCTCTTGAGTGTGGGCTGCAGAAGCCTTGTGTGTTGCCTCTGTGGTCCTCCCACAGAGAGGCTGCATGGGCAGTATCCACCCGGGCAAGCCAGGACAAGCCAGGAGGGCGGGAAGGCAGGCTGCTGGCCCTCAGCTGTGTGTGTGAACTCCTGCTCCCCAGATTCCCTTCCATCTCTGAAGTTCTGCTACCCTGCCAGGGGTCCCAGTGCCAGGCCCTGGGCTCATCTGTTGGCCAAAGAGTTTGGAATTGTTAGCATGAGAAAGTCATTGCTCTGAGTTGCTTCCCAGCTGTGGCACTGGTGAGTGCAGCCTTTTAGCCTTATTGGTTTGTTGAAAACTATGTTCTGTCCTCTCTTGGAAGTTCTTTTATGTAACTAGTGCTGGACACGAGCCCTTGGGCACTTGGTCTCAGGCCCTCAGCTTGCTTGTCACTTAAGGACCCCTCCTCCCCCCAGCAGACTCCTCACGTGAACTTCACAAGGTCAGGGTGTCCGCCTGAGGGCAGGACGGGGCAGTTGTCAACGTGTGTTGTTCTCCAAATCCTGCTGAGGAGAAACAGATGAAGTCTGTAGACTTGGGCTTTGGTTGGAGAACTGGGCTGGGGGAGTTCTCAATGTAGCTTGAGAGGCAGGTGAAAGCATCTCCTACAAGCTGTTCTGCCCAGAATTCCTTCAAGAGTCCCGTGTGTTCGAAGCAGCAGCCAGCAAGGAATGCTTTGTAGGTCTCCATCCAAGGTTTGAAGGCAGGCAGACAAGCCTTCTGCTGTTGCCAAGTGAAGGCCAGTCCACTAGTGCGTCCCAGCTTTCAGCCAATCCCAGACACATTTACAGTACACTGTTGCCTGTTGCGCTCCATCGAGACTTGTGGAAACCGGATCAGAAGCAGCTGGTCTGACAAACTTGGGCTTCTAAATTCTAGCAGAAATGCATTGTAGAGAAAAGGAGCCTGGCCTGGCTTTGACTGAAACACTGAAAGTTCCCAATAATCAAGGGAAACAAAACAAAACAACAACAATGACAACCAAACCCCAAACTAAAACTTTATTGAAATAATGACAGCAATTCTCTTCCGTCTTAGTGTGGAAGACACAGTTAGGTCGGCACTCCACCAGGGAAGATAAAACTGCTCTTTTCTGGATGTCTAGGAAAATTGATGGTTTGAGGAAGAAAGTTTGAGGATGACCATGTTAGTCTACTACCGGAATAGTCTGGGTGAAGTGAACATATCTAATCCCTGGCTTTCTAATCAATGTCGGGATAGTTATGAGGGCTCCAACATGAAACTGTTATAAAGAAGAAATAATATTGTGTTCCTAAAATGTTCAACATGAGCCATTGCTGGAGAGAATTATTCGTTCAGGTTTCAACTGGGAACAAAAAGTCCTTGAGTTTGAAGCCACCCTTGATGATTAGACTCGTGTGACTTCAAAAAGCTCTTCCTTTCCTGTCGTTCAAATATCTCCTCTTCGGTACCGTTGAGACGAATAAAAGAGGAAGTGGGCGCATTAATTTTCCTGTTTGTATGGGGTTAAAATGAAATATCCATCCAAACAGAAAAGGACTACATCCTAGGATTGAGTGACTTCATTTTATCCTAATGTTCCCGATGAGAGAAGATTACAAACTGTTCTCAGCATTATGTGTGAGACACACAAGTGGGAAGTCGTGTGTGTGGAGACATTGGGTGTAGTCCAGAAGGTCGGTCCTCAGAAGACAAAGCTGAGCCACAGGGCCCTGGTGAAAAGCTCAGGACTTCTTAGCCACCATGACTATCCTCTCTCCACAGTGGCACAAAAGGCTTGTACTAGACAAACAAGGTACTTATCTCTTCTGTAAAATGTAGGAATATGACCCAAAGCACAGAAATCAAAATGCATTTTGATTTTCAGTGTAAGAATTGAAGGTAAAAACTACTCCATTCAGCCTTTGGATGGACAAAATGGAAGTTTAAATGAAGATGAGGTGGTGAGGTCTCAAAACATCCGAACCTGGGGTTTGGTTGTCAGCAAGGACTAACAATGCCATGACATCATCGAAAGACAGCCAGTTCTATTTAAGGTTAATGTGATGCTAGAGTTCTCAGTGGGAAAGCCTTTGAGCATGTAAGGAAGTTTCTGAGGGGCCTGCACCTCAAAATATCTATCTCTATCATTTCTGTATGTTAGAGGTATATTAGAGGCTCCCATACCTGGGAGATAATTTGAGAAGAAAACTTTTCACTGTTCTAGGTTGTTTTCAAAGCAATTTTTAAACTCTCGGGTTAAAAAAAATGGAATCACTTATCACAAAGCTCAAGGGTTTTCTTGAACTCAGATCTGGTATTTGCCATGCAATATTTTGATAAATGGGGGTTAAATGATTCCAAAATACACAGATTACATTTCCTTGAATATACATGGGTCTAAAAAATGAAAGGGAAATGGTGCTCTGAGCAAAATACATTTGGGCTCTCTTGAACCCAAATATTTCAAGAATACAGCAAAGCTTGCCAACGCCCCAGTGCTCCTGGGCTCATATAGCTGGGCTCTCTGTTTGAGAATTCCTTTCAGCCCTCACTTTCCCCAGGCATCTCTACCCATGACAGGAAGTCTGTAACTCAATTTTCCCTTCTGTAAATAGAAAGCATCTCCAAATTGCACAGGCCTGCCATCTACCCCACAGGAGAGAAGGGAAGACAAAAGCAGGTTTTCGTGGTTTTATCGTGGTGCATGAAGGGCAATCATAGTAAGATCTTAGATGGGAGGATGCCAGGAGGCCATGGGGGCCTTCCTGATTAAACAGACAACATCAATTCTTGGGGACCCTTGTTCCATTACAAGGCCTCAGGACAGCGACGACAGCATTAAACACTGACATAAATATACAGATGAACTGGTGAGCACCGGCCCGGCTAAGTTTAAATGTAAGCACTCGCTGGTCCTTTGTGTGTGGGGATGCTTTGAATGGGCATCCAGGCAGATGAATTACATTAAGCAAAATCCATGTTTGGAGGGGGAAGTGGTTCCAGTAAAAATAAGTGCCCGTATTTTCCTAAACCTCCCTGAGCAGGATTAAAATGTATTGAGCAGATAAATATTTTGTTTCTAAGTCGGGGAACTCAACGTCGACAAGACTTGGAAATTTGAAGTTCTCAGGTTGGCAAATAGGTCAGCGGGGCAGAGTGAAACATTCCTGCCTGCGGGTTCGCTGGTTCACCCGCTGCTGCCGTGAGAAACTGGGCACATTCCCTCAACTTTGGAGGTGATGAAGGAGTTGTAAGTGCTGGGGTTTGTGAATCAACAGCGAGGAATGGCGTTTAATATTTAAATATGTCTCATGTAGCCATTAAAGATCTTTTACGAGTGTTAAAGCGTTATTGGAGCAGGATGGTCTCCAGGCCACCGGCCCTTTGTTGCCACTCCCACAGTACCAATGAAGTGAGCAGCGTCTCCTCATGGTGAACGGCTGCCTCCGGCCTTAAAGCCAGCGTGTCTGCAGTTAAAAATTCCCAAGGAAAAGAGAGTCAACCTGAGAATTATCCTAACCCAGGAACTTTTATTTCCATTGTTTGAGCAACAACTCCGCCCCTGTAATTTACTAATCGGGGCAGAAGGTAAGGAACAAGGTGGGAAACATTGACCAATGAAAAGCGAATGCATTGGTAACAGGCACACACGCTAATGCCTAGCAACGAGTAGAGCACTAACATTACTTTCCTGGGAATTCTTTACCTGGTTCACAGTAGCGTTAAGTCCATTGTCCCTATGCCATCTGCTGTCCCCAAGCAATCAAAGCAGAGCCGGGAGGGACAATGCTGTTGAAAGCCTGGCAGGCTAACAGAAGAACATGAACACACTGCATCCGAGAGACGTGTGAGCCAACCTGGATGCTTTAAACTTTGTCTAACCAACTGATATCTCTACTCGTTTTATTACAACCTATTACTCACCATGTCCTATAGAAAAGCAACCACACAGAGACACTAGCATGTTTACATATGTAAAAACTCTCAAACACTCCTTCCCTTTAACTCCAAATAAAATAGACTCCCACACATATTGACCATCAGAATGAAACATTTATCACCAGAAGGAATCTGATGACAACCCACATATTAAACACAAATGTCTGTGGCTTGCATACCATATCATCTATTCGAGACAAAGCAGTGTGAGCACTTGTTTTTATGTTGAATGTAGCAACTGACTAGTTCCACAAAGCATTTATTAACATGCAAATCATAAATGGTTACGTCGTACCGACATCAGACCTCTGAGATCTGGTTCTCTGAGCTCTGGTTTTCATGGGATATGGTATTTTAATGGGAATTGATAACAAAGGGGGCCTTTTATCCAATACATTTTAATGTCAAAGCATCTAGACATTAAATATCTTCCCATTAGCTTATGCTGGTCACTAGAATGCTGTTACTTATGCTATCACAAGACCCAATAGGCATGTTTAACCTTCTTTGATGCTGTTGAAATGCACTGGGCAGTGAGGGCTACAGAAGTTCATGCAAGATGCACCTAAGGCAATGGGTGAACTGCAATTAAAAGGAAACAGTCGGGAACAGAGGTGCTCTGTCATGAGTCAGTATGCATGTGCATACTTATGCTTGTGTGTGTGTGTGTGTGTGTGTGTGTGTGTCTTTATTTCTTTTGGGGACTGACTGCACTAACCATTACTCAGACTTTCTCAATGCATCTCTGTTTTATCCTTCTCATCTTCCCAGTCCCCATCTCTATAATTTCAGCCCTACTCCCAAGTCTACCTTTTGACCTTATGAGTTACTTTCCAAAGTGAAACAGCCTGGTCTCTGATTCTTCCTGATTCTAATTCTAACAAGGGACAGAAGAAGAGCAGAGAGAGGGGCCACCCCTACCCAAACACCCTTGTTACAGGTCATCATCAAGCCTAAGGACAGGCCATCCTGGGATCCCATATCCATCCAGCCAAGTCTTGGTAAACAGAAGAGTCATGAGCCCTGTAGTCTGAGAAGGAGCTGGCTCACGATGCATTATGAAGGGCCAATTGTAAAACTGCTTGAGACTTCTCTCAAAATTCTGCTTTAAACAACTGCTTAGTCACTTACTACCATCTCAGCCACCACTTCAAGCATCCCAGAAAGAAAAGCAAATGGAGAGCAAATGAGGAGCAGTCCCGCGGGCCACAGCCACACCTGTAAGCCACTCTAGGAGAAGAAGAAAATTACAGTAGAAGAATTTAAATGTGAACACTTTTCCAAACATACCTATTAGACCACGCTGGACCCCAGAGCACTCACCGACTCTGGAAGAGCAAGATTAAAACAGCTGTTCTCCTCATCCTCAACCAAGACAGTGAGGAGTTTGCTAGCTCAGAAGTGATTCTCAAATACATCTGCTTTTACTAGTTAATGCACTGAAAAGGACTCGGTTAATAGTAAAATCGACTGACTAGGACAACTCAGGCTTTAGAACTGAACAGCGACGGCGTTAACTTTGATTGAAGACCCTGACCAGTCGAATTTGCAGTTTATCATTAGAGCTGTAATTCACTGCCTATTCGCTCATATCAATGCCCAGTTATAAAACTGTTCCTAGTGTTTACAGTGAGAGGCCTGGAGGATTACCATCCCATAAACGTGTGAATAACTTAGAGGCAATGCTGTAGCACACGCCTCATCAAGCTTTCTTCCTGAGTCTTAAGAATGTCTTTAAAGCTCAACACTAGACCTCAATTATACTTGAATTGCTAACAAGGAAAAAAAATGGAGCCACATGAATGAGACTTGTCAAAACATTTTCTGCTTTAAACTGGCCTGTATAAACTGGCCGGTGGAAAGAGGTCTGTCATTTATGGTGTGACTTCATCTAGTGATGATTCTATCACATTTTAAAGACTAAATGATGGATTTGAAACAAAATCAACCCTGATCAAGCTGATTGCAAAATAGACCAGATTTCTAAATTTATGGAGTGAATTTGATGCCGTCAATTCAGAGAGACGTGAAATGTCGGGGTATGAAGGATCTGGGACCACACAGGGCTATGTCACAGTGGTATCGGCACATTACAGGGGACCCAGTAATAAAAGAATTCCATACAATCACATTGCCCAAGGAGTACAATTAAGGCCCTACCAATTTGGTTTGAATCCCACAAAGGATGAATTAAGATGAACCTGACAGATGTGAAATAATTCTATTCTTTTCCATAATAAAACTAGATTTCACACACAATTTTAAATACTTGAAGCTTCCGAGATAATGTCAAACCAATCAATTATGAAGAAGTAAAGGAAAAATGTTCAGAAACAAGAGCAACCACAAAAAAATATCCCTATGCCATTAAAATTTGAAGCTGTGTTTATTTCCTTAGCATGTGTTTTGCAATCTATATAATGGTGCTTGTGACAATAAACTGAGACTGTTCCTCTTTTGCTGTTTTTTTATTTTAAGTAATTCCTTGAGGTTACCTCTACAGATATGTTTTAATCAGCTCTTTACTTTGAACTTCATATTTCTGAGAAATCACCCTTTCCACCGAAATTGAAGAAATTCTCAGCATCTCAATCTCTCCACAGATGCTCACGCTTCAACCACCTCCTGCTCTGTCTCGTTTCTTCTGACTTTAGATGAAGAAGACAGTACAGAACGGGAAAGGTTCTTGGTGTCGCAGAATACTAAAGCCCACCCCACCCCTCATACGGCACAGAAGGAACTAAGCCAACTGAGAGGAGGCCTCCGTCTGTGGGTGTATGTGGAGGGGCGTACATGGACCCAGGCTAACCTTTACCCATAGACAGCAGCCTCAGGGAAGAGCTGCTGCCACAGAGATGCTCGGTCTGAGGCAGACACCCGATGGGCGTGGGAGATTTGATCTAGATTGCAGAATCTAGAAATGCTTTGAAATGTGTCATTGGAGTGTGGGAGCGAACAATTTCAGAAAGTAGCTTGGTATTGATTCTTGGAGAGTCTCCCCCTCAGTCAATGAAGTCATTTGAACCTATTAGAATGCAATTTACAACTGACAAGATTGCTTAGTGAGTAGACCTGCCTGCTGCCAAGCTGAGTTTCATCTCCAGGAACCACATGGTGGGAGAAGAGAACCAACTCTCATAAGTTGCCTTCTGACTGCCCCCCCCCACACATATCCTAGCACATGTGTGCACATGCACACACACACACACCAAAAAGTGATGTAAAAATACTGTAGATTATATCCACTTAGAAAGTTACTTCAGACTTAAAAATTAAGCCTTCGAACATCAAACACATTGTATCAGCCTCTGCTTAGGTTACTTATGTAAATAAGTCTGTGTCAGCACAATGGCGTGATGAAATTGAGACTGAAGCCCCTTTCTCTGCAAGGCCACCCTAACTTTTGTTTCTATACCTCCATGATGTCTTTACAAGTTTACTACTTTAAATCCTTTTGATATGCATGGATCAAGCTGGAAGGGGGGTAAGCGCAAGGTCATGAACTTTCAGAATGCTCCCACACAACCAGTGTGGACCAGAGAGCTCCAGCTGCCACGCACTGGGATTCACTCACCAGCTGCTATCGAAACTTCCATCAGCAGTCTGATGCTATCAGGCAGGATCCACAGGGCATGCGCACACACTCCTGTCATTTGGGAGAAAACTAGAAACACCTGGATCGTGTTAGCTCACTTTTGCCCTTCTGCAGCTGGCTTTTATGCTTTTCCCCTCTTAAGGAGTTGACAATCTGGAAAAATCTTGATATTCAGCCAAGAAGACAAGAGCCTTTCATTTTGAGCACAGACATTTCTCTGTGTCTTGGCAGAGCAATAGGGAGGGTGAGATGGAAATTATTCCTTATGGTGTAAAAATAAAAATGTGGACAATTTTTTAAAGAAGGCCTTCAGAGAGCTCAGTGGATCCAGTGCTTGCCATACACTTGGGAGGGCCCGATGGAGTCCTCAGAACTCACATAAGGTAGGCGCGGTGGCTTTCCCTGCACTCCTATGGGGAAACAGCATGAGAAGTAGAGACAGAAGCTCCAGGCCAGCTAGCCTGGCATGAGAGAACAGGAGGTGCTGTCTTTAACGAGGGGGGGTGAGCACAGGTATCTGAGGGTGTCTTCAAGCTCCAAAATGCACTACGGTGCACTTGCCCACCCTCATAGATACAAAAGTGTGCATGCATATATAAACACACACATTCACACATACACACTCACACTCGCACATACATAATCACACATGTACACACACTCACACATGCACACACACACACACTCCTACCTATCGCCTGTGAATAAAAACCATTTCTTCTTTTATTCTTCCTCTCCTTCCTCTCCCCCACTTGGTCTTTTAAGCCAGTATCACTACAAATCCCAGGCTGCCCTCAAACTTGCAGCGATCCTCCTGTCTCTGTCACAGACATGTGCCACCCAGCCCAGCTGTGAGTGTAGCTCCTAATAGCTTTGGTACGTGGTGCCCAGCGGACGGGGACACTTATGTACTCCCCTGGGCTGCTCGCTGTGCGGGTCTCTCCGTGGCTTCCCAGCCTCTCTCAATGGGACACTGGAAAAGCTCAGTCCAAGCCGAGGGCAGGAGGCCAGGGGCTGGAGTGGCCCCTGCTCACTCTGGTTGAAAAACTTCTGATGTCAAATTCGTCATCAATTTAGGTACTTTTTTCCGTGAGCCTGCACCCTGGATGTCTGAATATAACTCATGGGTGTGAAATAATCAAGCAAGGGGAGAGCCAGAGTTTCCACAACACAAACAAAGCCAGAAGGGCTCAGAACAGAGCCCCTGTTAACCAAATACCACTGCCTTACCCAGGCTTGGAGCTGGAAGCAACCAACCGTACTGAAAAGTTAACACAGGCTCCCTACTGCAGGGAGGTGGGGAGACAGAGGGGGTGTGAAGCAAAGGGCTCTCAGGCTCTTCATGAGCAGGATCAGGCCCAGGTTGGTCCCTGGGTTGGCTGTGAACTAACTGCCATCAGCCATTGTCTTACTTGCTCACCACAGGAAGAAGCCAGGTCCACCTGCTGTTGTCTGAGCCGCTTAGCAGAACTTACACTTATTCCCACCCAGTCAGCTCCGTGCTGGGGGCAACCAAAGATGTGGAGCCAGACATGTTTTATCAAAGGCCTTCTGAGGGCGGAGGCTGTAGCAGCTCAGCACACTTGCCTAGACTACAGAAGGCCCTGGGTTTTCCCCACAGCACTGAAAAAGCAAACGCATTTATGAAGTTCCTTTCCGTGAGGGCATGGAGGACGGGCTCCCTACTTCACCTCATTCTTGCAGCAGTTCAGAAGTTCCCTCTATCACACTTGATCTTCTATCTTCAGTTCCGCCCAGACTCTAACTCCATAGGCAGCATCCATGTCTGCTGCCTTGAAAACTCCGTCCTGTCTGAAATCCAATGGAGTAGAACCATTCTCTGACTTCTCTACCTCAGCACCAGCATGGAAGTTGCTTCCTCTCCCCACAAGAATCCTAATTTTCAGGACCCAAACTGCAGCCCTGGCCTGACAGAGTCCTGGTCCCTATGTAGACGGGGTGTGGAGTGTGAGGCCTGATGTTACCCCATGGCAGAGAAGCTTGCTGCTGTGAACTGTGAAAGGTACCCCAGTTTTCAGTTGAGATGAAGCTTGAGATCCCGGTGACCCTAAGGGACAGTAGGAGTCTCGATTTACTCCTGAAACCAGGTGCCCGTCTCTAGCTACAACCCTCCATAGATGTGTGGTCATCAGTCACATAAAGGCAACACCCCAAGCCCCTCCTTCACAGTGAGGCTCAAGACGGATCTTCATTGTATTGAGGCACCTAAAGGCCTGGAGGCTTAGCCAATTAGCCTTTCTTCCCAGACACTCCTCCCCACACAAGGTATTTAATCTCAGGCCCATCCCGAGAAGAGGGGGTATGGTTTTACTCATCCACTTTTCTCTAAGACAACAAATGTCTTAAAACCATGGACTATCTCTTTTTACCGGTACCTGCCCACAGAGCCACTGTCTCATCTCCAGTAGAAGGCCTCCCTGCACTCTTAGCCACAGCTGCCACCAAACCCAAGCCTGCAGCCAACCACCAACAAGACAAAGCCCCCCCCTCCACCCGCAGGACCAGCCACAGCCCTCCTCTTCCCCTTGGTCCTGGGACCCCCCCCCCCCCAGCTCTTCTGCAACATCCAGTGCACCTGGATGTCCACGGGCCTGGGAACCGGACAGCTCCGGCCTTGATGCAGGCCCTGGACACCCAAGTGAGCTCTGGCTGTCTGTTCCCCGCCCCTCAGACCATGGTGCTCCTGGAGCCCTGTCCTATGGATTTCCACAGCCAGGCATGAGATAGGTGCTCAAAGTTCCCCCATCCTGCCTCCCTCAGTGGCCTGAACCCTATGACGGAGTAGATGTGGGACCCCCTCCCCACATTAACCATCCTGCTGCCTTACTTGGGTGTCACCCCACTCCACAGGATTAAGCAGAAAGAATGCCCTCCCTGTAATGATTAGAAGAAATAGAGACTCTAGTGAATAACTAGTAAGCAAAATAGCCAGTGTAAGTAGGGAAAGCAGCATCAGCTTTTTAATTTGTGGATATGTGGATGCAAGCGTATTCACATATGTATCAGCAAACATTTATATACATGTGCATGTAGGTACACATGCATGTGAATCTACACGTGTTGTATGCTTGTTTATATGCATGTGTGTAAACTTGTGGATGGATGGATGTGTGTGTACATGTGCATTTGTATGTGTGGACCTATATGCTTGCATGTGTGTGTGCATGCATGTGCATGTGTACCTGCACATGTGACCTCAAGTGGTGGCCAGAGGCTAAAATTGGGAATCTCCCTTCACCTTGTGCAGCGCGCTCCTCGACCAGCAAGGAAAGACGACCACCACCAGAGGATTCTTCTCAGATCACACTTTATTGTGGGAGCCTCTTGATTGAAGGGGAGAGCAGGAAGCGAGGGGCCCCGAACTACCCTAACTGTCCGCTTATATAGGGAGAAGCGCATACAGGCTTGCCATGATTGGTTGTCACCAGTCTGCTGACACCAGAGGCCTCGGGATTGGCCAGAGATAGGTTATGTACTGCGCATGCGCAGGGTGCAGCGCCTTAGCTGACAAGAACATTACTATATATGGAGTTGTTTACCTCAAACCGTGAGGGAGCCAGCGCCATCTTGTAATGGCATCCGCATCCCACAGTTCCCCTTTCTGTTTTAACTTGAGCACAAGCAACATCGGACTTACTCCCGTACAAGTCCCCACCTCATGATGTGTGGACTGCTCGAAGGAGGCCGTGTCCAAGGCACACCTTCTCCCGTGCAATGGGAACTAGCCCAGGGAGGTGCAAAGGCTACGCCAAAGACCGGTTTTACACTCACCTTCCCCAGTGCAATGAGACAACATGGTCTCATGGGGGTGCAAAGGCCGCATGTGCAACCTAACTTAAGTGCTCTTTAAGGCTGAGAGCCAAATTTGGGGTGAGGCACCATCCTCCAATGCAGCGAATGCCTGGGTAATAGCAACCTTAGCTCGCTGATTTTGGGCGCGCAGTCGGCACACCAACCATAGACAAAGTATGCAACCTCCCAGACAGCAAGCTATAAACAACCTCACCTCCACCCATTCTTTAAAGCAGGACACAGCAGAGGAGAGCCAAGAGGTAAGTCCCTCAGCAAATCTAGGATCTACTCGAGTAGCATTGATGGCAGTCACTGCTCTTCTTAGTTCGTCAAGGTTGGCATTGAAATTTTTGGACCAATATTGGCCTGGGGAATGCTGATAATATTCCCCATCTCAGGTCCGCTGCGGTCTTGATCACCATTGCTGTCAGTGACAGGAGCAGCAGGGACATCTTCTACCAAGATCAACTCATTCTTGACGGGGCGCGTCAGCCAGGCTGGGACCCAATGAGGTGTTTCCTTTCCTTGGGGGAAAACACAAACAGCTCCCCAGGATCTCGATATAACCGGATCTGGTCCATACCAATTATTATCCAGTACATCTTTCCACATAACTAGCCTCTCCTCATCCGGTGGTCCCTCGGAGTCATGCCTGTCTGAGGCTGATTTTCCATCATCATTTAGATGCAAAAAATTAAGGGTAAAGAGTGCAAGAGAGACTCTTTCCCGGGGGGGGGGGGGTAGCTCCTTCTGCTATACCCCCTTTTTGTTTTTGTAAACATTTTCTAAGATTTTTATTGGCCCTTTTAACAATGCCTTGGCCTTGAGGATTATAGGGCAATCCTGTCAGGAGTGAAACTCCCATGTGATGGCAAAATTGATTGAATTTTGCTGAAGTATAGGCAGGACCATTATCTGTTTTTAACACTTTAGGTATGCCCCATGCACTCCACGCTTCAAGACAATGAGTAGCCTTTTCTCCCGATAAAGGAAAAGCAAAATTAACTCCTGAGCAGGTATCAATGGACACAAGTAAAAGATACTGAGATAATTGTTTAGAATAATTTGCAGCTTTGGTAAAAATTTCATACTGAATACTGGTCACACATAATCCTGAGAACTTCCATTGGCAGCCCAGCTGGGCAACCTGCCACAATATATCTATCTGTTCTTGAACCAGATCAATTTTCTAAGGTATTATTATAAACAGTTCTTATATTAGAAGAAAAGGTAAAGAGGCCCTTAACTGCCCAACATACTCTCCGAGATTGACAGCCAGTCTAAGGATGCAGGGCTGAATCTCTTCTTTCTGTACAGAAAGGTGACCACTTAGGTTGGGCTGGAATAAACAAATTACTCTTTGGCTGGGAAATAGGCCAGCGACCGGCAATCCAGGTGGCATCAGCCTATCCAGGTTTTGTATAATTAGCAGTGACTCTATAAGTTTGGACTGACTCTGCCAACTCTTTAACTTGCTTATGCTCGAGGCAGTGATCATCCTCGAACACGGAAAACATTTGCCTGAGGGCATGGCGTGTCTCCAGCGAACAAAAGAACTCGCACTTCCTCTCTGGATAGAGCGGAAGAGCAGAGGCGGCTGCTTTAGAGCTTCCGGTTTTGCTACAGGAGTCTTCCGCCCGGGCTGAAACCTCTCCGCCTCACATTCTGCTGCCCCCTCCTCTAAATCTTCCTCTTCTGCCAGCTCTAAAGCTTTTTGCTCTTTTAGTGGATACAAAGTATCCTCTCGCGAAACTTGTACTTTGTTTCCTGGGGCACAATCGTCTCCTTTCTCAGCGGCCTTTCTGCCTTTCGGTTTTCTTTTTCACCTGCAGGCACTACTTTTAAGCTTTTGTCTTTGTTTTCCTTTTTTCTTAGGCTTACCCAAGTTTTCCCCTTTTAATTTAGCTTCTGAGGTCTCTGACAAACTATCCTGGTACCTGGTTAACGCTCTGCATCCTTCCCTACACTGCAACCAAAAGCAGCAGGCAAGGACAACAATCGCCCAAATCACAAACACAGCACAGAGAACCAGGGGGTCGGGACCCGCAAGCAACATACCTGGGAAAACATGACTTACCGCTCCCGGGTGTTGAGTTGTGGATCCTCTTTGGCCCCTTGCACGGTCCCGGGTTCTGGCACCAGTTGCAGCGCGCTCCTCGACCAGCGAGGAAAGACGACCACCACCAGAGGATTCTTCTCAGATCAAGCTTTATTGTGGGAGCCTCTTGGTTGAAGGGGAGAGCAGGAAGTGAGGGGCCGAACTATATACCCTAGCTGTCCGCTTATATAGGGAGAAGCGAATACGGGCTTGCCATGATTGGTTGTCACCAGTCTGCTGACACCAGAGGCCTCGGGATTGGCCGGAGATAGGTTATGTACTGCGCATGCTCAGGGTGCAGCGCCTTAGCTGACAAGAGCATTACTATATATGGAGTTGTTTACCTCAAACCCTGAGGGAGCCAGCGCCATCTTGTAATGGCGTCCGCATTCGGCTCTCCACAACCTTGTTTTGCAGAGGAAGGTCTCTCACTGAACCTGGATCACCAACTGACTCAACTGGCTGGCCAGTGAGTCTGGCGACCTTCCTGTCTGTGTCTAAGACACACTGCTTCCTTCTTATATGGGGATCTGAACTCAAGTCCTCAGGTTTGCACGGCGAGCACTTATTCCAGTGAGCCAACTGCAGAGCCGTCTGTCGCCACTCTCAGAAGGCACTTTAAAGGCCCTCTGCTTCCTTGAGACAAGGTGAGGGATGTGAATATCCCAACATTTGAGATCATTCTGAGTGAGACCATTTCTAGGACCAGGGCAAAAGCCACTGTGCAAGCACCTACTGTGCTTGTCAAGTGCTCAGGGGTAACCCATACTCTTGGTGTTGGAATAAAAAGCAGTGAGAAAGCTATGGAGGTTTCTCAAGGCTAAAACTAGCCGATCCAGCCATACTCTCCTTGTGTATGCCTTAGAGATCCTTTTGCAACCATGTTTACTACAACACTTCCATGATAGCCAGGGAACCGGTAGGGATACCCATCAATGTATGAATAGATAATGTTGTATGCATATCTAGTGGAGTATTATTTAGCTACAAAAAAAGAAATTATGTTTGTAGAAAAGGAATGGAACTGAAGATCATTAAAACAAAATAAAGCCAACTCAGAGGACCCTCAAATTTTCACATACATCAAGTATTATATATTATATAATATTTTATAAGCTGTACGTATTTATGTATTAGAACTGAAAAGTATAAAGAAGACTTTGGAAAGAGGATGGGAAGAGAAAACAGGACAGGAAATGAACAGAAAGTGACCAAAGACTGTCATAAACACCTACGAAAGAGTCTCAAGGACACCCATTGCCATGTAGGACTAAGATAACCAGTAAAACATTTTTACAGAGAATGATTATTGTCTTTAGAATGCATTCTAGAGGATTTAGGGACTTTAGCAGGTTTAGAAAGCCTGGTAACGGAGGTAACTCCACAGGGACCCAAGTACACAGGATGTGAACTGGACCTGGTTTGGTGTGTGGCTGGGAAGGAAGAATGTGACAGAGAGAAGCCATGTGGAGACAAAAACAATTGCAGCTTGTCCCAGAGCCAAGGGTGAGAGGGAATGCAGGATGCTGGAACCCTCGTGGTGGAACCTATCCCCACCTGGCTTCACTCAGACATTGTGTCTAGATGCCTGTGTCCCGCCAGAAAGTTTGCCCAGCACCAAGCACAGCTGTAAGCAGAGGGAAGGTCTTGACTGTCACCAGACAAAGGTGTGTCCCTGTTCCCCACTGCAGTCTGCATTCTGAACGAACAAGGTTAGCCACCCCATGCACTCCTGCTTGAAGCACATTTCCTCAATGACTTCTGCTTTAGTTGAAAGGTACAGTGTGGTGGGACACATCTGTGATCTTGGCACTCCCCTAGGGAGGTGGGAAGCAGAGAAAGAAGAATCTCTTGGAAACACAGAAGCCAACTAGCCTGGCATGTTCTGTGCAGGGGCAGAAAGAGTGAGCTGCCCCAACAGGATGGAAGGAAAGATCCAGGAGTTGTCCTTTGAGGTCCATGGCCTTCATGGTACATATGCAGATTCACTCAACATATCTCTCCCTCTGCCCCCGATCTCTTTGTTTCCCTGTCTCTTTCTGTCTGTCTGTCCCTCTGCACTGGCTCTCTGTCTTTTTCTCTCTCTGTTTCTTTCTCTTTCTGTCTGTCTCTCTCACTCTGTGTTTGTGTGTGTCTTTCTCGAATACACACACCTAACTAAACTAATTAATTTTATAGAACATTACCCCGTCCCCATTTTTGATAGCTTAGAATGTAGCCCTCCGTCTTCACCCTCCATCCCATGCTCTCTTGGTCTTTCTCCTGCTTTGCTCTTCATTCTTTCACTGGACACTTCCCATTACAATGACAACACAGTTCGCCCCGGGCTTTGCTTTCTAGGCTAGCAGCAAGCTAAGGAATGTAGCTTGCAAAATGCATGAAAAAAAGTCTGAAATTTGAACTGAAGTTTAGACACGGCACGATGGTTCAGAAGATAAGGGCACTTGCTGGCAAAGGTTAGGACCTGAATTCCAACCTGGGACCTACATGGTGGAATGAGAGAGTTACTCTTAGAAGTTATCTACACACACATGCACACACACACACACAACAGAGAGAGAGACAGACAGACAGACACACACACACAGAGAGAGACAGACAGACAGACAGTCACACACACAGAGAGACAGACAGACAGAAACATACACACACACAAAGAGAGAGAGAGAGACAGAGAGAGAGCGCACATAATAAAGTCTATCCGTCTGTAAAACCTGCTATGGGGAACATGGTTCAAGCATTGAGCGCATCTCTGGCATGCATAATGTTTTAGGTTCAGTTTAATCCCTAGCACTGAAAAACCATTAATTAATTAAATATCTACCATTACTATCAGGTGAAATTAATACCTTCACAGGATTCTTGAAAATTAATGATAATGCAATTGTTTAAAGAAACCTTTTCTTCCAAATGTGCCCAAATAAACAACCAAAGTTTAAAAAGCACCTTGAACTGAACAAACCCGTATTTTCCAGCTACATGAAGTAGCTGAACACGGTCTCCTCAGGGAAGCACCAACAGGGCTGCCTGTCCGTCCAGGCAGGGCGATGAGGTCCACAGAGTCATCACTGGGGTGACCTGCCTCCTCCACCACATCTGCCTTTAATACCACTATAAAATTTATGTGATTGAAATGCAGATTAAGAGTAGCATTAGACTGGGAAAGTAGATTCTTGTCTAAATTCAAGAAGCTGGCCAGGAGGTGTGTGGAGGCGGGTCAGTGGTGTGCGGTTCTGCCGTGATTGTGAGGCCGGTCCACAGGAGCTTCGGTGGCCAAAACCACTTCAGCCTCTGAAACTCCCCCTCTCTCACAGGACAGTGGAAGGTCCCCCAAGCCATGGCTCTCAAGATCATGTGCCTCAACACCAGGATGTCACTGCTCACGAAAAACCCCTTGCCCCTGAAGAGCTCCGTCTTCCAAAGAAATCACCACCACTCGGCAAAGCATTTTCTTTCATTTTAAAAATAGAACTCAGCTGCACAGAAATAGGTTTTACGGAACCTGGTTATTTGAAACAGAAAAAAGTAAACCTTGTTGACCTACTTTCTTTTGTTTTAACCAAAATGTTTCGTTTTGTTTACTTTGATTTTAGCGTTCCTCAACCTCCCCTCAAGCCATTTCAACAGGGTCCCGTGCCTGCAAAGTGCACAGACACTGCTTTCCCAGAGCTGCAAGAAGGGACAGTAGCCATTTGGTTGCCCTCTCAAGGTGCTGGTTCTTATCATTAATCTATCTTGCTTCTTATTTTATTTTTAATGTACTCTTTGAAGATGTCTAAAGTTTCTCTTGATCATCGGCCCGTCTCCCTCCCTGTCTCTTCCTCCTGCTCTTTACCAGCTTCATGTCCTCTCTTCTAAGGAAGGACACAGTTTTCTTCATTTTCAAATTTATTACATTTTATTTTGGGTATGTGTGCCCTGTGTCGTTGTTAGCCTGCAGGGTGTGTGTCTATGTGTGTGTGTGGTGTGTGTCCTGTGTCATTGTTAGCCCGAATACATCACAGCTATTGTATGGAAGGCAGCTCTCTCATTCTGACATGAGGGTCCTGAGGAATTGAACTCAGGTCGTCAGACTTGTCAGCAAGCGCTTTATCCACTGAACCCTCTCAAGGCCACTTCTTAGGTTTTCAGTTGCTGTGTCCAATTGGTGCTGTCAGGATATATGTGGGCATGGGATCATCACTGGGGCTTAAGGAACCTAGCAGTGGCTCTACCCGAATTCAGTGCAATGCATGAAGATTGGGTTCTATTCTAAGTAAAACAATAGGGTTGTTTAACAGTAAGACACACTGCAGACATAACAATTTGCTTTTCAACATGTGGCACATTTTAATAGATGGCCCCTGTTCAGGGGATGTCTGTTTGGAACGGCAGAGACCAGCACCTCCAGAGGGGCCTATGGTTCCCTAAGTATCAGTCAACACTGCGATTCAAGGCCTTCAGAACAGAACAACCGGAAGCAAACTTCCAGCAGTTGACTGCCTATTGAAAATGTTCTTTGATGACGGGTTCTCCATGCGTGTGCTCCTATTTGTGTTTATCAGAGCACACTGAGTCAGGACAAGCTACTCCTGGCACTCACAGGTAGCCTTACAAACGTACACTAGCTTGTTCCAGACACTGATTTATATTCTTTAAAAAAAGATAAATAAATAACAGCGTACCGGGATAATGAGAGAAGAGAGATTGCTGGTTTAGCCAGAGTGGCCCAGGAGCTTCTTGAGAAGTGTCATTTGAGTCTAATTCCTGAAAGTACAGAGCAAGCGATCTGTGCTGGGACCTGGGATATTTGGGAGGTGGTTTGAGGGATTAAGGCTGGATCCAGATCCTGTGACACTAGATAGATTATGGTGACATCCCAGAGAACTGGAAGAGTAGTCAGAAATCCATCATTTTAATTATAGCATTGGACCTAAGTGATAATGAAAATGGCCTTTGCATGGCCTGGAGAGATGGAGTCCTTTTCCAGTTGTAAGAAGAAATGTGGGAACAAGTCACAGACAAGTCTGTGGCCTGCTCTTGAGACCAATAAACAAAGTAAGTGAGGAACTTCAGCACGCTTACTAAGCAGGAGAAATAAAAGCTAGTTCACATACATTCATTGTCTCTGTGTTAGACTTACGACTATTCTGAGGACAGTCTGCAGCTGTTTGGAAACTGCAGGTGCTAAGAAGCTATTTGAACCGAGGTTTGAACGTTGGTTTTATATGCAGGTGGAGAAGCCATCAATCACCAGGTTGTAGGTGGGAAACTCTTTGCTTAAGTCATCAACACTCCAAGTGTAACCTCACGTGTGCTGAGCACTCTGGCTTTTTAAAGGAGTAACCTGATATTGAGAAATAGCATGAGCTTATAACAGGCAAGCTTTATAACAGCAGGGAAGAACCCTGTCATGAACCACTGGACCACAAGAGCCAGATCCTGTCTTGCTTGTAGCTGTCATGTGTGATAGTCAAAGAAATGTGACAAAGTTTAGAAAGTTAACCAAGTCCTAAACTATTCTTGCTAGGGCACATCCAGTGGTCCTGACCTTTGTTTCAAACACACTCATTCCCTTCTCATGAACTTCAAGAACTGTTATCATTGACTGGTATAGATTGGAAGCCATTCAAAATATTCTACCTTTCCTTGTCTTTCTCTTCGTTCCTTTGGTCCTGAAGCTTCAGTGTGACTCTCCTCACCTTCACCTCCTCACCTCTCTCATTCCTGAAACATGGTTGGCACCTCCAGTCAACACTGAAGATGGAAGAGGCTTCCGCATGACAGAAAAACACAGGCAATGACATTGTCTACAGTTGTCATAGCTGAATCCCATGACTGGTACCCAGAGTTTTGTAGAGTGTGCACATATGTCTATGCTAATGTGTATTTTCAAGGTAGTACCATGCCAGTCTCTACATCTGCACTATCTGGATTCAGATATGACTTTCCAAGTCAGGAAACAAGCTAGACAGTGGTACCCTGATACTGGTCCCTATCACTAAAGAAAAATCATGCTCATAATCAGTGATTCCTCTGCATATTATCTGATAAGAAGAAAACATTCTTCTGTTGACATGTGTTGAGGAGTTCTATGTGGCAAGCACTATTTATATAGGGTGTGTGATCAGCCATTACAATAAGCCAGCTAGACAGGGTCATTACAGTTTGCATTCTAGTGGGTTGGGTGTCTTTTATTTTTTTTTTTTTTTTAAATCTGGAATGTAGATCTACATATCAGAAAAGAATCAGTCTCACAGAATGAACTAAAAGAAAAGCCCATTTATCCTGTTTTTCAGTCAATAGAAAAGAGATCAACATGTCAATGTCCATTAAGGCTGTGGTTTGAGCATTTCCTTCTCTGTGGTAGACTTTTCTTTCCTTGCCAAGGTATCTGAGCAGCAGGCTAAGCACCGCATCAGGCTCCTTCCCTGCAGGCAGTAACGCATTTGACTATGAAAGACAAACTGAAGAGTGTGTGTAAGACTCAAATGAGATACTAAAAATATTCATCAAACAAAGAGAAGGAAGTCCAAATCAACCTTAAAATGATTTCACCTTCGATAACCCATTTCAACATCCCAAGTACACACCAAAGAATTTACCAAGAGGTTGGATGTGGCAGAGTGGTGCAATCTCCATTTGCACATGTTTTTATGTGGAAAATCATGATACTGAATCATAGGATAAATTGAGGAGGCCAAACACAGGTCAACAGCCTGGACCCCAATCCCATAATTTCTACAGGCAAATTATCACATCTCACAGAGCCTTAGTCTTTGTTTATGGCTAAGAGAACTAAAGTTTTTACCTCCTCAATCCCAAAGGCATGGTTCATATTCAGATCACTGTAGAAGACGGAACAGAATGTCATTGGTGGTGATCTTGATGCTGAGTATGATGTCTGGCTTTATGTCAACTTGACACAAGCTAGAGCCCTTTTGGAAGAGGGAACGTCCAACTAAGGAAATGCCCCTTCTACATGGGCAAATGAGCAAGACTGTGGTTTATTTTCTTGATTGATTATTGATGTGGAGGGTATAGCTCACTGTGGTGGTGCCACCCCTGGGCTGCTGGTCCTGGGTACTATAATATAGTCAGATGCGAAAGCCAGTCTGCATCCTTCTTCCATGGCCTTTGCATCAGTTGAGTTTCTGACCTGGCTTTTCTCAGTGGTGGACTTACAATCTGCTCCCCAATTTGCTTTTGGTCATGGTGTTTTATCACAGTAATAGAAACCCTAACTAAGGTACTGGGCATGGACCATGTAGAGAAGATGGAGATGATCAGAGGACCATATCAGTCAATGATTCTCTCCAAGGACTTGGTCTTGAGGGAGCTGGATGAAGTGTTTCTAAAGCTATTATCACTGTGTCTGATGTTAGAGTTTGGACTCCACAAGACAGACAATGCAAAGAGGAAATGGCTGTATCAGAGATCAAGAGCAGGCCAGAAGCAAGGGCACAGCAGGAATTAAACAGTTAAAGAGTAAAACCCATGACCAATCCTGGTGCTTGACCAAAAGCAGGGCCCTCTCTCACAAAACTAAACTCACCTGACCCAGAAGTGGGAAAAGTGAAGGAGAATCCAGGGAGAAGAGCAATGGTATGCTTGGCCATTTAGTCCCAGCCACAAGGAAGCTCACAGAATCAGTCTCATATGTGAGCTACAGTATGGTGGTAGCTTCTCCTTTGGCCTCTGAATCACCCAAGAATTTTCGTTGTGATTCTCCTGTCACCAGACACATACAAGATTATTAATTTTCAGTTTGCCTTTGCCAAATTGATACATTACAAAGGCATCACAAGCCTTTGACTTGGATTGAGAAATCAGTGAAGCGATGTTCACTTTCCTATCCAGACCACTGTCACTACATGCTAACATATCTTTTGTGGTGTTGAAGAGCAGAGACACATCTGCAAATCAAGTTGACAACTTTCTTGTTCAGGGACATTGAGTAAGCAACTTATTTAACTACCAAATCACTGTTTCTCCATTTCAAGTTGAATATATACGTGTGTAATCAAAACCTAGGGAAATGATGTGGGAAAACTCTCGTTCAGAGCCCACAGGATAGGCCTGGCTCCGTGAGCAGAGGCTTTTCTGAAATGATCACTCACTATCAATTCTGAAGGGCCAACCCCAGAACCGTCTCAAGAGAAAGCTTCAGAGGCATGCAGAAGTTCAAATACAATTCTTGAGGCAAGTGACCATGGAACCATTTCCACACCAAGCCACAAAGACAACTGTTCCACGTTTTTTTTCTCAGCTGCTAGAGATGTTTGCTGAAAGAACACTGGTATTTTGAAGTGTATCGTTCCAAGTTGACTTGCATAGTGGGCTCATCAAGGAAAGCAATTAGCAGATATATTAAACAAAAACACTGCCAAGGAAAAGGATTATGAGTTTGGACTCTGGGTTGGACTGTGTAGTTTCAAATCCTGATTCCACTATTCATTTTACTAAGGCAAGTTAGGTCACCAATCTTATTTTCTACATCTATAAAATACATGATGATGATGATGATGGCGATGATGATGATGATGATGATAATAATAATAATAATAATAATAATACCAGCATGGTTGTTACTAAAAAGGACTAAGTTAAAGTACACAGACTTGTAAACATAGCAAACATGTTGTCTTTCGTCTCTCTTAACACCAACAGATTTTTCTTCTACTTCTAGCAAGGAATTGGCCCCTATAAACTCTGTTCCACCTATATCAAAACAGAAATTCTAAATGCACTGAGAAAAGTTAGACTCTGCTTACGGACCAGCATTTGACGCACTAACACCTCCATTCCTCCTTACTGTAGCTTAAATGCTCCCTTTTGCCTGGGTAATTCTCCTCTGGCTGCCTAGATCTGAGAAACAGATCAGCTCTTCATACTTTTCTAGCTGGATGACAGGGCTGTGCTCCTGTCTGGCTGTGAACACCTGCCACTCAGACTCCACAGAAAGAACCCATCAGCAACGTCACAGTCACAGGCCCTTGGGCATAAAAAGAAGCTATGATATAAAGTTTCTTTTCTTGTTTCTACAAATCAAAGCAACTTTTTTCATTCTCATTCTCCTGAGAATTTGCAGTTCTTCAATTCCCACCCCTACCCCCACCCCGGGAAGGCACTGGAAAACTGAAATTTTGAGGCTGCTGCTCTGTGAGGCAATGACACCTGGGCTTTGCTACACCTTCGTAGCCTAGGAGAGTTTAAATGGAGATGGATCTAATTCAGAACACAGACACTCACGGAAAGATTTCTGTTTTTAAATCAGATTCCTACAAATGATTTAGCAAATTTGAGCATATAACCTGTCCAAAGCACGAGCACACTTGGCCTCAAACAGCCGATTTGTGTAGGCCAAGCCGTGGTTTTCCTTGTTTCTTCTTTGAGCTGCTGCCGCCATTTCTTCAGCACAGCCCTCATTGACACATAAACGAGAAATGTATTTCTCATCTGTGCATGTGAGAGATTTCCTTGACTTATGAGCTCCAAAGCTCTGACACACTTACCATCCGGGTGGCCACACAGGTATAAGTGCATAAAAGTCTGTTCTTAGTTTGGCCGTAGAGGTGAAGACATTTGCTTCAAGGAGCACGTCTCTCTGTGAGCAGCTAACAGCACTCCACCAGGAAAAGGCGTATTTGTGGTCATGTTGTACTGATCAGTGGACTAGAGATACACACCGAGAGCCAAACTAAATGCAGCTTCTAAGAAAAAGGAATTGTGTGTTCCCTTTTCCCTCCTCCTCCTACTGAAGCATCCCAGTGGCTTAAAACTCACCAGAAATGCCAAAGGGAGGTGTGTCTGTGAACCCAGCAGGAACAACAGAGGGAGACATTAAAATCTAGACTTTCGAATGTATATAATTTCAGAAAAGGATCTTCTGATTTTTGGCTCATACACAAAAATAAGAAGTTGTCTGGAGGAGAAAAATCTCTTTATTCAGGTTTAGAAAAGTGTCTGTCAGCCTAGGGGGGGCTGCTTGAGACTCATGGATCTGTCAAGTCAGGTGCTTGAAGACGGTACCTGGACCACACTAAGCCTGGGGTGTCTCCTAACCCTAAAGACCAGAGCTCCATCTGCAGGATTCTATTCTACTGGGGCAAAACAAGGATATGACAGGCCTCTGCCACACAAAACAAGCACAGGTTCTCAGAATCTGTTTTCTCTTCTGGGCGTGCTCCAGAGCTGTCAACAGTTTGCTCCTCAGATGCCAAGAGAACTCTTGAAAGGTTCTGATCATTGGCTGATGAAGTTCATGCATACTGGAAATGTCCAACTTCCTTTGCAAACTTCTCCCTCCTAAATGCCTAACAAACAATTATCCTTAGTTATAAAAACATATTATTCTATTAATATAAAACTGTCAGAATGTTCACTATCATGATTAGCTATCATGGATGATTTGAGATATGTGAAAAGGCTATGGCTGATATATTTACATTTGAATTAACATCTAAAGACACATTTTCTGACTAGAAAATAGACACATTCCTAACAAGTTTTTGAACTAACATCCATGGACACATTTCTGTTAGGGGAATTGGCACACCCCTAACAAGTTGCTGGAAAACCTTTTAAAATAAAAATTACTATTAAAGTTATGGGAGAACCATCTTCCAGAGCCCCTAGATAAACTATTCAGTGGAGAAACAATGTAGATTCTTGGAGATGAATACATGGAGGGAATAAAAGAAATTCAAAACAGGAATTTTGCCCTTGGATTCCCATTTTGGATTTATTTCAAGAATTTAAATTTCTAGTTATTTTTCATTATTGAATTTTCTTAAAGTAAAGCTATCGGTACCATATGCAATATCCAAGAAGTCCCCAAATCACTTGTGTCAGGGAAGTAGCACTTGATATATCCCTGATGTGGGATAATATTTGCAGGGAAATCCTTAAGGTTTTGTTCTAAAAGCAATGGTGATTGCCTAGGATGGGCAGACTTCTGGGAAACTTGAGCAGTGACTCCTCCCTTCCTCACATAATCTGTATCAGACAGTTTTTCATTACTACAGGTATATACTAGAAGCTGATACTTTTAAAAACAAAAAGGGTTGTTTAGCTCACATCCTTGGAAGATGGAAGTTAAAACAGAGTGTTTCTTGGTCCATTGTCATCACAGAATCAGAATGAGCAAAACGGAAGGATCACAGGGTGAGACTGGAAGCCAGCCAAAGGGCAGAAAGGACTCAGTGACATTTTGTCTCAGAGAAACTGAAGATTCCATAACAGCTATATTAATCTCTTTCACTGAGATGCTAAAATATACCTTCCCACTGAGTCCGTCCCCCTAAAGGGTTCACGGCTGTTCGGTTCCACAGACTACTGGGGATGCGCATGTCTAAACTCTGACTTCTGTCCTGCCATACTACCTTTGGTCTCTCATTGTGTCTACACATCTGAGAATGGGCACACACACATGCAAACACACATTCACTCCATTTACAATGTCTAGGCCTACCTTTCCTGATCATGTTAGGTCTTCCACAGCGAGGGCTCCTTATAATGATTTAAGCACCACCAGCCTGTTCTTCAAGCCCTCCCTGGATTCACCCAATAAACTCATAACTGGTTGGTCCAACTGTAACTGAAAATGCATCCCAACATAGTGGCTTCCTAAGCCTACTAAAACAGCAAAGGCCTGTCAATGGGTCAGGAAAAATCTATATCCTCAGAGGAGCTCCATAAGTGTGTATCTTCCTGAATAACTGTTTCTTCTATGACACGGCTGGCCTCTAACTCTGTGGCATTTGGCCACCTCTTTTTTCAACACACCCTTCTCTTGGCTCCCGGAACACCATTGTGTTCTCCTGCTTTAGTCTCTGTTTCTATTAACAAAAAAAAAAAAAAAAAAAAAAAAAAAAAAAAAAAAAAAAAAAAAAAAAAAAAAAACCAATAACCATGAGAATTTTTAAGAACTGGGTGTTCTTCTGCCTCATGCATAACACTGTGCATACTTCTAAGCACATTTCTACAGATCCATTCAGTTCCTCTCTCTATCTTTCCTCCTAAATCAGTGTCTCTGCAGAAGATCAGACAAAGGCTGTCAACGTGACTCAGGAGGAAAAGAAGCCTGACTCCACCCAAAGTTGTTTTCTGACATTCACATTTATACTGTGGTATGCAAGTCTATATACATACATCATACATGAGCATACACACACACATACACACACACATACATACACATGCTCATACACACACACACATGTACATGTGCAAGCACACCTGCAGGCATATACTAATTTACTATTACTGCTACTACTACTTCTACTACTACAACTGCTACAACTGTTCATCATCATCATCTTCATCACCTTCTTCATCATAATATAATAGACTGGTAAGATGGCTCAGTGACTAGGGGTGCTTGCACCCAACCTGATGTAATGAATGCTTGGCTCCCCATTTGTAGAACTGTTTAGGAAGAATTAGAAGGTTTGGTCTTGCTGGAGAATGTGTGTCACTGGGGGTGGGAACTGAGGTCTCAAAACACTCTCCTTATACCAGTGTGTTCCACTACTGCCCCAACACCATGCCTACTTTACTGCTACTATGATGCTCAAAGACTCTCTCTGGAAATGTAAGCCACAATTACACTGTTTCTTCTGTAGGTTGTCTTGGTCATGGTGTTTTTTCACAGCAGTAGAAGAGTATCTAAGACGTCTGGCGCAATAAAACAAAAGTTGTTGAGAGGAATGTTGGGGTGGGTGATGGTGTCTCCTGTTGTCTCATGTCTATTCATTAAAGCAAGACAATAGGTCTAGTCCACACTCAAGAAGGTAGAGATGACACAGGACATGGAAACCAGAAAACAGAAATGCTGGCACTGTCTTAGATGCCATCTTTCAGAGTGACTGCCACTCCCCACCAGTGTATAGAAATAGGTCTGTATTATTAAATGCACATACATAATAAGGCACAAGTGAAATTATTTTCCTTTGAATAGACACCTACTCTTGGATATTTATAATTATAATTTTGTAATAAATACACATTAATACATTAATTTTAATACTTATTTAACTATTTCTGGATGCTCCATTTCTAGGGATGATATTGCTGGAACAAAAAATTGTGTGATTCTTAATTTTTAGACTTTTTTGTTATTGCCATCTTGAGACAGTGTTTCACTATGTGTAGCTCTGGCTATCCTAGAACTCATTACATAGACAAAGCTGGCCACAGACTCACAAAAGCCACCTGCTTCTGCTTCCCAACTCTGGGATCAAAGATATATTCCACCATGCTAGTTTTTAATTATTTAAAATTATTTTATTATGAGTGTTGGTGTTTTGCCTGCATATACGTCTGTGTGCACACCTTAAGAGGCCGGAAGATCATAAGAGCATCTCCCTGTGAGCCACCCATGTGACTCTTATCTGCTGAGCCGAGCCTACTCTCCAGCCTCCTACAGATTTGTGTGTGTGTGAACGCGCGTGCACGTGCACATGTTGACTTGTGTACCACGTGTGTTCTTGGGTCCAGAAGAAGGCATCAGACCCGAAACTGGAATTACAGATAATTGTGGCCCACAATGTGGATGCTAAGAAGCAAATTGAGATCCTCTGAAAGCAATATTCATTCATAATTTCTAGACCATCTCTTTAGCCCTAGATATATGTAATTTAAACATTCACACATTGTCTTCCAAAAGTATTGGACCAAAGTACTTTTCAACGATTTCTAAGTAATGATTTAAGTGCCAATTATTGAAGTGCCTGCAGGCTACCCTGCCATTCTTCTAACCATTACAGATGATGGGCAGGACACTTCCCCCTGCTACCACCCACATTAGCCTCCCAGTGCGATGTTCAAAGATCTGAAGACATGACCTTTATGAACCTAAGGGTTTAAGGTGAGGATCAATTTCCCACCTTCCCATTTTGGAGGGAACATATTCAAACAATAAACAGGAATTCCTATCTCAATGCCTGTGTGAAACACTTGCGTGCTCACACAAAGTACATTCTAGATTCTAAAACACCCCTGAAAGGAGCTTGCTTTCCTGAGGTGATCAAGTGGCCCCACCTGCCCGTCAGGTAGCTCTGCCCTCTCAACACATGGTTTCTGGCAGGAGAGAGGTGAGCGATCGCATTTAAGAGCCTCCGCCAAGAACTGACATATGTCATTTTGCTCAAAGCACATGCTAGTCACCAGCCACACCCAACATTTGGCGACAGTTCAAATGAAAAGACTCCAGTTCACCAACCATTAAATAGCTGGCGTCATTCAGGCCTACTGCTGGCACTTCTGAATAATGGCTGCTCATAGATGTGTAGCATGGTAACAGATGCATACAGATGGCAGGTCAATGTGACATTTATCTAATTACATCTCCGACAGAATTGTATCAGGTAAGCACACAGTTCTATGGGCACCAGAGGCCCCCCATAGGTACCGGGTGTCATCAGCAAATCTATACCCCAGCCCCAACTTCAGACTTCCTTGGAAAGACTTAGAAAATATGAACATCGGATTGTCTACCTCCAGTCCTGCCCTACTGTGCTCAGACAGATGTGTCTGTCACTCAGCAGCCTAGGTTGAGACAGCTGCTGCCAAGTGGGGTCTTTTTTTAAGTGGACACAACCTGGCACCTGACTTTTCCACCTCTGCTGTTTCTAATCCTCTCTTGCCTGGGCACATCAGGGTCAAGCTTAAGGACCTGTTTGAACTCAGGATTTACGAGAATGAGATGTAACTAGGCCTCTCCCAGGCGTTTTGGGAGAACAGCTGGAGTCTGGCCCTGTGCATCACCACGAGGACCATTAAAGCCAAAGAAATTACAAGAAGAGACAGAGGGAGGGAGGGAGGGAGGGAGGGAGGGAGAGAGAGGTGCAGAGAAGAGAATGTCATCTAAATGGGACCAAAGGCTCCTCATAGTGGGCACCTTTAAAACGAGAGTCAAAGGCTTCTCACTTTGGACTCTGTAAATAAGGAACAGAAACCATTAGGCCGGAACTGTGTACATCCTTCAACTTAACCCCTTTCCTTGTGGACTTGAATCATTCCCACTCAAAGCATGAGAACGTTTCCGTTCTTCAGACCCCACCCTATGCTGACGTAATGCAGCTCGGCTAGAGTGTTCCAGGGACTGTGCTGGAGAGGGAGGGTCCCAGCCAGGAAGGAGAACAGCCGGGAAAGAGAAACCCCAGAAGTTCACATGAATGCCTGGAAGGGACTGATTGCTTGTGCTGGGCACTGCAAAGTTCACCGTGTTTCTCCTCCGGATGACCTTGCCCGTGCCCCCACCTGTCCCCTCCAGGACCATCCATCACGAAGAGCACATCAGTCATCACCAGAGAGATCTGGTTTCTCTCAATGCTGCAGCCACACCTCCTGTCTCATGAAGCACAGGCCAGGCACTGTCAGCCAAGTGTGGGCATCTGCAGGCCGTTGGCCTCAAGCCTGAGGCAGGCACTCTGGGAAGGCCTGGGCTTGCCTGACCTTCCGTCTACTTGAACGGACAAAATTTTATTTTGAGTTTTCTTTTAATGCTGAGTTTTAATTTGTGAACACATTAGAAGCATAGGGAGGGGAGAGGGAAAGAATGCTTTGAATAAAACATTAATAAACCCTCCATATGTTTCAACCCTCCATCCTCATTTTAATACACACACAAAACACACATACACACACACAACACATAAACATTCACAATTTTTCTCATTCCTGATTCTTTAGTTTAATTCTTTTATTTTGCATTTTTGTCATTGGTATCTGGTATTATAAGTGGTAAAACTGCTTTTATTAAAAAATAAACATTCAATTTCTTCAAAATTATAGCTAATTTATACAGATTTTGCATGCAATTTCGTAATCACTTTAAAGTATCTAATATGTACAGCAAACAAATTAATTTGAAAGTAATTTATTACTGTTCCTATAAAACTGGAAACTCTTTGCAAATGATGACCTTTGCCTGCTAGGTCAATGGAAACCATGTTTGAGTGCCGAGTTGGAAGAAGTTGCTAACTAAATCTGTGTTGCTGCAAACCGTTTCTTCTTCCGTGTGAAATGCATGTGCCTTGGTTCATTAAAAAATTGTGTCTTACTTTCTTACCACTGGATCAGGGATCAAACCCCGGCCATTTGGCTCAGCAGCAAGCCCCTTTGCTCCTGAAATGCCGCTGCTGAAATACTTCCCAAGTGTAGATGGGAGTCTCTTGGATGAGCGATTTTCTGCGAGCACTCAACTTCCCAAGCGACCCAGCTCTCTCTGAAGAAGTCTCTGTGAGGACAGCACTATCTGGAAGTTGGGACGAGGTTGGATCTAAACAGAAGTCCGGCCATTTGGCCATACCGCCGCCATCTTCAAGGCTCCTGCTGGAGGCGGAGTACGCTGCAACCCAGCCAAGGACAGCTCTGCTCCCTCCCTGATCTCAGGCCAGGAGTCTTGGGGGACTCACTGCCCGTGCCTAGACTGATTTTAAGGGTGGTTCCCTTTCACCACATTAGCACCTTAACTCTTTTTGCTAACTGATCCTTTCCCTTGACTATTTGATTGACTCAGAATTGGTGATGTTTCTTTTCACCTTCTCTCCCCTCCCCTCCTCTTTCCCTCCCATTCTCTCTCTTCCTCTCTTCCCCCCATCTCTCCCGCCGCCATGATGTTTTGTTTCTGACAGGGTCTCACTTTGCGGAGGGCTATAAAGCCAGCCTGCAGCTCCCCATGTGTGACAGGAGCGTCAGTCTGTTGATGGATGTAGGAAGGGGCCATTCAATCAGTGTGCCTTATCAGGGAGCCGAATGTGCTAGTCAATCCATATGGCTGGCACTTTTACCTAGGTCTTCTTAATTTCCTCTAAAAGAAATTGCTAGCATTAGAATGAGAATTGAACATTTCTATTGTTAAAGGGCTCCCAAAGTATTTTTCTCAGTTTGCTTCTTTCTTTTTTTTTTACAGTTTATTTTTTATTGAATATTCTCTGTATTTGCATTTCAGATGTTACCCTCCTTCCTCCATCACATCCCCCCTCCCCCTCACATTGCCTCTGTGAATGTGCTCCCTCTCCAAACCTCTTTTTCCCAACTCAGCACCTTGGAATGTTCCTACCCTGGGAAAACGATCCTTTTCCCTGGACCAAAGTCCTCTCCTCTCACTGATGCCAGAGAAAGATATCCTCTGCTGCATATGCACCTGGAGCCATGGGTCTCTCCATTCGAACTGATTGATTGGTGTTTCTTTGAGTCCCTGGGAGCTGTGGTGGGTTTGGTTAGTTAAAAATTTTGTTTTTCCCATGGGGTTGCAGATCCTTTCAGCTCCTTCAGTCCTTTCTCTGGCTCCTTCATAGGGGTCTCCGAGTTCAGTTCAATGGCTAGCTGCAGACATCTTCCTCTGTATCAGTATGGCCCTAGCAGAGCCTCTGAGCAGGCATCCATATCAGGTTCCTGCCAGTAAGCACTACTTGGCATCAGCAATAGTGCATGGGTTTAATGGCTGCATATGAGATGGATCCCCAGGTGAGGCAGTCTTTGGGTGATCTTTTCTCCAATCCCTGCTCCTCTATTTATCCCATTATTTCCTCCAATAAGTGTTCTCTTTTGTAAGAAAGACTGAGGCATCCACCTTCTGCCCTTCCTTCTCTTTGAGCTTCATAAGTTCTGTGAATTGTTTCTTGGGCATTCTGAACTTTTTGGGCTAGTATTCACTTATGAGTGAATACATACCATGAGTGCTCTTTTGTGACTGGGTTTCCTCACTCAGGATGATAGCTGCAAGTTCCATCCATTTGTCTAGGAATTTCATGAAGTCATTGTTTTTAATAGGTGAGTAGTACTCCATTGTATAAATGTACCACAATTTTTGTATCTATTCCTCTGATGAAGGACATCTGGGTTCTTTCCATCTTCTGGCTATTATAAACAATGCTGCTATGAACATGGTGGAACATGTGTCCTTGTTATATGTTGAAGCACCTTTTGGTTTTATGCTCAGAGTGGTATAGCTGGGTCCTCAGGTAGTACTATGAAAATTTTCTGAGGAACCATCAGAATGATTTCCAGAGTGGTTGTTCCAGCTTACAACCTCACCAACAGTGGAGAAGTGTTCCTCTTTCTCCACATCCTTGCCAGCATCTGGGTCACCTGAACCTTTCTGACTGTTATGAGATGGAATCTAAGGGTTGTTTTGATTTGCATTTCCCCGATGACTACAAATGTTGAACATTTCTTTAGATGCTTCTCAGTTATTTGATATTCCTCAGTTAAGAAGTCTTTGTTTAAAAAATTAGCTCTGTACCCCATTTTTAAAAGGGTTATTTGATCCTAACTCTAACTTCTTGAGTTCTTTGTATATATTGGATACTAGCCCTCAATCAGATGTAGGATTGGGAAAGATCTTTTCCCAATCTGTTGGTTGCCATTTTGTTCTTTTGACAGTGTCCTTAGCCTTACAGAAACTTTACAATTTCATGAAGTCCCATTTATCGATTCTTGATCTTAGAGCATAAGCCACTGGTGTCCTGTTAAGAAAATTTCTCCTGTGCCTATGTGTTCTAAGCTCTTCCTCACTTTCTATTCTATTAGTTTCAGTGTACCTGGTTTTATGTGGAGGTCTTTGATCCACCTGGACTTGAGCTTTGTACAAGGAGATAAGGGTCTATTTTCATTCTTCTGCATGCTGACTGCCAGTTGAGCCAACACCATTTGTTGAAGAGGATGTCCTTTTCCCATTGAATGTTTTTAGCTCCTTTGTCAAAGATCAAGTGACCGTAGGTGTGTGGGTTCATTTATGGGTCTTCAATTTTATTACATTGATCTATCTGCCTCTCTCTATACCAATGCCGTGCAGTTTTTATCACAATTGATCTGTAAGAAAGCTTGAGGTCCAGGATGGTAACTCCCCCCAAAATTGTTTTATTGTTGAGTATAGTTTTTGCTATCTTGGGATTTTTAGTATTCCAAATAAATTTTCAAATTTCTCTTTCTAACTCTATAAAGAATTGAGTGGGGATTTTGATGGGGATTGAATTGAATCTGTTGATAGCTTTAGGCAAGATGTCTATTTTTCCTATGTTGAGTCTGCCAATTCATGACATTGGGAGATCTTTCCACTTTCTGAGGTCTTCTTCAATTTTCTTCTTCAAAGACTTGAAGTTCTTGCCATACAGATCTTTCAGTTGCTTGGTTAGGGTCACACCAAGATATTTTATATGTTTTGGGACTACTGTGAAGTATGTCAATTCTATAACTTCTTTCTCAACTTCTTTATCCTTCTGAGTAAACAAAGGGTACCATTTGTTTAAGTTAATTTTACAAGCAGCACTTTGCTGAAGTTGTTTATCAGTTGTAGGAGTACTCTAGTGGAATTTTTTGGGGTTACTTAACTATACTATCATACCATGTACAAATAGACTTCTTCCTTTCCAATTTGTCCTTTTCCTTGACCTCTTTTTGCTGTCTGATTGCTCTGGTTAGTACTTCAAGTACTATACTGAATAGGTAGAGAGAAAGTAGACAGCCTTGTCTAGTCCCTGGTTTTAGTGAGATTGCTTCATGTTTCTTGCCATTAAGTTAGATATTGGCCACTGGTTTTTTGTATATTGCTTTTACTATGTTTCAGTGTGGGCTTTAAATTCCTGATCTTTCCAAGACTTTTAACATGAAGGGGTGTTGAATTTTGTCAAAAGCTTTCTCAGCATCTAAAGAGATGATTATGCTTTTATTTTTCTGTTGAGTTTGTTTATATAGTATATTATGTTCATAGATTTCCATATATTGAACCATCCTTGCATTCCTGAAATGAAACCTACTTGATCACAGTGAATAATTGTTTTGATGTGTTTTTGGATTCAGTTTACAAGAATTTTATTGAGTATTTTTTGCATCAATGTTCATGAGGGGAATTGGTCTGAAGTTCTCTTTCTTTGTAGGGCCTTTGTGTGGTTTAGGAATGAGCATAATTGTGCCTTTGAAGAGTGAGTTGGGTAGTGTACCCTCTGTTTCTATTTTGTGAAATAGTCTGGAAAGTATTGGTATTAGGTCTTCTATGAAGGTCTGATAAAATTCTGCACTAGCTGAGTTCATCTGTTCCTGAGCATTTCTTTTGGTTGTAAAGCTTTTGATGACTGCTTCTATTTCTTTATGGGTTATGGAATTGTTTAGATGGTTTATCTGATCCCGATTTAAATTTGGTACCCAGTATCTGTCTAAAAAATTGTTCATTTCCTCCAGATTTTCTATTTTTGTTGAATATAGGCTTTTGCAGTAGGATCTGATGAGTTCTCGAATTTCCTCAATTTCTGTTGTTATGTCTCCCCTTTCATTTCTGATTTTGTTAATTTGGCTAGTCTCTCTGTGCCCTCTTATTAGTCTGGATAAGGGTTTATCAATCTTGTTGATTTTCTCAAAGAACCAGCTCTTAGTTTTGTTGATTCTTTGTATAGTTATTTTTGTTTCTATTTGGTTAATTTCAGCTCTGAGTTTGGTTAGTTCCTGTTGTCTACTCCTCTTGGGTGTATCTGCTTCTTTGTGTTCTAGAGCTTTCAGGTGTGCTGTCAAGCTGTTCGTGTATGCTCCCTCTAATTTCTTTTTGGAGATGCTCAGAGCTATAAGTTTTTCTCTTAGCACTGCTTTTGTCATGTCCCATAAGTTTTGGGTATGGTGTGCCTTCATTTTTTGTTAATTTCTAAAAAGTCTTTGATTTCTTTCTTTATTTTTTCCTTAACCAAGCCATAGCTGAGTAGACCATTTTTCAGATTTTATGTGTATGTGGGCTTTTTGTTGTTTTGGTATTATTAAAGACCAGCTATTGTCTATGGCGATCTGATAGGATACAGGGGATTATTTTGATGTTCTTGTATCTACTGACACTTGTTTTGTGACCAACTATATGGTCAGTTTTGGAATAGGTGTCTTAAGGTATTGAGAAGAAGGCATATTCTTTTATTTTAGGATGAAATATTCTATAGATGTCTATTAAATCCATTTGGTTCATAACTTCTGTTAGTTTCACTATGTCTCTGTTCAGTTTTTGCTTCCATGATCTGTCCATTGATGACAGTAGGGTGTTGAAGTCTCCTACTATTATTGTGTGTGATGCAATATAGGCTTTGAGCTTGAGTAGTTTCTTTTATGAATATGGGTGCTCTTGTATGTGGAATATATTTTTTTCTTTTATGAGATAAGTGTCCTTCCTTATCTTTTTTTTTTTTTTTTTTTTTTTTTTTTTTTTTGATGGCATTTGTTTGGAAAGCTTTTTCCCAACTTTTTATTCTGAGCTAGTGCCTCTCTTTGTTGCTGAGATGAGTTTCTTGTATGCAGCAAAATTCTGGGTCATGTTTATGTATCCAGTCTGATAGTCTGTGTGTTTTTATTGGGGAATTGAGTCCACCTCATTTGTATAATAACTAAAGAGAAAGCAGTGTGTCAGTAGATACATCACCTGACAGCTAGGGTTAAGCCTGTGGATATTATGGGCCTCACCATTTCTGATTTCTAGGGTATTTTATGATAATATATGACTTTCATAGTACTTTATGGGGATCCATTTCAAAATCACACTACTGTATCCTAAACTAACATAGAGAAACTTGTGTTTTCAAATCCTCTATGGAACACCTGGGGAAGTTCAAAGAATGAAACAAAAAAGCCCATTCCTTCGACCTACCCACATTCAGGCAAACGTTTATGTGATCCAAAGTCCAAAGTATAAGTGCTGTATCACGGAAATGTAAACTAGGTTGTCTGTAGATGAACTGCTGAACGCCTGTGTGGCAAGGAAAACAGGGGCTCAATTATAATCTCTCTTCATTTTTGTTTATTAAAATGCAAATGTCAGAACAGAAAATTTAGGGGAACTGTAAGTATGTTTGAAAACATGTAAATACAATTCCAAGTTAAAATTTCTAAATTCCAAACACAAATGAAATGCTGTATTTTTATTAATATATGGTGTTTTAATCAAGATGAAGTATAAGTATAAAACATTGAAATTTCAAGTTTTAGTAGAAAAGGGAAATATAAATATTACATCCATAGTTTTATAATAAAACTGTCTACATGCTGAGATGGTAATTTGGGTGGATTAAAGTAAATATTAGTAACTCTAACCCCATAGCTGTGTTTTTATTTTGTTAAGTTTAGCTATCAGAAAAATTACAACTATATGAATGACTCATAATTTCTGGACAGAACTGATCTAAAGAGTTGTAACTTTCCAGGATCCCAGACAAGGTCAAAATCTAGAAATAAGGAAATAAGAGCTATTTCTGTGACAATCTAACAGGCAGAATAACTCAAAAAGTATCTTTTAAAGGTTCTAGTAAAATACCTTAAACAAATTAAAAAAGATAATGTTGAATTTCTCATCCAACCCAGGTAGACTATGCCAAGAAGGGTCCTTTCAGACTTGGAACCCACAATATGAGAAAGTATGCAGAGTTCAAAGCAAGTAAATAGTAAAACAACAACCAAAAAACTTTTCTACACTGGAGAAGGAGAATATCAAAGGTTGACACCCAAGGAAGGATGGAAGATGATCTAAGTGTCTGCAGGACCAATGGGAATTGGATGTTGTGACAAAGAGGACTGTAATTAGAAGTAATGGGACAATGATAAGAAGGGGACATTTAGGCAGAAGACATATTAAGTTAAGGGAAAATCAGGAATGGGGAGGGGGCTGAACCAATTTTGAAAGAGGAATGGGAGACACAATCTAGGAAAGAAATCTAGCAAGGTCTGGTTTCTAATTCCTGGTATTGAATTAATTTTTGGGTGGTTTGGGTTCAGACAGACCAGAAGGTGAAATGGCTCTATGATGGTCATTCTTGGCTATCAACATGAATACATCTAGAATTAATTAAAACCCAAAGACTGGGATTTTTTTAAAATTAACTTATTTGAAATGGGAAGACACAATTTTAACCTGGATCTTTTGAGGTGAAAAGATCTGCCTTTATCGTGGGTCATAAGTCTGCTGGTGTCTATGGAAAGAATGTGGAGGACAGAAGCTGACTCTTTCTGCCTGCATGCTCTCCCTCTTACTGGCAAGTCCATTCCTTCACTGGTACTGGAGCCTACTGCTCCAGGATTCTGATTTACACTACAGCCAGCTGAGACATCCAGCCTTGTGGACTGAATAACTCTGGGGTTATTGGATTTGCTAGACAGACATAGTTAGACTAGCTGTACTGCAGCCTGTAAGCCATTAAATCGTGTATGCCTCTAGAAAACCCTAACTAACAGCTTTAGTATTAGAAGTAGTTCTAGAGAAACAGAGTTATAAGGACGATTTTTTTAAGTATCTGAAATAGGTTTTCCATTTTGCCAACACCAACAGTGACTGGAACATCTCCAGTTACTAAAGCTTATTCCAAAAGCTCAGAAGGTCCCAAAAACCCCATTTTACAAACTTAAACTCTGATTCACTAATTATAAGTAGCAACAGACTTGGTGACTTTTTTGTATAAAACTTTTGACAATTTGTGGGGGAAAGTGGGAAATAATGATGCTGGTAGAGATGCTCCTGCATCTCTGGATGAACTGATGAAGGAAAAGAAGGAGCCCCATGAGAAAACTAACCAACTTGTAGCATCCCGGAATACAGTGACGGATAATAATGAGCTCAGTGATAAAACTGACAGACTCCCATGTGAATGAACATTCCAAAACTTTCTAAACATGCCCTGAAAGAGAATCTCTCCAAGAGCAGAAGAGCTCAAGTTGTGAATAATAAAACTGAAGCCATCGTTTTGTAAGTTTGGCTGAATTTCAGTAAAAATTGAAGTTCCAGCTTCAGAGAGAGGTTGCTAATGGTTAATTCCAGGGATTAATTATTAAAGAATGAGATCTTGTAACTTGGGATGGAGAAGTGTGGAAAGTTCCTATTGACACTTAGAACTTTGAATACTCAGATTCCTAAGGGGTTCTCTCACCTAAGGAAGTAGTCTCATCATCTTCAACAGAAGACATACTCCCACCCCATCCCCTTTCCACCTTTGACTGGAAAAATTAATTCTTTATTGTCTGATTAGCCGGCAGTTAGTCCTTCTGAAGGAAATGCCAAGCAAGACGATATCAGTACCTCTCAGCTCCCATCAGACGCTGCTTCTAGACCCATATCCAGACCTAAAGCTCCAATATGGGTGACAGAAGTCTGTGAGAAGGTATGTGATACTAAAGAACTTAATGTGCTCACTACTACACTCAAGCAGAAGAATTTGGGAATGATGTATGGCAGTGGATTGTAAGAGTGTGGGACAGTGGTGGAAGGAATATAAAAGTGGATCAGGTTGGGTTTGTGCATATAGGCCCTTTGGACATTCGAAGTTACACATAGAAGCTCACACAGTTTTAACAAGTGTCAAAAGTCTGAATGGTTGGCTGAGATATTTGTCAAAAGATGACTCAGTGAAATGAAATTGAAAATACCCGATATTCCTAGGCTTAGTGTTGATGAAGGGATTTTAAAGCTCAGCGAAATTGCAATGCTTAGGAGGTGCACTGTGTAAAACCTAATCCTCCACAATGGAAAGACTCAGAAGACACGCCCTCCACAAACCCTCTAAGACATGGCGGTGAGAGGGCACCAGCACGCTTGAAGAGCTTTGTTGTCATCTTTTTTTCTTGTTCCAGACCTTAGGATTAGAGATGTTGTTGCCCAGTTGGACAAATTAAATCTAGTGGAGTTAGTTAGACTCTGAAATATCAGGAGTAAGGTGGCAGCATTGAATCACCAGAAACAAGCCAATCATAGTTATCACAACGGAGAACATACGAAAGCAATGTCCGTATGGGCCTGTGATGGGCAGCACAGCCAGATGTGTTCATGGTGGGATAACGTGTATGACGTCTGGTTCTAGACAATCCGTCTGCTACTTCCAGGCATGCAGTGAATAGCAAGCCTACTGCATTTTCATCTGATCTATACAAGCAGAAAATTCCTCAAACAGATGAAACAATGGCTGCACTAGATCATGGCAAAAGGGAATCTTAGCACATGAACCAATTTCCAGACATGAGCCAGTTTACAAACCCATAATCGTGAAGGGCTGAATGGGTTCCATAAGGAAGGAACTTGATAAAATACCCAAGAGTTGTACTGATAGCCTTTCTCCAGTCTTTCCCTCAGAGAGACTTATGGCCTTTTGCAAAGGTAACTACACGATGGGGGAAAGGAAATAATTGGGCTTTTCAGGGTCTATTGGGAATAATGCTGATTTCAGGAGTTCCCAAGAAACATTGTGACCCTACAGTTACTTATAGAGAAGGGGCGATTAATGAAATTTTGGCTGAAGTCTGACTCACAGTAGGTCAGTGGGTCCTAGAACTCATCCTGGGGTTATTTTGCCAGTCCTAGAATGTATAATTGTGGTAGATATACTTAGAAGCTGTCAGGATGCTCACTGGTTCACTGACCTGTGGAACACGGACTATTAATATTGGAAAACCTAAATGAAAGCCGTTAGAGTTGCCTCTGCAAGGGAAAGTAGTGAATCATAAACAGTACCATATCCCTGAAGAAATTTCAGAAATCTATAAAGAACCAGAAAAGTACAAAAGACGTGATTCCCACCGCATCTCCCTTTAACTCTCCTATCTAGCCAGTGAGGAGACAGACAGATCATGGAGAATAACAGTTGACTATTGAAAACTCAACCTAGTAGTGACTCCGACTGTAGCTGTGATATCAGATGCAGTTTCCTTACTTGAACAGATCAACATCGCCTGTTGTGTGGTATGTAGCTATTGATCTAGCAAATACTTTTTTTCTTGGTACTTGTTCTTAAAGACCACCGGAATCATTTTGCTTTAAGTTGGTGAGACCAGCAGTTTACTTTCACAGTTTGACCTCAAGGATATATCAACACTCTGACCCTGTGTCATGACTTAGAAGGAACCTTAATGGCCTCCTCCACAGAACATAATGTTGGTTCACTATGTTGATGGCATCATGGTGACAGGGATAAGTGACAATGAGATAGAAAAAACTTTTATTTGTTAATAACTCATACATTCTTTAGAGGATGGGAAATAAATCTATCCAAAATTCAAAAGCCTTCTATCTCAGTGAAGTTCGTAGCAGTCCAGTGGTATGGGGCACACAGAGATACCACTTCTAAGGCAAAAAAAGAAAAGGTTATTGAATTTGGCCCACCCACCACCAAGAGAGAAGCACATTTAATGGGCCTATTTGAATTCCGGAGAAGGCACATTTCTCGATTGGGTGTATTATTCCAGCCCATATACCAAGTGATTCAGAAAGCTCCTATCTTTGTATGGGACTTGAACAAAAGAAACTTCTTCAACAGGTCCAGCCAACTGCGAAGGATGCTCTACCAATCTGACCAAATGATCAAGCAGACGTGATGGTACTGAATGTCAGATATGGATTCAGTTTGGGGCCTTTGGCAGGCCCCTATAGGTGAATCACAGAAGAGAACCTTGGGATTTTGGAAGAAGGCTCTACCATCACCTGTAGACAATAATTCTCCCTTTGAAAAGCAGCTCTTCACCTGCTATTGGGCCTTAGTGGAAACTGAACACTTGACAATGGACCACCAAGTTAACCATCTGACCTGAGTTGGCCATCATGAGCTGAGTATTATCTGACTTACCATATCATGAAGTTCAAAATAGTAATCCATTATCAAGTAATGGGGCTCATGCAGGTTTTGAAGGCACATGCTAGATGCCTTCATGCTGATAGTTTCTCCTACTGTTATAATGCAGTATGTACCAAGCATGTACCTAGTGTGCCCTGTTATTTGTTGACTGGGGAATAGAAGACTAGGACCCAGTTTAATGATGGTTCTGCATCCAGGAGTGTACAGCTGCAACATTACCACTCCTTCCTGGGATAACCCTGAAAGACACCCGTGAAAGGAAATTTTCAGAGTGGGTAGTAAACACGGTCATACATTTTGTTTGGAAGGAGATATGACCATATATGGGGTCATTCACTGATTCATGGACTCTAGCCAATGGATTAGCTGGAATTTCAAGAACTTGGAAAGAGCATGATTGGGAAATTGGTGAGAGGCATATAGAGAAGAGGTCTGTGGATAGATTTTTGCCAAATGGACAAAAGATATACGTGTGACCCTAGTGGATTCATCAGAAGGTGGCTTTAGCAGAGAAGTTCAATAATCAAATAGATAATATAACCCATTCTGTGGGCAGTCAGCCAGTTTTTCCAGCCATTCCCGTCATTACCTGTAGACAGATGAGCAAAGTGGCCTCGGTGGCAGAGATGGGGGTTACGCATGGGCTCGGTGACATGAACTGCCACTCGCCAGTGTGCTGAGCACGTCTGCCGATAGCAGAGAACAACGCTGAGCCTCAGATATAGCACCATTCTCAACAGTGACCACGTAGCAAAGTGACAGGATGACCACCCTGAGCCACTTGCTCCAAGGAAATGACAACAGTTTGTCCTTAACGTTGCAAATATTGATTCTAGTTACGGGTTTGCCTTTTCTACCTGAAATGATTCTGCCAAAACCACAACTTGTGGGCTTTCAAAATACTTCATCTACCACCATGGGATTCTGCACAGTATTGCTTCTGACCAAGAAACCCACCTCACAGCCAGAGAAGTGTGACCGTGGGCCCAAAACCATGAAATCCACCTCACAGCCAGAGAAGTGTGACCATGGGCCCAAAACCATGAAACCCACTGGTCTTACCATGTTCCCCACCATCCTGAAGCAGCTGGCCTGATAGAAAGATGGAATGACCTTTTGAAGGCACAGTTACTGCACCAATAATGTAGCAGCAGCCTTGGGGAATGGGGTAGGGTGCTCTAGAAGGTGGTATATGCCTAGATTCAGTATCTAATATATGGTATGGATTCTCCCATGGCTGAGATTCATGAGTCCAGGAATCAAGGGGTAGAGAAAAGACTACTTCCCCTCACTGTCACCCCTAGCAACCTACTATGAACATTTTTTCGTTTTCTTGCCTCTATTTTAAGTTCTTCTGTCCAAGAAGATTGCAGAGGGAGCAGCACCCCTGACTGGGAGCACAACAAACACTCCACTGAACTGGAAATTCAGACTTTTACCCTTGGCCACCTCGGGCTTCTGGTGCCCTTCAATCAACAGGCTAAGAGAAGGGAATATAGTGTTAGGACAGTGATTGATCCAAGTTCCCAAGGGGGAAATTGGTTTGCTTCTCTGCAGTGGAATTAAGAAAGATTGTGTCTGGAGTGCAAGAGCTCCTTTAGGCGTCCTCTCAACCTGTGGGTCATGACCCTTTGGGAGCTGCACATCAGATATTTACACTGTGATTCCTAACAGTAGCAAAATTACAATCATGAAGTATCAATGATAAAGTTTTATAGTTTGGGGTCACTGTAACATAAGGAACTGCATTAAAGGGTCGCAACCTTAGGAAAATTGAGAACTGCTGCTTCGGGGCATGTTTTAGTGCAACCATGTCCTGTGTTTAAAGTCTATGGGAGACTACAACATTCTAATCTAGGCAATATGACAAAGGGCATAGGCTCTTCAGGAATGAAGGTATGGTGACTTCCCCAGGAAGAAAACAAAGACCCCTGAGGTATTTGCTGATGGTAGAGAAAATATAGCAATGGATATTAAAGGAGGGAGAATATATGTATATATTCAGCTAAGGCCACATGACCAGTTACAGAATGAGAATGTCACATGTAATTTCTTTCCTTGATTTTTTTATCATGCAATTTAACATCAATTAAGAGACTATTAGTGATTATCAAGTTTAAGTTTGAGATAAAAATGAATGTTCCTCAAGGGACATGTTCTAAAATTTATAGTGCATTTGCAATTGTATCATGGGATGGTTATACCATATTAGATAGAATTATGACCTAGTAATTGTTTTCCTTTGAAAATTAAACATGACTTAGGGAGATATGATTGTGTGTTAAGCTGAAAAGGGGTGGATTTACGATGGTTATTCTTAGTTTTCAACTTGACTACATCTGGAAGTAACTAAAACCCAACTGGCTGAGTGCATCTGTGAAGGATGTTTTCTTAATTATATCATTCGAAGTGAGAAAACCTACCTTTAAGCTCTAACTCTTGAGGTGGGAGGACACAGCTTAAATACAGATCTTTTGAGATGAGAGAATCCATCTTTAACCTGGTCCATGCCTTCTGCTAACAGCTATTTTAAGGGCATGGAAGTTTGCTCTCTTTACCTGCTTGCTCTTTTGTTCTTGCTGGCAAAGTCATTTATTCATTGGCATTAGAGCCTACTTCTTTGGGATTATCATGTAAAATGAAGACAGTTAAGACACTGAGCCTGTAGACTGAACAACTGCTGAGTTCTTGAATCTTCCATTGGTAGGCAACCGTTGTTGGACTAGCTGGACCACAGGCTGTAAGTCATTCTGATAAAACCCCTTTATACATACAATTCCCTTCCTCTAGATAACCCTAACTAATGCAGACGTATTAGTCTTCATGATCCCTGGGTTTCTTTAAGCATTATTTTGGTTCTTTTTAGTGCTGAAATTTGTGTGTGGTTCTTATGATGCTCCGTGATGTCTATTTAATAATTACATATGGCTACTGTGCTACAGGATGAGTCTCAAGGCAAATCCTCTAATCACTTTGAGCTGGAGTAAGGTATGGACAGGATGTACCTGTTTGTTGCTGGGTGTTCTCCCAACACAGTTACAGATTTCTTTCTTTTCATGTGTGTGTGTGTGTGTGTGTGTGTGTGAGAGAGAGAGAGAGAGAGAGAGAGAGAGAGAGAGAGTATTCCTGAATGTACACTTTTGTACCTGCAGGAGCCAGGAAGTCATACCCTTAACTCTGAGCCATCTTTCCTTCAGCTTCTTTGTGAAAGCATGAGCCTGAAGCCTGGTGACAGGTACACACACACACACACATACACACACACACACACACACACACACACACACACCTTTCTTTTACAACAGCTTTTCACTTTTTTTTTTTTTAACATCCAAAGCTTTTTTATTAACAGTAAGATCCAGGTTAGTTTTTGTAGCCTTCCGGCCCTTGGAACGGACATAGGGTTTGGTGTGTCTGTGTGGAGTTCATGGTGCCTTGCCGAAGTGTCGGTACACCTCTCGGCCCTTCCGGGAGCACAGTGCCTCGCCCCTTGGGAGACTCCAGGGCCAGCTGGTCAAAGGTAAGAATCTTACCTCCAGCCTTGAGGATGCGACTTCGGGCCGGCTGCTCACCCGCAGAGCACACACCTTCAGCTTGGGCACTTCCAGAATCTGCACATCATCTGTGACTCTCCCCACAACCACGGCGGTTTTGTTCTCCCGGCCAGGAAGCTTCATTTTTCGGATCATTCGGGACAGGGACAGAGGTGGCCGGTTAGTGCGGCTCATAAACAACCTTTTCAGCACAACCTGATTGAAGGTGGAGTTGGTCCGTCTGGACAGAACCTGTACAGCTTGACTAGCAGCCGCAGGTAGATGTCCTGGCTCTTGGGCTCCTTGCGCCGAACCTTTCGGTCCTTATTGTGGTGAATGTCAACACCCATGATGGCGCCTCCTGCTCGGCCAGGTCCAGAAAGACCAGCTTTTCACTTCTAAGACAGAGATTCAATACAACTACTGAGAAAGTCATCACAGTTGCTGAAAGACACGATTGCTGAAGACAACACAGACAAGTGCCACAGCAATCTTCTAGTGAAAAGCCACCCGCAAACTTCGCCATGTTAATCAGTTCACTTGTGCTCCAAAAGCTTTCTCCGGAAAGTGAGGAGTTCCCAAAGAGTTAGATGGAAGGAGATGAATATGTCAATTCTATGAATGTAAGTACCGTGCCCTAGAAGGGAAGTTGATGTTGCCACCATGAGTATACATGGGGGGAGGGGTAATCCTAATTGTTCTTTTTTTAAGTACATAGAATATTAAAGGTCAAGAATACAGAGTAATGATTCCACAAATACTCTTGCACACATCTCTACAGCTTCTGTTATTTTGGTAATGTCCTCAATGTAAAAATCTAGACACGTTTTTTTTTGGTTTTTTTGTTTTTTGTTTTTTTTTTTTGTTTGTTTGTTTTTTTTGTTTTGTTTTTTTTTCCCCACCTATCAGCAAAGATGCTGGGCCTATACAAAGACTTTTATTTTTTTTATTTTTTTAAATTTTTTTTAGAATATTCTGACTTTATTGTTAGACTCAATATATGAATTAATATGTACCCATGGGATCTATCTATTAATTATTCTTTGGATGAAATAAGGTAATATTTTACCTTTAATATTTGTGATACAAGCTCATTTTGCTTTGTTTCTACTTATTTTTCATGACATTAACTTCTTTGTGTAGTTCATGCCTGGATTATTTTTCACCCCAAAGCAAAGCATTATAGCAAGATCTCTAGTGAGTAGGAGGCATGCCTTTTAAAAGAAAGACTGATGACGATACTGTAGAAGACATTTCATCCCAATCGGGAGTTCTAGCTGCGTCTGATCTTCATGTTGAATGTTCTTATTACAAGTGTATCTGCCAGTAACAACCCAGGTGAAAGACACAATTTAAATTTAAATTTATTTTTTTTATTGGGCAGTGTTTTATTTTCCCTTACAATCTGATAAATACTTCTTGATGACTGCACATGGGGTAAGGCTGCTTGGTCATTCAGAAAGATCACAGCAACGGTGTTTTCCTGACAGTGTGTAGTCTTTGCCAGTGAGTGGAACAGTATTATGACGACACTGTCACTGTCAGACCAGCAGGACTGCATTTACACACTCATTGTTTTCGGGATTGTTGGTAACTTGGGCGTACCTTCCCCAAATCACATTGCCTCCTGTGTCACGAGGCCCAACTTGCTCACATTCACTTCAACAACGGTGCCTTTGGTGATCACACCCAAGGTTGTATACAATGGGGAGGATGGATTCTTTTTCACATAAGTATAGGCAGGCAGAAGGTAGCTTTCAGCTCAGGGTGTGTGACATGGGCTTTTTTGAAATGCAGACCCATTTTTCTTTTCTTTTCTTTCTTTTTTTTTTTTTTTTTCTGGTACTAAAACTGTCTTTTATTTTTCCTTACATAACTGTAAAAGACTTAGTATACAGTCAGTAAAAACAAAGTAAATTAGGCAAGACAGTAACCACGGTCTGAAACACCCTAGAAGTTAATGCTTCTGCACCATGCTCTTCTCAAGCTCCAGGGCACATGGCTGACAGGCCAGCTTAAGGGTGGACACTATGAGCAGACAATTGTGTGTACTATATATAGTGAAATTTTTAATAACCATTAAAGTAGCAAGAGTATCTAAAAAGATCTTTAACAAAGCAATGGCCCCTTGATTCTAAGTCATCCTAGAGGTCACTAGTGTTTAAAACAGTAGGGGCAGCTTCTAGATACTTGGGGAATTTTTTAAACATCATAGACTACCAAGTATAATAAATGCATATATATGAAATGACATGTAAGAAAGTTATGCAAATATTAACTATGTACAATGATCCTAAAATAAGCCACTTCTAGAATCTAGCTATTATAAGTTACATTAAATAAATACATCTAGTTAACTGTTCCCATTACAAGCTATGCTTTTGAGCTCAGACCACCATAGCATTGACCATCTAGTTCCAAAGCTTCAACGATGTGTGCAGCAGACGGGCGATCTTTAGGATCCTCATTAGTACACACACAGGAGAGTTCAATGACCTTCTGGTAGGATTCATCCAGTTCTTCCATGTTGATGGATGGCCTTGTCCCCAGAGCTGCATAGTGTGCTTCGTCATCGAAGTCACTCTCATCATCATCATCATCATCTGGAAGACTGACGTGTGGAATACATAAAGTCATCATTTCCCACAGAGTAAGGCCAAAAGCAAACATATCTGCCTTGTCAGTAACAATGCCATTTTCTTCCAATGCTTCCTTGGGTTTCCATGGCCCAGTACCAATATAACAGGCCTCAGGATCAGTCACAGTCATATTTTCATCCAACGGCAGAGAGACTCCCACATCACAGATTTTAATTGTTTCAAAGTCACCTTTAATTACAACATTTGAAGACTTTATGTCTCCATGAAGCAGCTTCTTTTCTTGATGCAGATACTTTAGCCCCCTCGCCATATGCAAAGCAACCCTGAGAATTACAGCTGCTGGAAAAGAACTCCCACTGTCTTTGTTCCGCTCTTCTATTAAGTCACTGAGAGACTTTTCACCTCCATACTCCATAGCAAGGCACAGACTACCATCACTGGCTTCAGTAAAAGCACGATACCCTATAATGTTTGGGTGATCAAGGTTTTTCAAAATCTTAGCTTCATCGGTTAGTCTCTTCTGATACACAGTTCGATAATGATCATCACATAAGGGATTTATCTTTTTCACAGCCCAAGGAGAATGAGACAACCCTCTGGGGGATCTTTTCATTAGGTAAACACTGACCCCAGTCCCAAAGCCAAGCTTCTGCATAAACGGAGAGGCAGGGATATTTACACATAGAGTCAAACATAATGCAGACTTCCTTTTTTTAGGTAATTTGTTTGGTGTCTTGAAATTATTGATTCCTTCCATTGTAGCAATCACTTTAGGTCCACAGTCGCACCCTCCGGTAAAAGCTGTGGGTGGGAGACACCTAGTCCGAAAGATGCAGGAACAGCTTCCGCCAACTCCGTAACCGCCGAAGAGTTTAGGGCGCGGCCGGCTGGGTTGGGGGGTGGGGGGATCACTGGATTCAGAAGTCAAAGCAGTGAGGTGACTTGCTTCTGAAAGTGCAGGAACAGCTCCCTCCCCCAGACCCATTTTTCTAATGAACCTTTCATATTTATTTATTTATTTATTTATTTATTTATTTATTTATTTTTTTGTAAAACCATGACCAACTTCAATACTTCTGTTTCTCCTTGGGTAGAGGGACCTCCCATTTTCCCACCTTTTCTTTTACTTTCTGCTTAATCATGTTGGAAAGTACTTTTGCTCTCCACTGCCCTCTCTGTCCAGCAGATAGGCAGGGACTGCTCCCTGTGGAGTCTTCTCATTATCCTTCTGCTTGGTGTTTCTCTTTTCATGCATCTTAATAATCTTTTTCATTTGTATTTTCTTGGCAGGGTACTGTTTATGGCAGAGCTCCAGGCCTTTTTTTTTTTTTTTTTTTTTTTTTTTTTTTTTTTTTTTTTTTTTTTTTTTTGCCTCCTTTGAACATTCATGGGCTTCCTGACCTTCTTTCTTTCTCTTTCTCTCATGGTAGTCCAAACAATATCCATATCATTAGCAGTGTAATTCAATATACTCATTCTGTGGCATGATGACAGCCTTGGAGCAGCAGTCTGAGACCTCCCGGGTTCCAAAAACCTCTTCATTTCTGGTGTCACTGGCCCATGAGCCTGCTTCACTCAAGCCAGAACAGGAAAAAAATTAATTTTTAATTAATCACATTATATCCTACTGACTGCCTCCCATGTCACCCCTCCCACAATTCTTCCCCCATCCACTTTTCCTCTGAGCAGGTGGGACCCCCCCATATCCCCCACCACCATGGTACTTAAATCTCTGCAAGACTAGGTGCTTCCTCTTCCACTGAGGCCAGACAAGGCAGCCCAGCTAGTAGAACACATCTCACATGCAGGCAACAGATTTTGGGACAGCCTGTGCTCTAGTTTCTCTGAACCCACATAAAGGTGAAACTGTATATCTGCTCCATATGCAGAGAAGCCTAGGTCCAGGCTCTGTGTGTTCTTTGGTTGGTGGTTTAGATGCTACCCCAAGGGTCCAGGTTAGTTGACTCTGTTGGGTTTCCTGTGGAGTTCCTCTTCAGAGCCCACGATCTTTCCTCCTATTCTTCCACAAGAGTCCCCAAGCTCCACCCACTGACTGGCTGTGGGTGTCAGTGTCTGTCTGAGTCAGGTGCTGGTTGGAGCCTCACAGAGGACAGCATGCTCCTGTCTGGGTCTAGCCTGTCCTTGGGAAGCTCCATGTTGCCACAATCTCTACCCTCTATCCTACACAGACTTTTAAATACTTCTTATTGAGATGCTTTGTCCTGTAATCAGATTGCTTGGGTTCAAACTGCATTACTCCCACATGACTGCTCATGTCTTTGGGTAAATTTCTTTCTTCTATGAGCCTCATGTTTCCTAAACAGGACCACCACCCTCCCGTTCCTTAGGAAAGCATATAGTCTAAAATGTACACAGAGCTCTTATCACAGTACCTAGCACACAGTCTACACTGATGTAATCTTTGCTATTCTTGTTGCTATTGGTGCTGTCAATGGTCGTTAACATCACCACTACCATCGGCAAAGCACTAGATAGTTATTAGAGAGACATAGACGCTTAGACAATTGGAAGCAGAAATTTGAAGGAATCCAGCTCTTCATGGGCAGGAAGCAGGTCGGTGTACCTGCCAAATGCATACCAGGCAGTGCACCCCACTCTTTATCCAACACAATGGCTCTTGAAGCTTATGATCAAATGACTTGGATGAGAGTATTTGTAATAGACATTGCATAAGTCTGCTGAGGCTAAACTGGGATAAATTATTAGCATGGCCCATAGCTGTGCTTCATTGTGCAATCAAGAGATGCTGTATGGTTTTACTTTTCTTAGGAAAAAAATATCAAAAACTAGAACCAGAAAACATTTGGATTTTTTTTTTTTTTTTTTTTTTTTTTTTTTTTAGTCCATGGCCAGATCTTACAACATCGGTGATTTAAACCAGGCATTGAATATGAACTCAACTAGGCCTCTAATATTTCTGCCTTGCTTGGTTCCAGGGAACAATGCAGCCCTGGCTGGTGTTGAAAGTCTGCAGCATGCAGAGGCTAAAGGGCTAGCGAGACAGCTGGAATCTCACTTTCCCAGAGTCACCCTGGCCTCCCAAATGCTGGAATAACTTAGCAGTGTGATGCTCAAGTCCGCGGCACCATAAGTAAAAAATAAGAATATTAAATTTAATAAGCTCGGAGAGTGAAATCAGAGCCACATTTCATACGAGAGGAACCCAGTTCACAATGATGCAAAGCAGGAATAAATGTGTGCTTGCCCTGGCTTAAGTGATGGCAGAAGAAAGAACGATGCTTGTGACTAACATACAGGCTGTGCTGGAGTCTCCTTTTGAAAGGATTTTTGAAGCCCATGCAGGATTTGCTGGTCTCGAGCTGGTTTCCTAGACAACTGCATTCTCATAGCTCCGCTTCCCCTGCAGAGGAAATGCTCTTTCGGGCTCCCACTGGCCTGCTAATCAGTCTTTAAGTGTACAGTTAACAAACAGTACCTGAGGAGAACAGGACGAAGGCAGAGCACAGAACTGTCCAGGCAATCTGAACGCAGGTGTGGGAGACACAAACCAGGTGGCTAAAAGGCCTCTTTGTTTGAGGCTGTCAGTAGGAGGACCCGATTAATCTCATGCCCATCCCTGAACTCCTTTTTAACTATGTCAAGACATCCCCTCACATCAGGAAGTCTACAATGACACGGCTATGTGCTAAGCTCCGTTAATGTGGTCCCAGGTTTAAACACTTCGGGTTCAAAGTGGATAATTGGTGGTAGTGGATTTTAAAAGCTCACACAGGTGCCTTTGAAAAGAGGTCAAAAGTCAAGTGCATCTCTCCTGAGAGCACTGGTGAGCCTTTCCTAAGGAGATCAAAATTCTTTTTCAGAAAGCCCCAGGGTCTTGTAAGCACTGTTATTAATTTAGTTCTGTATGTTCCAAATAAGAAGAAAATGATGCCACATGTGTGTATTACCAGTAACCTGGGCATATTTGTTCCAGAGAGGGAGATGTTAGATAGATTTTCACCTAGCAATTCTGGCTTGCTAATGAAGTAATCCACTTTCTACCAGGCCCAAACTGGGGGGTTCAGGTCAGGGTAATGAACCTTAGCACAGTGAAATGCCCGAGGGGGAAAGGAGTCTGAACACAGGAATGTGCTGTCACAGATCGAATGTGCTGGTCAGACCACGGCGATGAAGTTTTGACTTTAGCACATAAGAGAGGTATCACTGCATGGTTGGACCTCCAAGTGCCCTGTTTGGCTTCATAATGCCTTTTATTCATAAAATTCATAAACTCTCATCATCAAAACATGCTTGTGCTAGTTTTACAAGGTAGCCAAACAGCCCAACTGTTAACGGCATATCTTTCAAACATGGTGAGGAGTTTGCTGGTACACCCCAGAGGTCCCCCAAAGCCACCCTCATTCCTTATTCTCTGTCTGTTAGACAATTTTCCTCAATGTGCCTATTACTGTTTTATTGTTAAGATGCGTTATTAAAACGGGCGTATAATTTAGGAAGTTTACATTTTGACATAGATCTAAAACAAAGCTAAACATTTACAGACATGTTTATGCTTTGCTCGTGAACATTAGCGAGTCGGTGGGTGTTTTAAACAGCGTGTGTGTGTTGCAGTGTCTTCTACAGCCACCAAACATGAGCAGGTGAGTGCTGGCAAGGATGTGAGGAACAGGAAACCCTAGTGCAGCACTAGCTTGAGTTCTGAGATCAATGCAGCCACCATAAGCAATAACACAGCAGGAATGCACCCTGAGTAAACCAGGGAGTGAAACAGGGAATCCCACACCCATATCCATCACAGCACTGCTTGCCGCAGCTGGAAGGTAGCAGCAGCCAAGAGTCCAGTGCAGATGCGGGAGACACAAACTGCAGCACATGCCGCAGGACAGCAGCTCAAACCACACGCTTATAAATACCCAAAATACTTCAGTACATCGAGTGACAAAGGTCAGTCACTGAAAGACAAACATGGTGAGATGTTCAGAGTGGGAGACCCCACAGAGGGAAATGCATATGACAGAGGTTGCCAGGAACTGGGGGAAAAGGAGAACCCGTGACTATAACAAGTTTTGAAGACAGATCATAAAGACATTATGTAGCATTGGGAATGTATTTCCTGGCAATGAATGTGTACTTTAGTTGATAGTACATTTTAAGTTATGCAGATTTTGCTACAATATGTTTGAATTAAAACTCCCTTAAATCGACATCAGGGCTGAGGTCTCATTGGATATGCTTGCCGGGTGGACTGCCCGTGAGTCTGATATGTCGCTACTGATGGAAAGAAAACGTGTTTCTTTCAACATTGCAGAGATCCAAGTGGCTTTCGTAAAACAGATAAACGGGGTGTAGCTGACATTTTAAAGTCGGCACACAAATCCTCGAGCCCATACTCTCTGTATTTATAATTAGGAAAGAATGTTTGTCACTACATTTTGAAATGAAAATCACAGATTTGTCACAGTCGTTTGCCACAAAATCGTGGTTTCACTTAAGAAATGAAGAAAGTAGAGGAGAAAGGATCTTTCATGAATAACACTTTAATTCCAGTTTAATGGGGATCATACATGGTTGTACAATGTAACATAACAAAGTAAATACATTAAAAGTAGCAGGACGGTGGGCTAGCGGCTGTCAAACTACATGTGTTAATTATAGACAAGAAAGGCTTGCCAAGGCCTGTCAGGTGAACTTCCAATTTGCTCTCAGCAGAAAGGAAATGGCACTCAGGACTGAGTGGTCATTTCAACATCCACACAAGGCAAACATTGCCATCTTGAATCCCAATAACTTAAGCTCGTGTTAACAGGGAACTGAACAATTACCAGCGTCAACATTTGTTCAGAAGACTTCAAAATCCCCAGACTTGCTAATAATAGTTTAAAGGCTCTATGGTATTTAAAGTCTGGAAAATACCTCAGTCTCTACTCAAAAGGAGATTAGCCTTGGATTCATTCAGGACTTGGGCTAGGGACCTGCCTGTACTTACCTGTCGCCATTGGAGGGTTGCAGAAATCCATTTATCTGCACAGAACTCTCAACGTCCTCAACACAGCCTAACCACCAGGAGAAATGTACAGACTCTGAAACCCTCAATTCCTAAGTGTTTAGTTGTTTTCCCTACCACCAACATCATGTTATTGTCCACAGAAGCAAAGACCAAAATGACACTAGTAATCACCAAAGAGATCGCAGGGCTGAGCCAGAGAGCTTGGGGTGGCCTCACATTACTGCCTTCTGCTCAGTGTCAGGGCTGAACATTTTCTTAAAGAAATGATGCCTAGAAACACGTACAGCGCTGAAGGAGGATTAAAGGCCACAGAGCCTGAGATGCTGAGTGGAACTAATCTAGGAAGTGCGAGCGCCATTCCTAATTCTAACATATCATTGGTTTACAAGTTGCCAATCAAGAGACAAGCACGTGCCTGTTCTTCGTTACAGTGGTTTAGATGCATGGCAGACTTGAAAGTTTATGAAGTCAGAGCCCATTTCTCCCATGTCCCAGTGCAGACTAGTTCACATGACACAGAGAGCACATGTGCTACATGTATGAAGAAAACACGCAAATGGGGAAGCAAACAAACAAACAGAACAGAGAACAAGCAACACTGGAAGCAAACGGAAATGAATGAGCTTAGAACACTGTGGGAATGTCATTGGATCTTGAACACGCCTATGAAGTCCTCCTGCTGTTCCTCCCATACCATCGCAGGAAAGGCTCTGGACCTGCTAACAGAGCTTTAGAGACTATTTCTTTGTATCTTACACTAAGATAGTAAATTAGGATCTGTTACGTAAAAAGTCACCGGAGCTGTAATTCTTCAAACACAGACCTTGTATTTCTGCCCCTTTAAGTCAGATCCATGCCATCAGACTCCTCATTTATGAGCAACAGCACTGAAAGAAAACGCCCACGATGCCTTCCTGTGTGAGCTGAAGCAAAACCTTTACAGATTCCAGCTCAGTGGGCAAAGTGATTGCCTGTGGGCATACAGACAAGAGAGCCTCCTCAGCACCGACATAAAAAAGCCAGCTACGACCCTGTACACTTTAATCCCATCTCTGCAGAGGGAGGGCCAAAGTCCCTGGGCTCACAGGCTCAGCAGTCTAGACAAACTACACGTCCAGGCACAGTGAGGAATCTTATCTCAAAATTAACAACAATAACAACAATAATAAAAGTTTGAAAGATATTGGGAAGACACTGAGATCAGCCTCAGACCTCCATACACACACACACACACACATACACACACACACACACACGTATTACACACATGAACAGACACACACAACAAATTTAAATTTTAAAATTAGGCAGTAAGACCATTAACCTCATTGTTTGCCTTTGCATGTATTTGGAACTGTGTGTGTGTGTGTGTGTGTGTGTGTGTGTGTGTGTGTGTGTGTGTGTGTTTGTGTGTGTGTGTGTGTCTGTGTGAGTGTATGTGTGTGTATGTGTGTGTTTGTGTGTGTGTGTCTGTGTGAGTGTATGTGTGTGTGTGTATGTGTGTGTTTGTGTGTGTGTGTGTTTGTGTGTGTTTGTGTGTGTGTGTCTGTGTGAGTGTATTGTGTGTGTATATGTGTGTCTGTGTGTGTATGTGTGTGTATGTGTGTGTGTTTGTGTGTGTTTGTGTGAGTGTATGTGTGTGTGTTTGTGTGTGTATGTGTGTGTTTCTGTGTGTGTGTGTGTGTGTGTGTGTGTGTGTGTGTGTTTAGAACAGGATGACCAAGTGTTAGAGCCAGGCTGTTGTTACCAAAGGTTCCGTTTGATGCTCAAGTCATGGAAGCAGCCATGACATCAGAAAGTCGTGGCTCACTGGAGATGAAATGCCAGGGTTATTCTTGCCTGCCACAGCAACTTAGAGCAAGGCTGCCATAGAAAGGTCTTCTAGACGTGCCGTGGGTACTCGAAGGCTGTCCCTGTGCCCTGCAGGTGAGGGTCTGACTTCACAAAGGTCATTGACCATCTCCCTGCATCATAATTCTGGTTGTCTCCACCGCTCTCTCCTCACCTTTGTGTCAACACTTCTCCCTTAGCTGTATAAAAGTATAGTCAAAAGACAAAAATTCTACATACAAAGGGGATAACATTTGAAATATAAATAAAAAATATCCAATAAAAATTCTATATACTTAAAAATTGCATGTATCAATGTTTTGCTATCTGCAGCATTAGGTTGACTAAAATATCTGTCACCTCGTAATGTTGTGACCTGTGTGTGTTAAACATAAACACCCAACTTCTTTTTTTAATTTATTTAAACAATTTTATTTTTAAAAACAGAGATAAATGTACAGATTTTTAAAGCATTTTTACATAAAACTATATGAATATATTTTTGTCAGTACTTGACTTTTTTAAAGGTTTGATAGTATGCATTGAAATCTTACTAGTTACAATGAGCTTAAAGTACATGTAAAACAAAACATAACATGAAAATAGTCAAAGTTTTCTTGGTGTGTAAAGATTAAACATAATGGTTTTTAAATACCAAGAATTGCCACAAGGCTACATTCTTGGTTCTTGAATTATTAATGATTTAAGGTCTAGGTGTTCCCCACTCTGAGAGGGTGCCATACACTTTTTTTTTTCTAAGAAGGACTGAGGTCACTTTTTCTTTCTTTCTTTCTTTCCTTTTTTTTTTTTTTTTTAAACTTCATCATATGGTTTGTGAGTTGCTTCTTGAGTGTTCAGAGCTTTCTGGAGTTAGTATCCAATTATCAGTTACTACATATTATGTCTGTTCTTTTGTGACTGGGTTATCTCACTCAGGATATTTTCTAGATCCATCCATTTGCCTGGGAGTTTTGGAAAGTCATTGTTTCTAATAGCTGAGTAGTACTCCATTGTGTAAATATACCACAATTTCTGCATCCATTCCTCTACTGAAGGACATCTGGGTTATTTCCAGCTTCTGGCTATTATAAACAAGGCTGCTATGAACATAGTGGAACATGTGTCCTTATTGTATGTTGGAGCATCTTTGGAACACCCAATGTCTTAATAAATTGAATTGTGCAACACTTATTAATCTTCATCTTCGTTACTGTGCTGTCTGTGAGAGCATCAGAATCTATTCGTCCTCTAAATGGTTTGACTCCTTTGACCACCATTCTCATGTCTTACCCCCACGTCTCCTAACAACCACTGTTCTACCCTGGGTTGCTAGTTCCTTGGGTAACACTGTATCATTGAAACCAAGCAGTATTTCTCCTTCTGTTTGCAGTTTATTTCACTCAATAAAATGGCCTTGGGGATCACTGGTGTAATTCTCAAGATTTCCTTCTTGGGGCTGAATTATTCTACTATTTCACCACATTGTTTGTCATCCATCCACTGGCAGACATTTGGGTTGTGTCTCTATCTTAGCTGTCATGACTAATGCTGCAAAGATAATAGGAGTGACAATATTTGTTGATAATATGAATCTCAATTTTTTCACATAGCTGGAAGTGGTTTTTTATTGATGTTTTATATGATTTTTGTGAGGTACCTTCACACTATACTGCAGCAGGCCTATAACAACGTACACTAACAGCAACAATGTATGAGGTCTCCATCTCTTCAGACTCCCACTTTGATACAGGGTCTCACATAGCTCAGCCTGGCCCTGAACTCATTGTGTATTCAAGAGTGGCCTTGAGGGCCCGATCCTCTTACCTCTACCTCACCAGAGCTGGGTTTCGTGGCATGTTGGAGGGCGAATGCAGAAACTCAGGCACACCCGCCAAGCCCTCTACCAACTGTACTATATGCCCTGACTATCTAGGCCAGCTGCACAGTGATATCTCCTGTCTTACATGTCTCTTATGACTGACGATGCTCTACATTTTCTTATATACTTATTACCTATTCTTATGACTTCTTTGGAAGAAGATCTATTTGGGCTCTTTGCCCACCCTTGAATTGAGTTCTTTATATGTTGTTGTTGAGGTTGTATGAGTTTCTCGTAAGCTATGGCTCTCACACTCTGCCACACCCAGGCTTTTGCAGGGTTGGTTGTTCTTCGTCGACTACTTTTTCATCCTGTGCAGACTTGGTCACCTCACTCTTTTCATATTGGCATGGTTGTGGAACCCAGTAATGAAACCACTTCTAACTTTAGCATCAAGAAATGTTTCTCCTGTGTTTTCTTCTGAGATTTTTATAGTTTTTGATCTTAACATTTAGATTATTAGTCTAGTGGAACTGGTTGCTTGTGTATGGTGTCAAACAAGTGTTCAGTTTCATTCTTTTGCATATGGATATACAGTTCTTCAACATCATTGATCAAACAGACTCTCCGTTTCCCTCACTGTTGGCTTTGGCACCTGTGCTGAAGATTAGCTGACGTTGTATGTATTCTCAATTCTACTCTGTTTGCTTATATGTCTGGTTATGATGCCAGAACCATACCGCTTAGGTTAAGATAGCTTTGTGCTGTACTTTGAAATTAAGTGGTAAGATACTTCTTTGTTCTTTGTTAAATTGTTTTGTTTGCTTGGAGTCCTGGGTGATTCCATTATAAATTTTAGGATTGCTTTTCTATCTCTATGAAAAATGCTAGTGGACTTTAACAAAGATTTATTAAATCTTTAGATAATTTGGGATATAATACATTTAACAGTATTAATCTTCCAACTCATACGCACATGAACGGAGAGTATCTCTCCACTTATGTCTTCAGTTTCATGGACATCATGGCTGTCTAGGACTGCTGATTGTCTCCCTTGTTTGTAAACTTCCATGGTACCTTAGAGTTCAATGAAAACTGGTTCTCAAGTCAGTTTCACCCCAGGAGGCTCCAGACTCTGTTTCTGAAGCAGCTTCAGTCTATGAACTTAACCTTCCAGCTCTGCTAGATAACCAAGGGCATCAGCAATGGGCTGTATTTTGGGATCTCTTTTGGACCCCCTGACCAACAACTCAAAAGAGGCTTTTGTCAGGTGGTCTTTGGCTCTTGGAGAGAGCACTGTCAGCCCAGATAAGACACTTATGCAGACAGCTAATAGTGTCATTATTATTTACCCACAGCACTCCATCTCCTGTGTTTACCTCTCCACCCTCTGTATCTACCTCCCCATTTCCCCTATCAGATTTCTGCATCCCGCTATTACCCTACACCTTCCTTGCACATTCTTCTGAATTTACCTCCCTGCCCCATTCCTAAGGAGCCCACCTTTTCCCAGTCCTGATCAAATCACATATATTCTGCTTTTTTCTTCTCCTTTGCTCTTAACCCTGACCCCACATCCCGGCAATGGTCACATTTTAGTTTTCTAGTTTCTATAATCACTACAAGCTATATAGTCACATCAGAAGATGTGGAACTCGGAGCCCCCACCAAGAAAGAACAGGTTCCATTTGGCTCTCTGGGTCTGAGTTATCTCACTCAATATAATCTTTATGAGTTCTGTCCATTTATGAAGCCAGACTTAGGGGGAAGACTTTGGGACGTCTGGGTGTAAAGTTGGGGAGAAGGCACCACAAAGTATTCTGTCTATATTGAGTTCTGTATCCTGCAACTGTACTGGCTGTTTTTTTTATCCTGCAGTTTTCCTATAGTCTTTGGAAATTTATAAAATGATGTCTTCCTTTTAAGAGATGACTTCACTTGTTCTTTTCTGATTTAAATTTTATTGTTTTACTTTCTTTTTATCTAATTTTATTGGATATTTTTATATTTACATTTCAAATGTTATCTCCTTTCCTGCTTTCCCCTCCAGAAAACCCCATCTCATCCCTTCCTCCCCCCTGCTTCTATGAGAGTGCTCCCCTACCTACCCACCCACTCCCTCCCACCTTCCCACCCTGGCTTTCCCCCACACTGGTGTATTGAGCCTTGACAGGACTAAGGGCCTTTCCTCCCGCTGGTGCCTGGCAAGGCCATCCTCTGCTACATATGAGGCCGGAGCCATGGGTCCCTCCATGTGTGCTCTTTGGTTGGTGCTTTAGTTTCTGGGAGCTCTGGGGGGTGTGGTTGGTTGATACTGTTCTTTCAGTCTTTTCTCTAATTCCTCCACTGGAAACTCCATCTCAGTTCAATGATTGGCTTCCAGCCTTTGCATTTGTTAGGCTCTGACAGAGACTGTCAGGAGACAGCTACATCAGCCTCCTACTTCCAGTGTCTCCCAAGTTAAGGATGAAGAGCAGCTATTCTAGTCTTCCTCCTGACCCTGGTGGGAAGCTTTTGGTCTCATGCCACCTCTGTGAGCTTCTCACCTATGACTGATTGCATTCGAATGCATTCCCTCTGTACATCATTCACTGAGAACTCCCACGGTGAATGTGTGCTTAGTCTTTTGATTTGTAATTTCTGCATCTTTGGAGACTGTCTTGTGGTTCCCCCCACCCCCGCTCTGTTGATTCAGCCCATCATCTCCTTTACTGATTTGAATGTACTGAGCTATTCTTAAGTTCCAGAGCAAACCCCACTGGACCACGGTTTATGGTCCTGTTAATATGCTGTGGGATTCAGTTTGCTACACTGCTAAGAGCATGTTCACCCACACTCATCAGGAACATTCAGGAAGTTTCTCCTTTCTGTAGTGCCCAGGCTTCGGTGGCAGGGAAGTGCTGGTCTCATAAAATGATTTTATTTCCTACTCTTGAATTCTTCAAGAGAATTGGAGGTCTGCATGTTGCCATCAATTTAAATGACACATTCTTCAGAGCCTGGTGACATAACACCCAGGCTGACAGCATCCATTCCAGAGAGGTGCCCTCTGAGCTCCACGTGTGCCCTGTAACATGCGTGCACTTACACTCATGCATATCATATGACACAACAATAATGAATTAATTTAAAACATAACTGTCACATACTACATACAACCCATTCTGTACCATTGTCTTCTAACCAAAGCAGCTTGCTGAGAGACGATTAGATACTATGGTCTGGAAATAATTTTTGTTGACATGGTCTTTAGAATGTCAACCAGTTTTCTGTTGGCATCAGAGTGTTGGCTCACACTGAAAGGCCAGCTAAAGCCCCTTACCTGTTATCACACACCTTGACTGCTGCATGTGATATTTATACTTTAACCCACGTTGACTTTGCTTTTCATCAACTAAATTTATCCGTCTGTCTCTGTCCAGAATGTTGAGATTATCTTGTGAGGTGGGAATTCTACAGAAGTGAACTCTGAAGACCATCACTGAGCAGACCCTTTCTAAGGCCTCAGAAGGGGCCCTTGTGACTTCGGCAAATCTAGTTTAGGATATTTTATCTCTAATCAGTCTTTCAGTTTTCTGCTCTGTCTTAATATCCATCACCTCTATGTGTCTGGGGGTGGTGCCATCACCTATGTGTGTCTGGAAGTTCATCACAAAAGTCTAATGTGTGGGAGAGGAATGACGTACTATGTTAAGTGTGCGTCCCCAAAAATTGGAAAATGTTCCCAAATCTTATAGCTCATCTACAAAAGAGACCTAGAGGAGTTCTCCTAAATTGGAGATTCAAAACATTAACATACTATAACCATGGTAATTTTCAGTTAACCATATTTGAAGAAGCCGCTGCTGCTGAATAACTAACTTTTTATTCTCTATCTAGGATGAGATTTAAAAATGTGTCACAAGTTAAGAAGCCATCAAGGAATAAGCAGCCGAAAGAGTGAAGGGAAGAGAGATACCATGAAAATGAACCCAAGCCTGCCTACACCTTGGAGGACACTGGAGATCCTCGGGCCAGTGTTGGCTCTGCTTCCTTTCTTTCTCTGAGCAAATGGAAGAATTTTTTACTAAGAAGCTCTGTAGATATTAAGTCCTGAGGAAAATGCTGTGGTGGGTGAGCAGTGGGCAGGCTTTTGCTATTTGAGTGGAGAGAGTGAACTGTGGGTTGTGCTGAAATTTCTCTGCTTTGGCTTCCCCTCAGAAGCTGCAGCTTTGTCCACTGAGAGGGGTATAATGGCGTCACTGAGTGGCACTGTGTTCACCTGTGTCCACTGCAACATCAAAGAGAAGGACTTCGGTGGATGGAGAGGGGACCCAGGAGGCTGCATAACACAGCAGCTGCAGTCTGGCAGTGGTGGCCACCTTTAGTCCCAGGCAGATGCAGCTACAGAGTGAGTTTCAGAACAGCCAGAGCAACACAGTGAAACCCCATGTAAAGGAAAGCAAGCAAACAAGCGAAGACTCCAGCCGCATGCGTGAGCAGAATATCTCACCCCAGGCAGGGCCACTCAGCATTGTACGGGACCTGAAATGTGCACTGAGAGAAAGGATGTTAGGCATCTCTGACACCTTCTACTGATCTTCCTTCTAATCCTCATCAAAGATGAACCAAAAGGCCCCTCATGGGCTGGGAACTCTTGACTCGCTTTGAGGATTGTCAGGACAGTAGGGGCAGAACCCCTTATCTGTTAGTTGTCTCTGAGCCTTTCTTTGATCTGACAATTTCTAGACATACTTATGCTCTTTGAGTCTCATCTGCCACACACTAGACTTCTTATTACTTTCATAAAATGATTTACTCAAAACTCTATAAAATTTGGGTCAGGTATCATAAAGTGCTGCCAAGTAACTCAAGCATAAGCTCAGGACTTAAACCTGGAGAGCCAAATAGTAAAGGAACCCGCTAGAGCTGCTTATGTGCTTCCTTCACTTTGGAGAGTGGCTTGCTTAGAGATGCTGGCCATGGACCTCGCTGGCACGGGCCACGGTGAGGCTGTGAGGACCAAAGGGGGAGCCAGCGCTGTGGCACATGGGGCAGTGTGCAAGGTCCTGTCCATGACTCCCAGAGAGAAAATCAAGAAGTGTTGTATAGTTTTTCAAGAAAAATAAGCCAGGTGTGTGTGTGTGTGTGTGTGTGTGTGTGTGTGTGTACACTTAACATTCTTTTTAAAATGGCCTCCTGCTGAGGGCACTGCAGCTTCTTTGTGCATCAAAGGTATTCAAAGCACCCGAAGTGCAAGGCAGTTGCATGCCCCAGAGACACTGCCAGCTGATGCCGGCCCATCAACCACACGACCGACAACAAAAGCAACCATGTCTCTATGCAGTCAGTTACCTTACACTAAAATTTCCTCACATGGCCATTACAAGAGAAAATGAGCATTTACCTAGGAACTATACTAAAGCCCTTTTGAGAACACTTGTAAAATTCCACTCAAAGAAACCTTCGAGAGAACCCCCCTACCCCAACCAGCTGCAGATTTCCATCCATTCTCCTGCTCCTCTGGAACTCTCTCCTGTGTCTCCCCATGCCTGAACCTGCCCCCTATTCCCTTTGCCCTCCCCTCTATCACCCAGGTTCCTCCCCCTTGACTACCTTGTTCCACCTTCTAAGTGGGATTCAAGCTCCTTACTCGGGCCTTCTTGTTTTATCTCTTTGGGTCCCTGGGGTGTATCCTGAGTATTCTGAACTTTTGGCTGATATCTGCTTACTAGTGAGTATATACCATACATGTCCTTTTGGCTCTGGGTTACCTCACTCAGTTCTATCCATTTGCCTGAGAAATGGAGGATGTCCTTGTTTTTAATATCTGAATAGTATTCCATTGTGTAAATGACAGAGGCTCCTCGGGAGTCAATTCAGGTGACCTTAGCTGTAATTCCAAACATTGGGGCATGGAACCTGAAGAAAACACCTCCAGTAGCCAGACAGGATCCCCGGTGGAAGGATGGGAACACCATCTGACCCTCAAAACTTTTGACTCTAAATTGGTCCTGTCTAAAGAAATGTAGGGAGAAAGATGAAGCAGAGACTAAGAGAACGGCCAACCAGTGACCAGCCTATTTTGAGACCCATCCCATAAGCAGCCACCAATCCCTTACACTGTTAATGATGCTATGATGCACTTACAGACAGGACCTAGCACAGTAGCCGTCTGACAGTCTCTACCTGCAGCTGACTGAGACAGAGGCAGGTACCCACAGACAAACATCGGAACATTAGAGACGTCTATAAAAGAGTTGGGGAAAAGACTAAAGTCCCTCAGGAGGTGGCAATCCCACAGGAAGACCAACGGTGTCAGCTGATATGGATACCCTGGGAGCTCCCAGAAACTGAGCCACCAACTAAAGAGCATCCACAGGCTGGTCCCAGGGCCCGGCACATATGTCTTATCTGGCTTCAGTGAGAGATGTGGCTAATTCTCCAGAGACTTGATGTACCAGAGTAGGGGAATACTGCCCTCTCAGAGGTGAAAGGAAGGAGGTAAGGTGAGGAACTCTGCAAGGGGAACAGAGAGGGAGCAGCCTTTGTGATGTAAATTAATTAACTAACTAATTAATTAAAATTTTACTCTTAGAAAATGTATCTGTGGTATAGAACACATGAGGGTCCATCCAAACCATCAAAGAATGAGTATGTGGTCCGCAGGTCTAGCGTGGGCCTATTTCTTATCTGCAACTACTAAGCCCTACAAGTACGGAAGAGACAAGCTCAGTCTTCGCACATTTTTAAGTGTAAATTGTAAATGTTGTATCAGTCTGCTCAAAGTAACACTCTACACTATACCTCTGTAATTTCCAAAGAAGTTGACTATGTATCCACTGGAAGTCACTGAGCAGTCAGACCCCTTACTTCTTACACTGACTGATGGGCTCCTCCCTTAATCACTGAATCTCAGTTACCGTCTCACAAGGTCCCACCAGGTCCCACCTCTAGATGAGAATCTCTAGGCAACTAGTGGTTGCTAAGAGAGGGAGAATCAGTGTTGTCAAGGACAAGTCCCATGAAAGGTAATCCAATCCTACAGTTAACCTTAAATACATATGTGTGTAGAGCAATATTAAATGGACTCAGAATGTTGTGCATATATATATATATATATATATATATATATATATATATATGTATTATGCATGTATATGTATTATGCATGCATATGTAAACACACATGAAAATTAAAGAGGTCATAAATTTGAACCTTCAAATTGGAAATATTTGGGGATAGTTAGAAGAGATTTTTTGTTTGATTGGTTTATTGGTTGGTTAGTTGATTGATTGGATTTTTTTTTCAATTCAAGGTTTCTCCATGTAGCCTTGGATGTCCTGAAACTTGATCTAGAGACCAAGCTGGCTTCAAATTCACAGAACTCCACTTGCCTTTATCTTCCAAGTGCTGGGATTAAAGGCATGTGCCACCGATGCCTGGCCTGGAGGATTTATTTATCAATAATAAACTCATTTATCTCAAAAATAAAATCAATGTTAAAAATAAATAATACATAGGGGTACTCATAAAATTAAAGTAGATGGTATACTATAAACTGTCTTAAACATCCCTGGATGTTAAATTGCTCTTGTTTGTGAAAACGGTGATCTTACATTGTTGAAGTCATACACTGTATGAAGAACCCCAAGACTGTCAACATTGATCTTTCACCCTCTAGGCAATCATATCCACACCGATGTGTACAGAACTGTAATGATCCACAACAGACCTGCACAAATCCCTTGGTTAAGGAACATATATGTTAGCCATTTTATTTATGGAGCCATTATTTAGTGAACAAGACTGTGTACCCAGCACTGCATAAGATAAAAGCTCTCATGGAGTTGACATTCATCAAGCTATTTAAAATAAAACAAAACAACAACAACAAAACCCCGATAGTTAGTACTGTGAACAACGCAATGGACTTACACAGGGCATGGTTGGGTGGCTACAAAAGCTTAACTGGTCATCTAAGAGAAAACTCCTTAAGAATGACCTAAGTTGACCTTTAAATGAGAAAGAAAAGGGTGTGGTCTAAAGTATGAGGAGGTGCAACCCCCAAGAGACTGGTGTGTTTGGGGAGGACTTAAGAGAACTCAGTGGCCTAAGTGGGATGGACAAAGGGGAGGCTTATGAAGTGGAGGAGGAGAAACGAAAGGTCTGATCACACAGGCACTTTCAGAGGCCCTAGTAAGGAATGTGAATTTCATCCTTTTCAGAGATAGGTGTTGCCTAGTTGTGTTGTGTAGGAAAAAGAACCAAGGGCTTTGAGGCCAAGTGCCTTGAGTCCACACACAAGCAGTGTCAGACCCACACAACTAAGAGGGATCTCAGATGCCTCTTGAAGCAGGCATTGAACTCACAGTAGGCAGCACACAGAACTTAAACCATGGACAAGCAGGGTGAGGTGACAGGGACCTCTTGTCTAGGGAAACACAGAACATGGTCCATGGACTTTGAAAGTAAGATAGAAGAGGAGTCTGGACATGGGACAAAAATGTCAAGGAGAATCCCAGCGGAAGAAGAGTCTTCAGTGTCTGAGGAGCACGGTGCCTTCACAGACTTGGAGTCTGCTTGTCCTGGAGTACAGCCTCGTGCAAATATGCATGCTACATAATGAGTTCCTCCAGAGGATATGAGGCTGTTACAAAAGGAGAGTTTTTTATATGTCTATATTAAACGTATACTTAGAATATCTTTTATTTATTCTTTGACAAATTCACATATGGATACAATGTATCTTGCTCATATCTATCCCAAATTCTCCTTCTTTCTCTTCCCCTAGAACACTCCCACTGTACCCCCTTCCATCTGCATGTCCTCTCTGTTTTGTTGTTGCTGTTGTTGCTATTTTTCCATTGAGTCTAATTAGTGCTGTCAACTGAAATATTGACTAATATTATTTTTTAAGAGAGAGAGATAGAGTGCATGCAAGCTCCTATACATGTATGTGTGCATGCATGCATGTCTGCTTGTCTGCCCATGTCTGTATATGTGCACATGATTACAGGCACCCCCAGAAGCCAGACATGTAGATCCCCTGCAGCTGGAGTTGCAGATGGTGGTAAGCCACCTGTGACTCAGACTCTTGGCAAATGACCATGGCATCTTTCAGGATTCTCTGACAGCCTAGAGCTGGTTTTAATGCGGCACAAGCTTCAAACAGAACTCAGTGGGATGAGATAAAAATGTCCCTTGAAGTTTAGTCCAGACCCAATTCTCTCCAGGAAGATGATGCTAATGGTGATAAATTCAGCATGGCTGAGATTTCCTTAAACCTGCTTTTTGCATACCTTTCTGACACCCCCCCCCCAAAAAAAAGCCAATCTCTGGAAGTAAATAAGAAAGACATTTCCCAAAACTACACCTAAAGAGGACTGAGGTATAAAAGGCAGAGTTTGGAATCACATGAACCTGTTCCAAGTCCACCACACTGGCCAACATGAGCTTAAGGGGGCCAGCATGTAGCATCCTTTCTAGGGAGAAACTTCCAAAAAACAAGAGTTTCTCTCATGGCTTAGGAATCAAGATCACATGTACTGCCTAGAATAGTTGTTGCATACTGTTTGGAAGATCTACTTTTACTATGAGGTTAAAAAGTAAGAAATACTTCCAAAAATTAAAATCAGGGGAATAAACTCAGTGTCTACTTGATAGTGACGTGCAGGTTCTCCTTTTGCCCTGTTGGAAATGAGCCTGTGTTCAACTACTCAGACAGTGTGAATAACCGAAGTACAGCTCCGGCTTTGGTAGGGCCTGTTGAACATCTCCTTCCTCACCAAAGCACACCCGGTATTCCCTTTCATCAGAAGAACCTTTTTGCTTAATGTCTTCTATTTCTGGAGATGTACAATAAGATGAACCTTTAAAAGAAGAGAAGAAGAGGAGGAAGGAAGATGAGGAGGAAAAGAAAGAGAAGGAAGAGGAAGAGAAGGGGAGGAAGAGAAAGTCAGTGTTTTTCTCTCAAAAGCTCCTTAAGAATGAAGTACTTACCTGCTTACTTCTCTCGGTTGGGTATACAAGTCTCCCTAAGGGAGGAAGAATGCTGGTTACGTGGGCAGATGGGTCGTCCACAGCTTAGAGACACAAAGCTGCTGAAGCTGCTAGAGAAACAATAGCTGATCTTATTTAGGCATCATTCCTCACACCTGACTAGAAAGTCCTTCCCTCCTCTGCACCCAGATCACCTCGCAAATAAACCTCGGTTTCCTTGTCAGTAACCCCCTACTGTCTCTCAGCTCCACCTCTAACCTCCTCATTATGCAAAGCAATTAACCCAATTAAAAAAATAAGATTTGGCAAGCACTTCCTTTTTCCAGTTGATGAACTTTCATAAGTTTGGTTTCTTGTATCTCATCAGAAGCACGTCCAGGAGAACATCTTAGTATAAACACAGCCCCACATGCAGAGACCAGGAAGGCTTGCTAAGAACAGGAGGCATCACTGGTGGGGAGATGCTGAACATATAGCACCTGGGAACATCTTTGTTCAGTCTGAGATAGTGGAACAAGTTGTAGGAAACTCAAAGTTGATGTGGAAATGTGGGATAATGAGAGGGCAGAGCAAGATCAGAAGGAAGATTAATAATAGTCATGAAAGAACAATCAGGGCAGGTCATACTTTCATGAGAACCGTTCAGAGATCTTTCACCTCTATTGTTTTTAAAAAAAAATGTCAGTAATACTTGTTCCACACCGACACCAAGCTACAGGAAAACCATGTTTATGGCTGTTTCCATTAGATTTCTCTCTTACTAAAGAACAAGAGAATAAAAGAAACAACGACAAGAGTTACGGACGTTACCAACCTAGGGATACCCCTGGAAGATGTGTAATGTTGACACGAGGGACAAAATGTTTAGATGATATTTTTCTCTCAAAGGCTATTTAAAAGGTGCCATGCACTTACCTTTCTGGGCTTCTCCCTAAGAAACTGAAGAACAGGCTGCCTGCACTGGCAAGCAGTTACCCCACCACTGTCCATACTGCCAGTATATGGTCGCAGTTCCGACAACCCTAGGCCACCCATCTTACTATGAAGAAAGCCACACTTCCCTAGACTAACGGTCCCACCCAGTGGCTGGCATGAGAATTAAGATAATTCAACATGGTTTCTTCATGACTGTCCATCCTCTACCTAAGTCTGACGCAAATAGAGCGTGAGTTCTCTTCACCTGTTCTACTTCCTGGGCTACAATCAGAGGCTCAGACCAGGAGAGGAGACACGTGATGTCACCTGCCTTTAGTCCTGCCACAGTCTGGATGTGAACTATTCCCCAAACGCTCTTTGGATTGTTTGAGATGTTTGTTTTGATTTTAAGATCTAGTTTGGTTGTTCTTGTATGTGTGCACAAGACATGAGTTAATAAGTGTGAGCACATGGGTGTCATGGTACTCACGTGGAGGTCAGAGGGCAACTGTCAGGGGTCAGGTCTCTTCTTCTACCTTTACATGGGTTCCAGAGATTGAGCTTATGGTTTAGAGCCATCTCACTGGACCAAGCTTTTCACTGGATCAAGTTCACAGTCTGAAGACTGGGTCCTCAGCTGTTAGCACTGCCGTGAAAGACTGAAAGCGCGCGCGCGTGTGTGTGTGTGTGTGTGTGTGTGTGTGTGTGTGTGTGTGTGTGTGTGTGTGTACATAATCTTTGCTGCCAGATATAGGACCCTAGGGCTGAACCTTGAACATATACACACCTCTGGAATTAGCCTGTTTCCCTGCCTCCTGAGCTTCAAAAATTTGAGGAGCTATCTTGTGTTCTCAGCACGTGAGCAGAGCCACCAGCTACCTTACCTTTCCCTCTGTGGTTTGACTTTCACCTTAAGTCATAAGCTCCTTCCATAAATGCTGTCACATATGTGGTCACAGTGACATAAAAATAACCACACCAGCACCCTCTTCTCAACCAAACTAAATATTTCCGGATTCCCCAATCATCCCAGCCCCCTGATTAAAGAACTTTAAGCACACTTTAGCATGCCTGATGTTGTGTGAAAGTGGGGTGCTCAATGTTAATTACAATACTTCAAATGCAAGCAGACTGCACCAAAACAAAGCAGGGCCACCACTAGACTGTACAGAAATGTTCTCATGTGTGAACATTCACTCATGTGTGCATGTACACACACACACACACACACACACACACACACCTGTTGGTAGAGTCTAAGGAGATACTCAGTTTTTGGCAGCCAAGGCAATCAGCTGATATCCACTGAATTAATAACCTTCCTAATCCCCAATCCACATACACTAAGCATCTGTGCCCTCGAAATGATGAACTACTTCTAGGTGAGCCAGGCTTTCACGGACAGTCTTTCAGCATCCTCCCTCCTTCTAGCTCAGTGATGAGCAGACAGTGTATAGCTAGGGACTGCAAACAGAGACACTACCAACTCCAAGAACTATGTCCTTATGTCCTTCTCCCCACCTCCTCCCTCGTCTCCATTGCTACGAATCCAACACACGTTGTCCTTGACAGTTGCCACATTACTTTATCCGGGCCACCACCAATCACCCCTCAGAACTAGGTGACATTGTACTTCTCCACTGCAGAGAAGACTATCTTCCCAAATTCATAGATCAAATTGGGTCTATACTTTGCTTAAAATCTTTCCAAACTTGGCCATTGTCTTGAGAATTATAAGGAGTCGAGTCTGACATGAGAATTCAAAAGCAACTGACTAACATAGATGGTGTTTGATCAAAACTATAGTAGGATGGTTTTGAGTGCCCAAAGTCCGATGCAGATATGAATATATACTTAATTAGTGCACATAAAAGTATGAGTACATGTAACAACTTGCTGCTAGCTCAATAATTAAATATAAGAACACCACCTTTGTTTGGTTTTATGTATAAAGTTAAATTCTTTTTTCTTTTTTACTGATTCTGTAGTCATTAACAAAAGAAACAGCCACACTAAATCATTCATAAATAAGTACTTGTAGGGACTTTAGAACTGACAATATCCACCTCTTCCAATACACTGTGGCTAGTATATTTTGCCTTGAAACCACATAAATGTCTGAGCTCTCTGATTTTCATGTCCCTTTATGCCTGTGGATGGAGGCTAAAAATCTTGAAGACTCTGCTCTGTCATTCAGGTCTATATCAGAATTATAACTCCTTGATGCTGACACCCCGGCCACAGTCAGTTTCCTTTCGAAGCATCCTTGCTTTTAGCTACTTCTTGTGATTGATGTCATTGTCCAGCATGTCCTGCTTCAGGTTCTTCAGTTGAGTCCTTCCTCAGTCCTCCTGAGGACTTCGGGGCTTCCATTCAACAGACAAGTCCAAAACACAGAACATTGAATGGCCGTGAGGAGTTCCTGGCAACGGGAGAAACACCAAGGGCATCTGAATAGAGAAGATTGTAGGTCTGAGCAGAGTGCTCATCGAAGACATAAGAGAGGATTCTCATTAAGGCCGCGAAGTGAGTGAACCCAGCCAACCTGTGGAGGAGGAGAAAGAGCAAATGCTGAGATCCAATGCTGCTGAAGTGGAGCATTGGGAGCTGTGGGAGACAGCCAGCCAACTGTGTGGGGCCGTTCAGTGGTGAGGCAGCCCCAAAGCTTCAGCGCAATACTCACAGACCGACCTCAGATGGGCTGGGAGGCTGGCCATGTCCTTCACCCCTGCCTCTTCTTGCTCCACAACCTCTCTGACCTCTCATTGCTACCACTTCACTTGCCTGAAGGACTTAGGAAGACGCTAGCTGCATGTAGGACAGGCGCACTTCATCCGGGGACTCTCACCCTCCATCCCCAGCCTGGGCCGGGCAGACCATGTCCATTTTCCCAGTGTCCAGTCCATCCTGCTGAGCAAACTCTGTAAGCATTGCTCAGGCTCATGTTCAATCTGTGATCTCAGCCTGCAGCAGCAGCTGACTGTACACTCGGCGTGTGACTCCGGTATACTGCACAAAGCAAAGAAATTCAAATAAAACCCCTTACAGCAGGTAAGGTCTCAGGAAAACCTGCTAATGTGAGGAGCGATGAAATATCTGGGAATCTCTGGTTTTGAAAACTGCATAATTTTCTCTTCTTTATCTTTATCTTTAAAATTTGCCTTTAACTACATTCTTCTGAGCTTTAAAACCCTTGCGCAACAAAATAAAAAGGAAAAACTATGAAAAGTCTGTTCCTTGCCAAGCTGGGGCAAACTATTTTTCTTTTCGTGAGATAATGGAGATGATCTATCTGCCAAATTCAAAATATTTTGAATTCTTTTTGCTATTAATAAATCATACAAACAGATACCAACCAACAATACAACTTATTTCAGAGGTGTGGTGGCTACTTCAGTGTGACAAAAAAGAAGAAGAAAAGGAAGGAAGAGAAGAGGTAAGGAAGGGAGAGAGGGAGGGAGGGAGGAAGGAAGGAAAGAAGGAAGGAAGGGAGGGAGGGAGGGAGGGAGGGAGGGAGGGAGGAAGGAAGGAAAGAAGGAAGGAAGGGAGGGAGGGAGGGAGGGAGGGAGGGAGGGAGGAAGGAAAGAAGGAATGAAGGAAGGGAGGGAGGAAGGAAGGAAGGGAGGGAGGGAGGAAGGAAGGAAGGGAGGAAGGAAGGAAGGAAGTAAGGGAAGAAGGGAGGGAAGGAGGGAGGGAAGGAGGGAGGGAGGAAGTGAGGGAGGGAGGGAGGGAGGAAGGAAGGAAGGAAGGAAGGAAGGAAGGAAAGAGGGAGAAGGAAGGAAGGAAGGAGAAGGAAGGAAGAAAGGGAGGAAGGAAGGAAGGAAGGAAGGAAGGGAGGGAGGGAGGGAGGGAGGGAGGAAGGAAGAAAGGAAGGGAGGAAGGCCAGGTGGTCTGGTCTTTAGCTCATATCTTGAAATTCATGCTCTGCAGCATAAAGACGGAGCAGGAGGTCACTGTAGTGTACAGCTGGTGTCTAGACAGGATCATGCCCTGAAAAGAAAGCATGGTAGGTGCAGGTGTTACCGGCTTACAGATACAACTGGATATACGGGGGATGTGGGAAGAGGTGGGGGAAAACATATTTTTGTGATGCAACTGGTCAAAATGTTGGCTTGAAAGGGAGGCCACAAACTGTTTTATCTTTACTCCAAAGGCGGGGGGGACACAGTTTAACGTCAGTTTAGAAAGGATCTCTCTCCCTTTCAACATGCCCAGGGCACCTCTCACACAAACGGAGATAATGTGCTCTTAAGGAAGAAGTCAAGTGCCCACTGCCTTTTGAAACTGCCTGACGAGAATTAACGGCCTTCACCATCTTCTTTTAAACAACCTCGCCTGGTTTTCCGTAGGCACCTCGTTTATCTTGAGGCCCTTTCATCTATTGTCTGACTGTAAGCATGCTCATAGCTCATCCACTGAGTTCTCTTTGACAGGGAAGCTTTATGATGAGTAGCCAACAGCCTGATGTAGGGTCTGAGAGAGATCTCAGGGATGAAGGTGGTGGGAAAAGGGCAGCCTTCTGCCACCCCTTAACAGCATTTGCCAAACCACAAAAATAGAGCCCTGACTCATTGTCCCTGGGGAAAGCGGGTCCTCTTGGTTAATATTAGAGCATGTTGCAGCTGGCTTGTTACTTAGCTCAAAAACACCACTTAAGGGCACCTCTGCATTCATCCTCGGATGGGTCATCGGTGTGAGCTGTGAGCATCCAACAAGTTTTATGTGACAGCCGACAAGTTTATTTGCAGATATTTTTGACACAGTCAATGGGGCTAAAAGATCTGAAGAGTTTGGCCACCTGGGCCCTAGAAGATTTATAATTGTTACTTCTGGCTTTTGCCCACAGGACTAAGAACAGGTTTTATATTGAAAACAAAACAACCTGTGTTGCAAACACAGATTTTACCTTTGAGAACAGATCCAGCATGGTTTACCATTATGTAAAGGTACCTGCTACCTGGGCTCAAGTTCTATTTGCAGTAACTTATAAGACTTGTGTTTCAGAACAAGTCTAAAATTGTCTGTACACATCCATAAGAATTTGAGTAACTGAAGTAGACTTTTGAGAAATCTCCCAACAAAGTCTACAGCATTTCTGAGGAGAAGACAGTGACTCTTTATCATCATCATCATCATCATCATCATCATCATCATTATTATTATTATTACTATTATTACTATTACTACTACTACTACTACTACTACTCCATTGGTGGTGCATGGCAGGGGGGATGAGGGGCTGTTGCTGTTTCAATGAATCTTTCATTCTCCAAACAGCCTGCTTACTATCTGCCCAGTGGATAAGTAAATCATCTCGTTAGGAGATGGTCATGTTCACCAATCACCTGGTGATTATTGGGAAAGTTGAAACAGACGTTTTCTGTCCTGGGGGCAATGTACAAAATAAATGGTGGTTTCGGTTACTTAGCACAAGCGAGTGCTTCAGTCCTGAGGAGAGAGGGACCCTGGTAAGGTTTAGGAAGCCAGTGTGGACGTACCCCAGGGACTGTGGATTAAAGGGTAGTGACTATCTTCCGGGAGAGTTTATTTCAAACTGCGAAGTCTTCTGAGCTATACCCATGCTGCAGAGTGGGAGCTAACCGTTCTCTCTGTTACTGGCTCCTCCTCAGTGTAAGGAAGCAGAAAACAATGTCCCCAGCTCTCCACAGATGGGAATGACAGTGAAGACTGCCCTCTGCTTACCTGTCCCTTCGTTACCCCGGGACACCGAGAGGACCCAGTGCACAGTGGGTAACTAGACTTGGCAGAAAGACATGCTTGTTGGTGACAGTTTCTACGTGAAGGCTTTTCTGAAATTATGTGTCTGAAAGCTGAGTGTTTCTGTGAAGGTAATCACTAGTAAGGATTCTTGAGATGTGCCCTAGATGAAGTAAATTTGTCTCTTGGAATGCTGGGGTTAGCAGGAGGGACTTTAGGGTTGCCACCACTTCACTCTCTGAAGCAAAAGAGAAACATGTCAGCCTCTATAAAATAACTTAAAAGTACAACCTCCTGAGCCTCCCATTTCCCTTTGCCTCCCTTTCCACTACAGATGACCTCAGCAGCCATTACTGTGAAGCTCACACAAACATCTTGCCATTCCCATCTCCCCTGCAGAGCCTTGCCCCAGAGGCACCCCCTCATCTCTATTGGCATCATACTAATTCCAGAGCTCCGACAGACCACCATGTCTTCGCATTTGCGCACCTGCCAAGGACAAGCAAAGTCATCCCTGCCCTTGTCTCCTCCTGCCTTCCCTCCTTTACCCTCTCTCCCTGAAAAGCAGTCACATGGTGCCCCTGCTGTGACTCTCCGGATTCTGTTGTAGAATCTCTTACTCACCAGGATTATGGTTTGGAGAATTTGCTAGATTCTTTCTCCTCCTTCATTCTCTGCATGGTCCTTTCCCATCCCATTAAGGATTATAAAAAGAACATCATTTCCTCTCCATCCCCACATTTACTATTCCAGGAAAGCATGTATGACCACACATAACTATTACAATTACCAGACATCTTATTCATGACATGACGGGTTACCTGTAATGTGGCACAATATACTTCAACCCTTAGCAAAACAGGAGGGAAAAAATTATCAGCCACTGCTACCTCATCATAGTCTTCTACAGCTCCAGGTCCCCAGACATTCAGGTTTAATGTTTAAAATAATAATAATAACAACAATTTAAAAAACCTCTTTTCAGCTTAAATCAAAGCATTTCCTGTATGACGTTAATTACCATTCTATAACTTCTACCCATTGGTTCTGCATCAGTAGGGAATTTTAATCCATTCTTCTGGAAAACATTTCTTTGAATATTTTTTTTTTAAAAGCACTCCCTAACTGCATCTGCTTAATATTCCTGCTTCTATCTAATTGCTTCTATCTCTCTTTGTAGGACTTATTTCTCAGGTCATTTATAATCTTTGCAGACACACTGCAGTGGCCCATTATCACAGTCCCACTTGAAATGTATGGTGCTCTTGAGTTTAACATCATAACTTCACTCACCCACCCCCCACTCTGAAACCTCCCTATGCTAACCCAAACACTCCTACACAGGGTTTTCATAAGGTAGAGATAATATGGACATCCCTGAGATTTAAGCTAACAGGAAAACATTCCCCTTTTGTATTGTATTGGTGTCTTTAGCAAGACATATCATTTACATTTAGAAAATACTTGGTGATTGGCCAACTTCGATTATTTATAAACAATTCTGCTTCGGTAATTTGCCTGAAGGAAAAATCAATTGCAGGCTCTTTGAATATGTCACACAAGGTAGAAAACCAGGAGAGCTCGGTTTACAAAGTCATCTCATCTTAGATTTCAGACACATCAGTGTGTTGTTCTGGCTTTTGTTTTTTAATAGCCAGCATCAGACAAAAACCTGAGAGTATTTAGACACACTTGGAAGGAAACAGCCACTTCATTTTCCTCCTGTCCCTCCCTCAAGCCAGTGACCTCCCTTGATCTCTGAGATGACAGTTTGCCAAGTTCCATGAAGATGGCATTCACAAATGACCCCATTAGATTTCCTAAAGACCTTAATTGCCCAAGTCCTTTCACTCAGGGGTCTCTGAGGTCCGAGGAATGTTATCCTTGAGTTACTCCGTGTATAGGCTCCAGCCATTGTTGCTTTAATCCTTTCTGAATCCCTGAGAATGCAAAGAACTGAGGCGGACTGTGACTCTCCTACTGAATTACAAGGGACTTTACATACTTCTGTCACGTAGTCATCCCCCATGTTACCATTCAACAGTGACATCCACTTTCATGTCTAAACATAGGAGACAAGTGCCATTGTCATGTAAGAAACATAAAATAACTTACAAACTCTGCACATCCTGCTGTCCTAGTCCGATGAACACTCGAGGCTGGGGGACCAAGTATCCATTCTTCATCTGTAATAGAAAAGATTATCTGTCCTTTTTCTTACAAATCAACGTGGGCAGACAGACAGACTGCCATCTGAGTGGCACAATATTAAAGAAAACCCATGGAAAAAAAACAAGGTCAATTTATTGAAACTTTAGCTTTTTTTTTTTCATGGTCTGTGACATAGAAATGTACTTACATGACACAGAAGTCAGTCTGTGGGGTACTGAGGAAAGAGCATTAAGATAAGTGAAAACAAATTAACACGGTGACCAAAAGGAACAAAATCAGGCTCTTACATTTGATTAAGTCACACCAGAATTACAATGCTTTAATTTTCTTGTTTGAAATTTGTAGCAGCCTTGTACGGAGACCTTTTAAATTAAGGTTTTACAGTCCATGAAACTTGACTACTCAAAGTAAGCCATCTATGTGCTAACGTTACCTCTCCAGTGGAGGCTGTTTCTAGTAATAACAGCGAGGAGGCTGTCCTTATGCGCGCACACCCTCCAGCCCCGTATTTGAGGGACAGAGGTGAAGCACTCCATCCCTCACAGGAAAATCAGTGTAAAGGAAGCTTCGTTTGGAAGATGGACTGGGAGAACAGGACTCTTATACACTAAGAGCTCCCAATATCGCTAAGAGTTGTGACGTCATGAGGAAACAATTAGTATGCAGCGAGATGACTCTGCTTTGTGAAAGAGACTGACCTTTTCTTCAATCAGATCAAAGTGATTAAGGGCGGGGATACGATACAGTACTCAATTGCCTAGCATGTGTACTATGTTAGGTTGAAGCCCTAGCACAACCAATCACACAGAGGGTGTGAAGGGGAGGAGAAGAAAGAAGGGAAGAATTGAGAGGGGGAGGGAATGGGGAAGGGGAGAGGGAGGGGGGGAGGGGGAGGGGAGAGAAAAAGGGAGACAGACAAAACCATGGTGATTAAAACTACAGTCTGTCTCCTGAAGAAAACTTGAGCTTAAAAATTCTCCAGGAAGGGGTTTGCAGCAATCCCTGCCTCAGCCACTGCTCTCTAACGCCAGTGCCGCCTCCTGTTTGCTGAGCTCCAGCCCCAAAGCAGACTGCCCGCAAATCCACCCGTGGTAAATCACCCAGGAAACAACTGGCTACAAAATCTGCTCGCAAGAGTGCGCCCTCTGCTGGAGGGGTGAAGAAACTCCATTGTTACAGGCTATCAGAAGTCCACTGAACTTCTGATTCGCAAGCTCCCCTTTCAGCATCTGGTGCGAGAAATTGCACAGGACTTCAAAACAGATCTGCACTTCCAGAGTGCAGCTATTGGTGCTTTTCAGGAGTCAACTGAGGTCTATCTGGTTGGCCTTTTTGAAGATACCAACCTGTGTGCTGTCCATGCCAAACGTGTAACAATTATGCTGAAAGATATCCAGCTAGCACGCCGCCTACGCGGAGAACGTGCTTAAGAGTCCACTATGAGAAGAAACATTTCAGTCTCAAAAAAAAAAAAAAAATCCCTCTTGTTCCTGTTATCAGTAGTTCTGAATATTAGGTATTTTTCCCGTGGGGTCAAAGGTACCTAAGTATATGATTGGGAGTGGAAACACGGGACAGACTCAGGTATTGGCAGTTTCTCCACGTTCATTTGTGTGTGAATTTTTAATATAAATGCAAGGTGTAAAGCATTAATGCAAGCAAACTGTTTCAGTGAACACATTTCAACAGTTCACCTTTGTAACAATTCTAAATTCTTATAATTCTCTGAACAACAGCAGCGTTTGGATTTTCAAAAAGGAAGTAAACATCTTGCTGACCGAAGTAAAGCAACAGCAGACAAACAAACCACCCTCCTAATGCACTAACTTAGACATTTTGAATCCAAAGATTCGCCCTGGAAGGGAAAAGGGAAAATACGAGAAACCTAACGGGGAAAATTGCTGAAAATTGACAGTTTACACTTTCATGATGAACGTGCCGCACCTCACCACCACCCAGACTAGGGCTCTTCTGCATTTCTAGTTGATTTGAGCAAAACATATTCCACAACTGATCAGTACGAGCACTTGCCAGCAAGCCTGAAGACCCCAGGTCAGTATCAGGGTTCCACATAGTACAGTGACAGACCTGACCCTCTCAAATTGTCCCGACTTCTACCTGTGCTGTTTTCACACACATGCGCACACTATTAATGAAATGTTTTTTTTTTATTTTCAGAAAGATATCATAGCAATCTCATGTTGTATAGGACTTTAACTCCACTGGTATGGTAGAATAAAAAATTTTAAATGACCTGTATATCAAAGGGAGAACTGAGAATTGGTGCTAGAGAAGGCAGGGTCAGGGCTCCTTGTCCTCGGCGTTGAACGCCAATCCTGACCTCCAGGCAGGCAGCAGAGAGAGAGACACCTATAGTGAAGAACTGATTAGGAAGCCGGACCTTACTCACCTTCCCTACAGATTCCTTCCTTCACTTGTAAAGAAGCATCCACTTTAGATGCAGCAGAAAGAAATTCAAACTCTTTTCTGCAAACCACTATGAAGGGTTGGGGGAGGGGTAGAAATCCACTTTGTTGGGGGCAAGAAGGGAGAGAGGAAGGAAGAGCAGGAACAAGAGAGGAAGGAAAGGAAGGAAGGACTCTTGTTTCCAATCCTGACTCTGCTGTTACGAGGTGACTCTGAGCCTCATTTATCTGTGAATAGGACAATAGTGAATACCATAGAGTTACTGTGACAATTAGGAATAGCACAGGCTATGTCAAGTCATAAGAGACTCGGGGAGGCCTGAGCCCCTCCCCACTTCTTCCCCCTTTCCTCCTGGAACACTGTTTCTTCTCCCACCCCACCCCAGTGGTTTTTCCAATCTCTCCCCTTCGCAGCCCCTGCCACTCTAGTTTTGTGGTGTCATTCCTTTGCCTCTGTGAGACAGTCTAAGTTTCATAACAGTTCAATCAAGCTCAATTAATGGAATTTTAAAGGGGCCTGGAAAATCAGCACTATATTAAATTATGAATGCAAAACCTAGAGCAAAACAAACCTCATGGCTCAAAGCAAAAGTTTATGATTTTAACGTGTAAGGAAGCCATTTGTCCTTGGCCCCAACCCAACCCTACCCTTAGCAGCCAGATCCAGCCGCAGCCAACCATGTAGATTCATTGTGGAAATATGGCTGCCTTATTCCATACTGAAACCACTGTTAGTTAGCATTGGGAGGGTGAGGGAGTTAAGCATTAACCTGGAGATCTGGGCATTAAGTATGTTTTAACGTCTAGGCAAGAGTTTAATCACAGTTATCTTAGCCAACAGGCATACCTTGAGCAGCACACCAGCACTGGAGGTCCTGGAAAAACCATTTTATCCTCTTACCACCATCATTGTGCGTCTTACTTAAAAGCATTGGCTGAGCCATTCAAGGAACATGATTCCCAAGTACGATGAAATCCCTTCTGTGAACTGAGTCAGCTGGCCGTCACACCTGGTTATACCAATGTAAAAAAACGTAACTCCATCCCGACTTCTATCCAAAAGATGATAATTATTATTATTGATATTATCTAAGAAACTGTTTCAGGCTAATGCCACCTCCTTTCCTCCAGGACTTTGCTTGGCTAATTTCAGTCACACCCTGGACATTGACATTCACAGTAAAGTATTTCTCAGTCACTTTGATGCTTTGTCTCAATGCTTACATTTCCGTGGCATTGATTATCCCAGGAAGCCAAATTCTTTTCTGTAACTTGCAAGAGTTGGCCCTTGAGGGAAATCTCCATGGAATTATAACGAGTGAGAACTCATTTTATTTTTTTCTAAGAGTGCTGATTAGCCTCATGACCCCTCAGAATGGTAAATGTTATTTCCTTCCTGAGTAGAAAAAGCAAGGCAGTGAGGACTCAGCCTCTCCGAAAGCACTTGTCTTATATCGGTGATTCTTTGGCTCTTTGAAGGGTAAATGACCTTTGCCCCCTTCAGACTGATGCCTGTAAAATGATGAAAACATCAAATTCCCTAGTTGTTCCTTATAGCTTTTCCAATTTCTAGAGAGATTTTGTGAGTCTCCCCATCTCATTCTGCTACAAGCACCTTCTTTGGAGACCTCTCTGTCCCTCCGCCTTTAGTTCTTCCCCAGGCCTCTGTGTGTGAGCCCTTCTCCCTCCTCGTGTTCTTCCCTGCAGTACAGGCTTTGGAGCTACAGATTTGTCCGTCCTACAGCATCTCCTGGAAGCTCCATCAGATGGCTTCAATTACCACCTGATGCAGATGAGTTTCAAGACTCCAACCCCAGCCTTGACCTCTCACCCTCTTTTCAGTCCCGTGTTTCCCTTTGTCTGCAGAATATCTCTACTTGGGTGTCCCACCACCTCCTAAAACTAAACATGTCAAAAGCGGAGCTCATTATCTCTGCTGTGCCTTCATTGTCTCCCTCTTTCTCCAGGCCATCACTAGCACTCAGGCTAGAGGCTGTAATTCCTGGAGCCCCCAGATGGGCCCGAGGCCCCCATAACCTCCAGGTCTCTGAAAGGTAGGTTTCTGCCTGGGCAATCCCACTCAACTGAACACTGGCAACATGACAATCAGTCTCAAGTGCTTGTTCCTCAGGGTTGTTATTTTTAAAACTCTACTTCCCTATTTATTCAAAGGTTGACACATTTTTGAGACCACCAGCACATCCCATTCCTTAGAACGCCTCGACATCTGGCCCCCTAAACTGAAAACCTGGTCTATGTCTCCCTCTGACTCACTACTCTAAATTACAGAATATGTCACATTGCTAGTTTGTAAGCCTTTTTATTTCCTAGCATAATTGATAGCTACACTTACCAATTAAACAGTAAATAATTTGCAATTAGCCTGAGGCTGCTGAAGTAGAAGTTTAATGTGATTTTTTTTTAATTCCTCTTCTTAATTCCTATTCTATAGACCAAATGCCTGGGACTTGGTTGGGTGTGACTCTTTGTAGCCTCCTCTCTCTATCCCATGATAAGGCACTAATTACACTATCATGATAATGGTGACCTTCTTTCAACATAACAGACACTACAAGAAATGTATTCATGGGAGCTCATTTAATTCCTCAACCACCCAACAAGCAAATACATAAATTGGCAAGATTTTCATAGCAAGTCATCCTTCAGACTGGCTCTCCACGGGCCCTGCAAGATTCATTACTGGTGATCTTCAAGGAACCATATGTGGGCTTCTAGGGTCATTGGATATAAATGTCTTTCCGTCCCATCTCTTAAACATCTACTTGCTCAATGGTATTCATTTGGAAGAAGAAAAGCCCTTTCCTCCTGTGCCCTCAGTGCCATCCACCATGTCATGTGTCTTCTAAGCAGAGTCTTTTCAGAGCCACAAGCCAGAGATCTCTAGGATTAAGAACTTCATCCCTGGGGATGCTGAGAATTGGAAATGTAGTTGAGAAGCCTTCCTTGCCCAGACAAAGAGTAGAAGAAGGCAGATGTTAACAGATGAAGAGGGAAAGACTTCATCTAGAAACAAAGTCTACCCAAAGAGTCCGGCTTTGAATCAGGGACAGCGCACAACACAGGAAATGGGCCCATTGTATATATGAGAAGCATGCTATAGCGTGTGTGCACTTCAGATTAGAATATGCCCATGAACTTCTCAATGTAAGGGTCAATTCTGCTAACGCTCATAACCCTCAAATCCTAGAACAATATTTGGGACAGAATAAAATGCCAATCAATGCTAAATAAATGAATTTATTATTAAATTCATTCTTTTCAATTTCATTCATATATACAATGTATTTTGGTCACTCTCATTTCTTTTCCCTCTCTGAGCTCCTTCCCACATTTAATGATGCCTCCCTCCTTTTCATAAGCCCCTTTTCATGTTCATGTCTTTTTGTTTTGTTTTGTGTCTCAGTGAGTTTGTTCAGTGCTATCTGAGTGATGATAGGCTTGGAGCCATGCATTGGAGCCTGGCCAGCTCACCACCGGGCACCTAACTGTGGACAATGATCCCCTTTACAGTGGCCAACAGCTCAACAGGAAGAAGCAGAGCACCCAGGATCCCCTCCCTCATTCACTCCTGATTGTTGGCAGCTCCATTTTCGTGCAGACTGTATTCACTACCGCTCACTACAAAGAAAGGATTCTTTGCTTTAGGGTGAGAGTGGCATTTGCCTATGGAGTAAACATACATATTTAGAAGGCAGTTCAATGCTATGTCCATCTAGCTACATGACAGTAGTAAATTCCCCCTTAGTGTTAGATTGGGATTGATGGAAACAACATGGAAATAAAAGAGAGGAGACTGGTCTTTTCAGGAACATACTGCCCTGTGGCCAGAACAGTGAGAAAGAAGTCTCTCCACAGAAGTGGAGACTACACACATGGCACAGGGGACTTCGGTTTTATAGGATAGACAAGGGAACTTTGGGAGTGGGAAATGCCATCTGCAGATCCATTCTTCTGCAGTCTTGGAATTGTAAATACCAAAGTTTATGTGGGTCTTTTTATCAGGACGTTCCCAGATGCTAGCGTCCTTAAGAACCTGCTATAAGCATATTCACTTTCCTGTTTAGAAATTCTCAGCTTACATGAGGCTTTCAGGTCATTAACCCCTTACTTAGAGTTGGCAGCTCCTGGGAATGGGTTTTTAACTGAATTTACAGTTCCAAGGGTAAATTGCATCCTGTGAAGCAGGCCTCACACTCAAGCAGAGAGTCGCTGGTTACCCCCCCATAATAGAGCTGCCATGTCTTTCCTGATAAACTTGTATTATAGTTTCCAGGGTTCACAAGACTGCCAGTCTCTTTCCTACCCCAGAATCACCTTTCAGTGTGATAAAGGCTAGCCAGCATGGAAGAAGCTCTCAACTCAGTTTCAGGAGATTTTAAGTAATGGCACAGGAGGGTAAAATTTATCATGAATCCATTGTAAATAAAGAACTGAGAAGACAAACTATAGTATAAAATTCAATTTGACTTTCATCAATATAAATTACAATACTTTGTAGGAACTGCCTACCACCTACCTGTGTGTAATTATAGTGTAACTCAACAATAACTATTATTGTACGTGTGTCAGGTGAGCTCTGCTATGTGTTTTATTTGATGACAGCACACTTCATAGTCTAATACTCATGTAATGTATCTATTTATGTGGCTCACCTGCTTCCATCTTTAAAAATGTAAAGTCAATACTGTTCATTGACGAGGCCTTCAACTGCCTCCATCAGAAGTGAAGTTTGGCAATGTGAACAATCACAGAATACCAATCACTAGTACTGTTTTCTCATTAAAAGAATATCTAACACTGGGGCTCTCATTATCCCTAGCCCTGCAGAATATTAAGAGGCGACCCTTGTTTATTATGGGCAGAAGGTCCCACAATGTACTTTGCATTACACCCCATGATACTAATTACTGGCATCCCTCCCCCTCCATCCTCACATCCCCAGAGAACTAAGCCAGTCACCATCCTCATGGAAAGATGCCTCTTTAGTTCTCCTGTGAATTAAGTTCATTGCCAGAAGCCTTTGAGACCAGAGTCACTAATTGTCTATAGTAACATCATTCTTCCAACTGTCCTTCCCTCTGCTCATTTTAACCACCAACCCCTATTGGTTCCTTCTCGTCAGAAATTTGTGGGACGAACCTCTTCCTCTCAGTGTCACCACCAGAAAACTTGCATTAGTCTAGATCCAGTAAATAGACTGAAGTAGTTCACTATAAACAACTGGTGACCAAACACTGAAGAACAGAGGACCCAAAGGAGGAGAACTGAGATATCCCAGAGGTAAGAATTCCAGGAGCATCTACCACTCCTGCGGCTTCTGAAAGACAGAGAAGATGGGAGAATGACTGAAACTTAGGACTAAAACCTTCATGAAGTTGAGAACCGAGCTGTGAGCAAAAACATCTCAGCTGTGACAGTCTCTTCAGAGATGGGGTGAGAGGAAGACGCTATTTTGAATGTTGGGGAAACTACCGGCTGGACTCACTGCCTCACAGAACAGGAAGCAAATAGGAGACAGGAAACAGTAGCTTTAACATCCTTCTGATGGCAAAGCCTAAGTTGGGGACCAGGGCCCATCAGAGAGTAAGCTTGCTCCTGAATGCTATGAAGTGACATGTGGTGACATCGTGATTGACAGTCACTTCCTTTCATCCAGATTCATGTTTTCTTAACTTCTCCTGGCTTAGGGCCAGATGCCACACCTTAGTGCTGCTCAGGCTCCCACCTTCAAGACTCAACACCAGATACCCTTCTTGAATCAGTTTGTTCCTTGACTATTATATCTTATTATACTCAATGTAAAGTTTACCCTACAACTCTGTACCCTCTGACTTCCTCCCAGTACCACTTCCAGAGAGTCTTGGTATTTATTCGTCAGTGAAGTGAGTTTTAACGTCTCCCGCATCCAAAACTCTCTCTAAAAATTTACAGAGAGCTACTGGTGCATCAAGCTCAGGGAGAGGTTAACTGTGCAGTTCTCTTTACCAAAGCCAGGGAAAAGCATTTCTTCCTTAGGAAGTCCTCCTAAGAAAAAGCAGGAAACACTGCAGCTCAATGGAAGTGAGAAGCGCTAGATTCGGTCCTCAACAAGAGCCTGAGTGGGAAGCAACTCACTAATGAATTCAGAAAATGGCCAGCATTTGTCTCTGTCATGGTGACTCCCAGGGGACACAAGAAATAAAAGGCACTCTGACTCCCCCGGCTCTCCCCACAGACACTGTTCTGTGTGGCGTTTTCATCCTTATTTCTGACCATGATGGCAAATGCTACATTTGGGGAAATCACCTTTTACATTCATTTATTTCCAGAACCATGTTTACCAAGAAGCCATGCCTTCTTACTTATGGTGGTGTGAACCAGAAAGCAGAACAAAATCACTGTAAAATTCAGTGTATTTATTCCTTACTCAGAGGGAATCCTAAACTCAAGATACCAAGTTTCACATTCAAACTGTGAAGTACTTAAAGCCTGATAAATAGATTATAATATTTTAAGGAATGATGCAAGTGAAACATTTCTGTCAGGTTGTGATTTATTCACAATTACATGCAGTCATGCATTTTCTATATGCTTATATCATTCTGACTTTTATGTTAGAGAACTCCCGCATCTATGAGCAGCCATATCTGAAAATCCAAACAAAGAAATGACACAGCAGACAGCCTCATCTACCCATCATGCAAGGGTATAAAAACTCAATTCCTGTGCGTTTTCATTGCTTTGGGTTTATTTTTAAAAGTTATGACAAGGGTATGTGTGGTGGTGTGCTCCACTGATCTCGGCACTTGGGAACCAGAGGCAGGGGGATCTCTGTGACTTCAAGGTCAGCCTGGTCTACAGAGTGAGTTCCAGGACACCCAGACCTACCTACGATGGCCCTATTTCAAAATAACAATACTAAAAACATAGAAAGACAAAACAATGAATTAATAAAATCATAGCAAGAGCTGAACTTTAACTCTTCTGTAGGTTTTCAAATTTGCAGCTGCAGTGCGCCATGAAACACATTTCTTCACATTTGTGCCGGTTCAGTTCTCTCTAACATAACCCTCAAGAAAATGTCGCAAGGAAATCACATTACCTTCAAGAAAGTATATGTCTCAGGATCCAAGAGATTGTTTGTTAAGATTCTTGGCTCCCAAGTGAAGCCAATACTATCTTATTTTTATCTAACTCATCCAACCTCTCCCTAGCTCCTTTAGTCAGTCACCCACATACACGAAAGGACCAGGGTCATACCTGCCAACTCGGGTTCTGCTAACATTGTTGTCTAGAAGTAGCTGGCAGGTTCTTCGTAGAGATGCTGTAGGCTTCCTCCAGGGACACAATCATCCCTGCCGAACTACTTACTGTAGTGTATTTACCAACAGTCTACTGGAATCTGCACCGGGCTGAAAGCAGCTGCTTTAAGAAGAGTGTTTCAGGGAAGAGAGCCTAGGGCGCCCCCTAGGCAGCCTATGCCGCCTTACACCATTCAGGTTTTACTACAAGGTCGATGCGCACATTCACAGTTAAAAAAAAAAAAAATGCAAACACAAACTAATTGTCTTTGAGTTCCATAAGTTAACAGTTCAGTACAGGTTTCTGTGGACTTTTTACCTGCCATGGCTGCCTTCCCTAGCTACTAGAAAGGGCAGCCAGAACTGGAGCATTCTCAGGTCTCTCACGCACAGTTGAACGTTCCGTTCCCGACTACTTTCCAGCTTTAAATTGGCCTGACCCACAATAATCTAAAGGACTCCGCAGGCCAGTCGATTGGTCATTTTAATTTACTGTTGCCATGAAGCATATTCCCAGGTCTGGGGACCAGCGTGTGCATGTATTTGAGGGGCTGGCACTCCTAATGGTGTCTTGAAAGTCATCGTCATATTCAAGGCATTGCTGGTAACTCCAACCTAAATGATCCTATAGAAAGAAAAAATTTAACTTACCAAAATTAAACTTTATTTTAAAAAAATAAATTTAACTTTATCATACTAAAGTATGATATTCTGCACATTTTAAAATTTAAGATTTGCAATTTTTTAAGGATTTAAATTGTGTTTGTGTGTGTGTGTGTGTGTGTGTGTGTGTGTGTGTGTGTGTGTAATATGTGCTTGTTGGCACCTTTGGAAAACAGAAGAGGGCATCAAATCTACGAGAGCAGAAGTTACAGGCAGTTGCGGATCACCTGGTGTGGGTGCTTAGACAGAAACTAAGAACTTTCTGGAAGAACTGCAAATGTTCTTAACTGCTTAGCCATCTCTCCAGCCCAATATTTGAAACTTCTAAGAGAAAAATTAGTCAGAGATCCCAAATGACAAGTGATAAAATTTCAGAGTTAAAATGAACATCAGACGCAATTCAAGAAAATACTATGAACATGAACCCTTCTCAGAGATACACTATAGTTAACTACTTGCACAAGGAAAGAAAACTAACTTCAATAGATTTACTGGCTTGACGGCCAACTGCTCCTCACTTAATTACGAGCAGCAAAGGATGTCTCTCTCTGTGGATTTAAAGGGGACTTGTTATACTTCATACTTTGAGTTTGAGTTTGTCTGCAGCTAAAATCACTGGGGGCTGTGCGAGCCTGGCGGCCGTGTGCACTTGGCACCCACCCAGCTGAACATTTGAACAGAGCCGAGATCAATGGGAAGAAGCCCGTTATCCTGGGATTTGGCAAAGTGTTTAGGCCTGTTTGGGTTTAAGTATTCAGGATGAAAAAATGTTAGCCGGTCTGAAGCGAATTCAGCCTCTTTCTTTCTGGTGCAAATTGGACAGCTGGACAAAGGATTTACGCAGGTTTGGATGAATTCAAACACAGGTGTAAAAGATAAAGGACGAGAGGGAGCAACGTTCTACGGTCATCTTTTCAAGCTTGGCTGTCTCTTTGTGTCTGTTACTTCCCAAGCCCGTGAAGCCAGAGTCTATCTTCTGACTCACCCCAGAACACCACGTTATTTTAGCTTATTAATGATAAAGGCTAACGCTCGATCTCGCGAGACTTGGCTCAGAACGCTGCGGATCGTGTCGGCGCCATTTTGGGATGGAGACTGGTTGTTGGGGAGGGAAACGCGGAAAGGGAGATTATTCCACAGACCTGAAACCTCCTCCCGGGCCAGGGCCACTTCTGCTGGGACAGAAAGTGATTGAATTTCGCAGATATGAAGATCATCATGTAGGCTTTGCTTAAAAGGCTCCGAATATTTCAAGTGGCCATTTTGGAATTACAGTTTTGTTTTTTTGTTTTGGATAATTTTGCTCCAGAAGTTTATTGAAATTGAGAAGAATCATCTCTGAAGTGAATTGATAGTAATGAACAGTGAGCTACTAAAAGACGCAGCCGTCTCTCAGTATTGGTTCAAACGGATTATATAAAGTGGTTAAAGTATTTCCTCTGCTGTTGTTTTTGTGTCTTCCCCTCCGTTGGTGTTCTTCAGACAGAACTGTAAGATGTGTCTGATTTGTGTACTCAGTAGCTTCAGCAGTTTCACATTACTGTTTAAATATTGCCGAAGTTTTGTGGCAGTTCTTTTTCTCTTTATTAAAAGTTTAGTAGTTTTTGACTTCAGCTCTTTTCATATTACAATGGGACAGCTTTTCTAAATGAAGACATTGAACGAATACAGAGTTTTCTTTTTCTCTTTTATTTACTTGGGAATGTAAGACGTGCCATTTGCACAGCAGCATGGTAATGTTGAGATAGGTATCTGTGTCTACGTGCACTGATGGTTAGAAGTGATCTTCAGATGTGAAACTCTTGTTTCTGCCTTTTGGCACATGAGTTTGGCACATGGACATTTCATCTGGAGTGGAAAAGTACAACAGTGGCAAATACATGGGTAATAAAGAAGACCTTGCTCGTGAATTCAAGGAACTTGGCTAATTCTGCACCTAGCCAAGTGAAAACTTTAAAATAAATATGGGTAGCTGACTTCAAGTAACACTATGACAAATAGTCATAGGTTAAGATTTTCAAAAAACTTGGATGTTTCAGAGAATAGAAAAAATCTGGAAAACATAAATCTCATAGGGGAAAAAATCATCACCTTTTTGTGCAGTCCTCTTGAAATTTGGACTTGCCATGAGTGAAGCCTTGTTTCACTAAGTTGGAGAGACTGGATCTAAAAGGTACAGCATGACTTTGCTCCAGCCTGCCTTAATTTTCCTACTCCTCCATCACCAAGAAAGTTATTATAGAATTTTGAGAAGCATTCTGAAAATTTTTCATGGATAGAAAATCGTTATGCTGTGAGTCATCGACAACACAATTCTTCAGATGACTTTGATTCTGGTATTGGATGTCCTAATGGAGCCATGTTTAAATTTTGAATATGAGAGAGAAACAAATCAGAATAAATCTTTAACTGCTGGTTGTATGGGGCATACATGCCCAGATACACACATACCAACCCAAAAAAAGTCTCCTAAGCTCCTCTCTTAAAATATCCCCTGAGGTTATGAGCTGGTACAACCACTCTGGAAATCAATTTGGTGGTTCCTTAGAAATTTGAACATAGTACTACCTGAAAACCCAGCTATTACACTCCTGGGTATACACCCCAAAGATGCTCCAACATATAACAAGGACACATGTTTCACCATGTTTATAGGAGCCTTATTTATAATAGCTAGAAACTGGAAAGAACCAGGATGTTCATCAACAGATGAATGGATACAGAAAGTATGGTACATTTACACAGTGGAGGAGTACTCAGCTATTAGAAACAATGACTTCATGAAATTCATAGGTAAATAGATGGAACTAGAGACTATCATCCTGAGTGAGGTAACCCAGGTAACAAAAGAACACACATGGTATGCACTCACTGATAAGTGAATACTAGCCCTAGAAAGCTTGGAATACCCAATACCCGAGAAACAATTCATAAACACTATGAAGCTCAAAAAAAAAAAAAAAAAAAAAAAAAAAAAGCCAAAACGGGGATGACTCAGTCATTTTTAGAAAAGAGCAAAACTCTCATGGGAGGAAATCCAAGGTCAAATAGAGGAGCAGGGACTGAAGAAAAGATCACTCAGAAACTGCCTTACCTGGGGATCCACCAAATATGCAGTCACCAAATTGAAGCACTATAGCTGGTCCCAAAGAGTACTTATCGGCAGGAACCAGACAGAGATCCTCCTCAGGGACTATGCTAGAGTCATATAGATAACAGCTGAGCACACTTACAGCTAACCATTGGACTGAACTCGGGAATCCCAATGAATTTGCTAAAGAAAAGACCTAAGGAGCTGAAAGGGGTTGCAACCTCATGGGAAGAACAACATTATCAACCAACCAAACCTTCCAAAACTCCCATGGAGTAAAGCACCAACCTTAGTGTGCACTTTGAGAGACCTATAGATCCAGTTGCATATGTGGCTGAAGATAGCAGTGTCTGGCATCAATGTGAGAAGAGGCTTTTGTTCCAGAGAGGGCACGTTTTCCCAATGTAGGGGAATGACAAAGCAATGGGGTGGAGAAGGATATCAGAAGGGAGTGCACCTTTGTGAAGGCAACTGAAAGGGGAGAGAGGATGGGAGCAGGGCAGGGTAAAGGGATAACATCTCAAATACAAAGTATCTAATAAAAAAAAAGAGAAAAATAAATCAATCACATGATCCAATGGACAGTGTGTCATTTGCTTAAAAAAAAATTATCCCCTGAATCCTAAATCTAAAACTCCAAGAATGATGGTCATTAAGGAAGGTAATACAAAAGACTTACAGCTATCTGGATTCCCAGTAGCAGGAAATTTCCAGTCACAGCTAGTTAAGAATGGGACTTGTCTGAGTGTTTATAAAGGCTTAGTCCCCAAACCTGCTGTTCCACCTATAAAACCTACACAATGGAAAAGCCAAACTAAGGAAAACAAAGTCAGAACTACTTTTCCTCATGAGTCTGCATATGGTGGTGGCAACATCAATACTTTTAAGTCAAACACCAAGAATATTAGTTCCTCAACAAATTCAGTGAGTGTGATCATTCAAATTCTTCTTCACCTGGTGACAAACTTAATCAGCAGCTTCGTTTAGCTAAACTGACACGATGCACAGTGATAAGTGGATTTTTGAAAGCATTGAAAAGGGACAGAGTGGAAAAGGAACATGAAGATGAAAGCCACGCTGGCTCAGAGAAGCAACGGCACTCACCAGGAAGGAGATAGAAACAGAAACTTTGATGAAAATGAAATTGCACAGGAGGATGGCAGTGCCTCGGTGGGTTCTCAACAGACCATTTGTTCTTCGACTATTCTACAAACTTCCCAGCTTACTTGAGGCAGAAGACAGATTATTGAAAGAGATGGGCTGGCAGGAAGACGGTGAAAATGACACATGTGCTCCCGTAAATGAGGATGATAAGAGAATTCCAAGTTATTAGTGAACAGGTACAGGAGGATGATGGTCTGAGGAAAAAAATGGTATTTTGAAAAATGGCCTGATTTGTGACTTCAAGTTCCGGCCCTAGAAGAAACAGCAGGTTTTTTTTTCTATATTATTGGATATTCTCTGTATTTAACAGGTCAAATATTTTACCCTCCTCTATCCTCCCATCCCTTCTCCCCCTCAACTTGCTTCCGTGAAAGTGCTCCCTCTCACAATAACCCTCTCCAACTCAGTGCCTTGGCTGGTTGATGATGTTGTTCTTCCCATGAGGCTGCAAAGCTTTCAGCTCCTTCAGTCCTTTCTCTAGCTCTTTCATTGGGTCTCTGTGCTCAGCCTAAAGGTTAGCTGTGGGCATCCTCATCTGTATCCGAGGAAACATCCATATCTGGTTCTTGCCAGTAAACACTTCTTGGCGTCAGCAATAGTGTTTGGGCTTGGTGGCTGTGTATGGGGTGCTTCTCCAGGTGAGGTAATCGTTCTGTAGATATTTTCTTCAATCCCTGATCCTTCTGTTTGACCTTCTATTTCCTCCTCTGTTTTGTTCTCCCTTCTAAGAAGGAATGAGGCATCCACATTCTGGCCTTCCTTCATAAGTTCTTGAGCTTTATAAGTTTTGTGGATGGTTGCTTGGGTATTCCGAGTTTTTTGTGCTAGTATTCACTTATAAGTGAGTACATACCATAAGTGCTCTTTTGTGACTGGGTTACCTCACTTGATAGCTTCAAGTTCCATCCATTTTCTTAGGAAATTTCATGAACTCCTTTTTTAAATACCTGAGTAGTCCTCCACTGTGTAAATGTACCACAATTTCTGTATCCATTCCTCTGTTGAAGAACATCTGGGTTCTTTCCAGCTCTGGCTATAATAAATAAGGCTGATATCAACATGGTTGAGCAGAAGTATTTTTATTGTTGAGAATGGTTTTTGATATCCTGGATTTTTTACTTTTCCAAATGAATTTTCAAATTGCTCTTTCTAACTCCATGAAGAATTGAGTTGGAATTCTGATGGGGATTGCATTGAATTTGTAGATTGCCTTAGGTAAAATGGCAATTTGTACTATGTTGATTCTTCCAATCCATGAGTCTGGGAGATCTTTCCACCTTCTGAGGTCTTCTTCAGTTTCCTTCTTCAGACATTTGAAGTTCTTGTCATACAGATCCTTCACTTGTTTGGTTAGGGTCACACCAAGTTATTTTATATTCTTTGTGACTATTGTAAAGGGTGTCAATTCTCTACTTTCTTTCTCAACCTGTTTGTCCTTTGAGTAAAGAAAGACTACTGATTTTTTTGAGTTAATTTTATATCCAGCTACTTTGCTGAAGTTGTTTATCAGCTGTAAAACTTCTCTGGTGAAATTTTTAAAATCACACACACACACACACACACACACACACATATATACTATCATATCATCT
>NC_137974.1:1271565-1396456 GCF_963924665.1 Micromys minutus
AATATGGCTGCTATGAACAATGTGGTGCATGTGTCCTTATTGTATGTTGGAGTATCCCTGGGGTGTATGCCCAGAAGTGGAATAACTGGGTCTTCAGGTAGTACTATGTCTAATTTTCTGAGGAATTGCCAGACTGATTTCCAGAGTGGTTCTACCAGCTTACAAGCCCACCAACAGTGGAGGAGTGTTTCTCTTTCTCCGCATCCTCACCAGCATCTGCTGTCATCTGAGTTTTTGATCTAAGCCATTCTGACTAGTGTGAGGTGGAATCTCAGGATTGTTTTGATTTGCTTTTCCCTGATGACAAGGGATGTCAAGCACTTCCTTATATGCTTCTCAGCCATTTGATATTCCACAATTGACAATTTTTTGTTTAGCTCTGTACTAATAGGATTATTTGATAATCTGGAGTCTAACTTCTTGAGTTCTTTCTATATATTGGATATTAGACCTCTATCAGATGTGGGGATGGTAAGGATCTTTTCCCAATCTGTTGGCTGCCATTTTGTTTTCTTGACAGTGCCTTAGCTTTACAAAAACATTGCAGTCTCATTAAGTCACATTTCTCGATTCTTGGTCTTAGAGCAAAAGCCATTGGTGTTCTGTTCAGGAATATTTCCCCTGTGCCTATGTGTTCTAAGGTTTTCCCCACTATCTCTTCTAATAGATTCAATGTACCTGGTTTAATGTGGAGAATATGATCCACTTGCACTTTGTAAAAAGAGATAAGAAAGGGTCTATTTTCATTTTTCTGCATGCTGAGTGACAGTTGAGCCAACACCATTTGTTGAAGAGGCTGTCCTTTTTCCATTGAATGTTTTCAGCACCTTTGTCAAAAATCAAGTGACCATATGTGTGACCTTTCATTTCTGGATCTTCTATTCCGCTCCATTGATTAACCTGCCTATCTCTGTACCAGTACCATGTGGTTTTTAACACAATTGCCTTGTAATATAGCGTGAGGTCAGAGATGGTAATTCCCACTGATGTTTTCTTGTTGTTGAGGATGAATATCGGTATTCTAGGTTTTTTGTTAGTCCAGATGAATTTGCAAGTTGCTCATTCCAACTCTATGAAGAATTTAGTTGGAATTTTGATGGGGATTGCATTGAATCTGTAGATTCCTTTTGGTAAGATGGCCGTCTTTACAATGTTGATCCTTCCAATCCATGAGTATAGAAGATCTTTCTATCTTCTGAGATCTTCAATTTTCTTCTTCAGACATTTGAAGTTCTTGTCATACAGGTCATTCACCTGCTGAGTTAGAGTCACACCAAGGCATTTCATGTTGTTTGTGACTATTGTGAAGGGTATCTTTTCTCTGATTTCTTTTTCAGCTTGTTTGTCCTTTGAGTAGAGGAAGGCTACTGATTTGTTTGAGTTAAATTTATATCCAGCCAGTTTACTGAAGTTATTTATCAGATGTAAAACTTCTCTGGTGAAATTTTTGAAATCACTTACATATACTATCATGTCATCTGCAAATAGTGATATTTTAGCTTCTTTCTTTCCAATTTGTATCCCTTTGATTTCCATTTGCTGTCTAGTTGTTCAAGCCAGAACTTCCAATACTATGCTGAATAGGTACGGGGAGAGTGGGCAGCCTTGTCGAGTCCCTGATTTTAGTGGGATTGCTTCAAGTTTGCACCATTAAGTTTGATGTTGGCTACTGGTTTGCTGTATATTGCTTTTATTATATTTAGGTATGGGCCTTGGATTCCAGTTCTTTCCGAGACTTTTAACATGAAGGGGTGTTGAATTTTGTCAAATGCTTTCTCAGCATCTAGTGAGATTACCATATGTTTTTTTTTCTTTGAATTTGTTTATATGGTGGATTACATTGATGGATTTCCATATATTAAGTCATCCCTGCATCCTAAGGATGAAGCCTACTTGATCATGGTGAATGATCATTTTGATGTGTTTTTTGGATTTCGTTTGCAAGAATTTTGTTGAGTATTTTTGAATCAATGTTCATAAGTGAGATTGGTCTGAAGTTCTCTTTCCTTGTAGGGTCTTTGTGTGGTTTAGGAATGAGGGTTATTGTAGCCTCAAAAAATGAGTTAGGTAGTGTTCCATCTGATTCTATCTTGTGGAATAGTTTGAAGAGTATTGGTATTATGTAGTCAATAAATGTCTGATAAAACTTTGCACTGAACCCATCTGGACCTGGACTTTTTTTGGTTGGGTGGCTCTTGATGACTGCTTCTATTTCTTTAGGTGTTATGGGATTATTTAGATGGTTTACCTGGTCCTGGTTTAACTTTAGTATCTGGTGTCTGTCTAGAAATTTGTCCATTTCCTCCAGATTTTCCAGTTTTGGTGAGTATAGGCTTTTGTAGTATGATCTGATGATTTCTTGAATTTCCTCAGTTTCAGTTGTTATGTCTCCACTTTCATTTCTAATTTTGTTAATTTGGATACTCTCTCTTTGCCCTCTAGTTAGTCTAGCAATCAATCTTGCTACTTTTCTCAAAGAACCAGGTCTTGGATTTGTTGATTCTTTGAACAGTTCTTTTTGTTTATATTTAGTTGATTTGTGCTCTGAGTTTGATTATTTCTTGCTGTCTACTCCTCTTGGGTGTATCTGATTCCTATTGTTCTAGAGCTTTCAACTGTGCTGTCAGGTTGCTAGTGTATGCTCTCTCCAGTTTCTTTTTGGAAGCACTCAGAGCTATGAGTTTTCCTCTCAGGACGGCTTTTATTGCATCCCATAGGTTTGTGTGTGTTGTGCTTTCATTTTCATTTAATTCTAATAAATCCTTAATTTCTTTCTTTATTTCTTCTTTGACCACGTTATCGTTGAGTAGAGCATTGTTCAGCTTCCATGTGTATATGGGCTTTTTGTTGCTTATGTTGTTATTAAAGCCTTAGTCCATGGTGATCTGATAGGATGTGTGGGAGTATTTCAATCTTACATACATTGAGGCTTGTTTTGGAAAAGTTGCCGTGGCGTGCTGAGAAGGTGGATTCTTTGGTTTAAGGGTGAAATGTTCTGCAGATGTCTATTAATTCCAATGAGTTCATAACCTCTCCTAGTTTCACTGCTGCCTTCTTCAGTTTCTGCTTCCTTGATCTGTTCACAGATGAGAGTGGGGTATTTAAGTCTCCCACTATTATTGTGTGTGGTGCAATGTATGTTTTGAGCTTTAGTAGTGTTTCTTTTATGAATATGGGGGTGCTCTTGTGTTTGAAGTATATATGTTTAAGATTGAGAATTCATCCTGATAAATTTTCCTTGTAATGAGTAAAAAGTGTCCTTCCTTATCTTTTTTTATATCTTTTAGTTGAAAATGTACTTTATTTTATATTAGAATGGTTACTCAAGCTTGGTTTTTGGGGCCCTTTGCTTGGAAGGTTTTTTCCCAGCATTTTACTATAAGATAGTGTCTTCTTTGTCTCTGAGATGAGTTTCCTATATGCAGCAAAATGCTGGATTCTGTTTATGTATCCAGTCTGATAGTCTATGTGTCTCTATTTGGGAATTGAGTCTATTTATGTTAAGAGATATTAAGGAATAGTGGTTGCTGTTTCCTGCTGTTTTTGCTTTTAGAGGTTGAATTATGTCTGTGAGTCTTTCTTCTTTGGGTTTTCTTGCTTAGTTATTTTCTTGCTTTTTCTAGGATGTAGTTTTCCTCCTTATGTTGGGTTTTCCATCTATTATTCTTTGTAGGGCTGAATTTGTGGTTAGATATTGTGTAAATTTAGTTTTGTCCTGGAATGTCTTGGTCTCTCTATCTATAGTGATTGAGAATTTTTCTGGATAAAGTAGCCTGGGCTGACATTTGTGTTCTCTTAGGGTCTGTATGATGTCCATCCAGGATCTTCTAGCTTTCATAGTCTCTGTTGAGAAGTTGGGTGTGATTCTGATTGGTCTGCCTTTATATGTTACATGTCCTTTTTCCCTTACTACTTTTAGTATTCTTTCTTTGTTTTGAACACTTTGTGTTTTGACTATTATTTGTTGGGAAGAATTTCTTTTCTGGTCCAACAATTTGGAGTTCTGTAGGCTTCTTTTATGCTCATGGTCATCTCAATTTTAAGGGTAGGAATGTTTCCTTCTATGTTTTTGTTGAAGATATTTACTGTGCCTCTTAGTTGATATTCTTTATTCTCTTATATTCCTATTATTCTTATGTTTGATCTTCCCATTACATTTTCTCTGAATGTTTTGTCTATGTTTTCAATGTTGTTCAGCCTCTGAGATTCTCTATTTCATCTCTTTTAGCCTGTTGGAGATGCTTGCATCTGTGGCTCCTGATTTCTTTTTTAGGTTTTCCATCTCCAGGGTTGCCTCTTTTAGTGTTTTCTTCATTGTTTCTATTTCCATTTTCAATTCCTTCATCTCTTTGGTTGTGTTTTCCTGTATTTCTTGGAGTGATTTTCTTGTTTCCTTTTTAAAAGCTTCTATTTGATTACGGTTGTCCTCCAGTACTTGTTTAAGGGAGTTACTCATGCTCTTCTCAAAGATCTCTATCATCATCTTGAGGTATGATTTCAAGTCTGAATCTTCTTTTTCTGGAGTGTTTGTCAATCCACTGCTTGCTGTGATGGGAGAGCTGGGTTCTGATGTTGCCAGGTTGTCTTGGTTTCCATTGCGAAAGTGTTTTTCTTTTCCTATTTCCATCCTGTTATCTGTGATTATATGTGGTCTTGTTGTCAGTGACTGGCACCTGTCTCTCCTGTGGATCTGAGGGCCTGTGAGCTCAGGAAGAAAATTGTTTCTGAGTGTTTGGCTTTTAGTGGGCAAGCAGTGAGTTCTGGTGGCAGTGACTCGGCTCTGTCTTTGTGGGCTCAGATGTGTGAGCTCTTGTGAGGCTGTTCTGGGAGCTCAGCCCTCTGCATAGGTCCTGAGTACTACTGGCAGGGACCTGGCTCTTTCTCTAGGCCAAAATGGACCCTTTTTCAGATAGCACAGTACTTTCTGCTCTCTGAGAACTCCTGGTGTGCTGTCCCTGGGCCTATGTGCCAGGCTCCCCTCTGGTCCAGGTGTAAGGGGGCCTGTAGAGTTGAACTTCAAGTACTGCCTTTCCCAGGTACATCCCAGTTCCCACTGACAAGCCTTACTGTGGGCCTGTGTGTATAGTCTGTGAGCCCCGGCTTTCTGGGAAGATCCTGATTCCCTCTGCCAGAAGTCCAGCCCTACTGATGGCCACAGAGTCACGTTTTCCGTGTGCTCTGCCTAGCCCCCTCTAAGCTTTGGTGACTCACAGTGCCATCTCACCAGGCCTGTGTCCCTGAATCTCTGCTGTTCCAGGTGTCAAAGGGCCCGAGCGTTTGGTCAGTGAACTCGGGCTTTCTGGGTGGATCCCAAGTCCCTTTGCCAGAGGTCTGTCCCCACCATGAGCAGCAAGGGTACATTTTCCGTGCACTCCACCTAGCCCTCTCTGCACTTTGGTTACTCACAGCACAATCTCATCTGGCCTGTGTATCCGGATCTCTGCTGTTCCCCATGGCCTGCTTGGGCAGTTTTTTATGACTGCTTCTATTTCTTTAGGGGTTATGGTGCTGTTTAGATGGTTTATCTGATCCTGATTTGACTTTGGTACCTGGTATCTGTCTAGAAAATTGTCCATTTCCTCTAGAATTTGTAGTTTTGTTTAGTATAGGCTTTTGTAGTAGGATATGATGGTTTCGTGAATTTTCTCAGTTTCTGTTGTTGTCTCCCATTTCATTTCTGATTTTATTATTTGGATACTTTTTCTGTGCTCTCTGTTTAGTATGACTAAGGCTTTATCAATCTTGTTGATTTTCTCAAAGACCAGCTCCTGGTTTTGTTGATTCCTTGTATAGTTCTTTTTGTCTCTATTTGGTTAATTTCTGCTCTGAGTTTGATTATTTCCTGCTGTCTACTCCTCTTGGGTGTATCTGCTTCTTTTTTACTAGAGCTTTCAGGTGTGTACTCAAGTTCTTAGTGTATGCTCTCTCCAGTTTCTTTTTGGAGGTGCTCAGTGCTATGACTATTCCTCTTAGCATTGATTTCATTGTATCCAAGAAGTTTGGGTATGTTGTGCCTTTATTATTTTTAATTCTAAAAAGTCTTTACGTTTTTTTTCTTTATTTCTTCCTTGACTAAACTGTCATTATCATAGAACATTGCTCAGTTTTCATGTGTATGTGGGATTTTCGTTGTTTTTGGTGTTATTGAAGACCAGCCTTAGTCACTGGTGATCTGATAGGATACATGGGATTATTTTGATCTTTTTGTTTCTGTTGGGGCCTGTTTTGTCACCGACTGTATGGCCAATTTTCAAGAAGGTGCTATGAGGTGCTGAAAAGAAGGTATTTCTTTCATTTTAGGCTAAAATAGTCTATAGGTGTCTGTTAAATTTATTTAGTTCATAACTTTTGTTAGTTTCACTGTGTCTCTATTCAGTTTCTGAATCCATGATTTGTTCATTTATGAGAGTTGGGTGTTGAAGTCTCCCAATATTATTGTGCGTGGTGTAATATGTGCTTTGAGCTTTAATAGAGTTTCTTTTATGAATGTGGGTTCTCTTGTTCTTGGAGCATTGATGTTCGAGACTGGGAGTTCATCTTGATAGATTTTTCTGTTGATGAGTAAAAAAGTGTCCTTCTTTGTCTTTTTTGATGACTTTTGGTTTAAAAATCTATTTTATTCAATATTAGGATGGCTACTACAGCTTGTTTCTTGGGACCATTTGCTTGGAAAGTTTTTTTTTTTTTTCAACCTTTTACTTTGAGGTAGTGTCTGTCTTTGTTGCTGAGATGAGTTCCCTGCATTCAGCAAAATGCTGGGTCCTGTTTACATATCCAGTCTGATAGTCTATGTTTTTTATTGGAATATTTATTTCATTGATGTTAGTGGATATTAAGAAATAGTGATTGTTGTTTGTTGTTGTTGTTGTTTTTGTTGTTAGAGGTAGTGTAAAACAGCAATTTCAAACCCACAACTGAGAACACTGACATGGAGAAGAGCAGCAGTGACACTCAGATGACAATGTGTGACGGGTTTCTTCACAGCTAGAGACAAACTCATGTGATACATCTCTCATGCAGTTTGGAGTGAATTGTAAAAGTGAATAACTATAATTTATGTGCTGAACCTACCCCCATTAGAAGATTATTTTGGGGGGACTTCAATATGAAGAAAACCAAGAATGTTGTGTTGGGCTGTGTTGAGCATGATTTCTCTGTAAATGAATGTTGTAGAAATGAGGACTTTGGTTGATTGAGCATTGACTTTCTTCACCACTGCAGCATTTCTCTTGACTAGCAATGTGACAATGTAACAAATGAGATTTTTTTCTTATTTAATAATAAAAAGTTGTATAGTGTTTTTCCAAAAAAAAGATTAACATTTTTAACAAATTTGTTCCTGGTTCTTTTTCCTGATCTCAATGCTCTCCCTAAAGTTTTATCAACCTTTTATCTACCACCTTCAAGTAGATTCCTGCCCCTCCTGCAGTGTCTATGACCTATAAATATATTTAACACATCTTACAACCAAGCATCAAACTGATACATCAAAATATGTTTTATAATCCTTGTGCCACATTCTAACTAAAATATTTAGTACTTTCTGCTTTACATAGAACATAAGGTCTGGAAAGAGGTAAAAAAAAAAAAAATCTGTTCTGTTCCATGTCTTTCTAAGCATAATGCTTTATTGACTCTTAGGCAAAAGATAATCAGGTACCTGAAATTTAATCTTTAAAATTTTATGCTTCAAGAAAAAAAATTAATGTTTAAAGGAGTCTTATCTGGACAAGTAAGAAGACTCAATAGGTAGAGGTGTTATCATGTATCCCTGGGACCCAACAGAAACAGGAAGAAACCTATTCCTGAGAGTTGTCCCAATCTCCACACTCATGTACTCCTGCACTCACATACACACAAGGCCATAGGGGAGAGAGAGAGAGAGAGAGAGAGAGAGAGAGAGAGAGAGAGAGAGAGAGAGAGAGAGAGAGCTATAGATAGATGATAGATAGACAGACAGACAGACTTTTATGTTAGTCCTGCTATTCATGAACTCAGAATGAATCAATGAATAACCATTTCTCCCGCAGTTTTTCTAAGGCAAAGTTTACATCCCAAGACAACTGTGGTCTCATCACTGCAGTATACAAAAGTCATCAACAAGTGTCACAGCCATGCCAGACAGACACCCAGCACATAGGGTACAGGGTCTCTATAGGAGAGATATGGTAATATAACCATTGTGGCTGTTCAAATTTGTTCCAAAGCTCTAACGTTTCAGTGGCCACAAACTCTTTTGAAGTCTTTGGAAGTTCTTTGAGGTCTTGTCTTAGAAAGAACAGTGACATGAGACAGGTAACACTCAGGGTACCTGGGTATCCCCTTTGGGAAGTTACAATTATACACAGGAGTCAGGATCCTGGATTCTAGCTCAAACAGTTGCACAGAAAAATCCTGACTTCCAGACCTCTCGTCCTTTTGTGCAGAAGTATGAATAATAAGTTCTGTCCACTTTAATTCCAAAGCAACTGTGAGATCAAATAACTGTTGGAAACACTTGTGAAAACTGTTGGGCATTAGAGAAGATAACCCTGCCAGTGCTGTTATTAGCTAAGGGTACAAAAGGATACAAGACTATATTTTCTCATGAAGTCATGTTTGAAATATCACCATTTTTAAAAGACAGGGTCTAATTCCTTGGGAAGAGTCTAGAATATTAAAGAATAAATCATTCTTTTTAAATTCACTTACTGAATTTTTAACAATCCAAATTTTGCTATAAATGGAATTCTCAGCTGGTAAACTTTAAGACATCCATTCCATAAGTATTTCTTTCCATCAGTTTGTAAAAATAAGAGAAATCCCAAAATAAAGAAACCACAAGCATTACAGTAGTAATACAGATTATTCAAAACTTTTCTAAGGTTTTGAAAGCTCTTAACTGTACATTTTCTAAGCTCTTCTTTAGTGAGATACTATAAAACATTCCAATTACCTAACTTTTGAACTGAGCTCTTTGCCTAATTGTACTACATTTTGAATGACCAACAGACAGATCAATTTTTAAAAAAACTCTTCCATAACATCAAAGGGCAAAACATTTACAACAATTGATTTGTGATTTTGTTCATTTTTTTTTTTTCGCAATTAGAGCTGCAAAGGGCTTTTTGCCTTCACTCCTGGGTGAGAAAACTGAAATACAGTCTGTACAAAGAACTCGGTGAGATGTTGCACAATCTAGAGCCTACCAGCCTCAGTTCATCACAAACAAGCCCCCGTACTACCCCAGCTCCATGCCTTAGCCGTAGTCCACTTTCCCATCATACGCAGCCAATGATCGAGAAGAAGCAATAAGGGCTGGAGAGACGGCTCGATGATAATGTTTACTGTGACAATGAGGACTATAGCTTGGATTTTTAGCATCCACATAAAATCCAGGTTTGCACAGAGAGCTGGTTGAAATGCCAGCATTGGGGAGGTACAGATTGGGACACGCTACCTAATTAGACTATCTGAATTGGCAAGCTCTGGGTTCAAGTGAGAGACCCTGTAAGTAAGGTGGAAAGTGACTCAGAAAGACACCTGACTCTCATCAACTTCTGATTATCATGTACACACATGACTTTTCCTGCACACATATGAACATGCACCCATATATATGCAAACATGCATGCAAGAATATACGCATACCACTCACACATATACATAAGTAGAGAAAATTAAAAGCCGGGCACTGCATTGAAGAACATGCTAAAATCTGAGACTTTATCTCATACCCACTGAAGCTACTACAGTATAACAGTCATCTCTTAACATTTAGTCTCACACTTTGTTCTCACGCTGGACCTGACCAGCTTAAAGTCATCTACCAGACAGGCCTTAGTAGATGCTCAGATTAAATCACTCTCAAACTCCTCAGTTTGGCAAGTGTTTCTCTGTGCGGTCCTGCCCTCTGACTCCAAAATGTAACTTTACAAAAATAGGGCCCTGCTGTATAGCTTATTCGTCAGCACATAGGATACTCCCTGACACTGAGAACATATTCAGTAAATCTATGTGAACAAAAATCAAATGCAGAATCCTGACTATTACCCCTGCCTCTGTGCACTGGCAATTGTTTCTCGTAGATCTTTAGTACCATGCATTTAACCCCTAACAAGATTCAGCATGTTCTTGTATTAGCTAGGTTGACCATTTGCTTTTTTCTGTATTCTAGGAGAAAAGCCCCTTTTTGTTCTTGGATGTAGGTTATTTCTTCAAGTTGAGAACTTTTCAAATTGTATGAATTTTTCCAGTTTTGGAGAAATCAAAATGTATCTAGCTTTTCCTACCCTCTTCTACTCAGACTGCAATGGGCCCAGACCCTCTGATGTCTGCTTGCCCAAAACCTCTTCCTCAAAGTGTTCTTTAAAAGCTTTCAAGGATGCACTGGTGTTTTTTAACGCAAAAGCTATTTTTAAAATAATAGTCCAAGGATGGCGGGATTGGGGTCAGGGGTGGAGGGGCTGAGGGTGCAGTAGGGGTGTGGTGTCGGTGAGAACACTGAATCAAATAGAAAAGACTGAAACCTCTTGCCTGCTTGGCTTGTCTAGATGTGGTTAAAAGTCACTGTTTAAGCTCTTTATATGGGACTGATTTGCCTAATGGGCCCCACACTGGGTATTCCTCACAAGGAACTAAGAGTTTTCTATGATAATGTAACAATAAACTTCATTTGTTGATATGATCATTGTTCTGTGCATAGGAGAAATCACTGGGGAGAGGGAAAGGATCTCGGTGTCCCTTGCTGAGTGAATTAGGATCTAACACTAGGATGCTGGTTGCTGACTACATGGGATGCAAAGCCTGAGCCCACGGAAGCTGGACGAGAGGATGAAGTTCCACAAGCACCTTTTCTTTTGAAGTGGCCCCAAACCTTAAAGTCTGCATTTCATTTGGAAAAAAATCTGCTAAAACCACTTCCCATATGCAGCCCATCTGGAGGACTATAATCTAGTCTCGCCTGCAGCAAACCGGCAGTAACCACACTAGCCTTTCATCTCAGATCCCCAAGCTATCGACAAACATTAATTAATGCCCCCAACACACCTGGGATGTAGGGGAGTATTATTATCTGTGGCTCACAGATGAGGAAATCCAGACACCAAGAGGTTAAATGGCTTGCCTTAGGCCACAGAGCTAGCTAACAACTGCAAGTTTCCACACTGACAGTGGGCCCTCCAAGCCAGCGGGAGCTCTGAGAAACTCTGAAACCATCTTCTATGAAACAAACCATTACTGAGGCAGACTGTAGCCAACTTATTTGCCTCTCCCATTGTCTCTCCCTCAAGACACAACATAAATGAACTCAGTCCCCAATCTTAAAGAAACACACAAGGCAGGCTCAGGAGGTGAGAAGGAAGACCTGACTTCAGACCCTAGCTCCCACATAAAAGTGTGGTGCTGAGTGTGAGTCTGTAAAGTCAGTGCTACAGGAACAGAGACAAGTGGATCCTAGCAACCCACAGAATAACCGCCTTAACTAAATCAACATGTTCTATGTTCAATGAAAAAACCCTGCCTGAAAAATATGGTGAAGGCCCCCAGTCTGGCCTGCATTTCCTGAGAAGCCAGAGGCCCCTCTAGCCAGGGAGGCAGATAGCCAAACTACAGATCTTCCCCTCCTTCCCCTCCTCCAAATTCACCACCCCCAGTCTCACCTCCATCTAGGTAGCAGGCCATCAGTTAAAGCCTCCTCCTCCTCCCCATCTCCAGTGGCGCACTCTGGATTTTCCCCTCTAACCTTTGTCCCCAACCATTCTGTGATTCCAGCTCCCAGGTCAAGCAGGCTTTCTCTGGGCACACACCAACAAGCCCGATAAAGAAGCAAGTAGGCCAGAAAAGCAGGTAAGAGAGCTTTCGATCCTAACTTTCCCTCCTTGTCTCCAAATCCAGTGCCCCAGCCTCATCCTCAGCTCTGAAGAAGACTACATCTTATGGCTTCTCCTCACTCTCTGTCCCTATTCCCAGGGGACCTAGCAAGCCCTTATAGAACACCCTGCTTCATTCTCACTTGTGAACATCCTCAGGCCATCCCTCCTAGCCCATTCCATCCCTAAGTGTCAGCTCCCAATACCTAGAAATATATTTTGCATGGTACCACTAGTGGCTACATCTATCAGGGTCCCAAAAAAATTCATACCAAGCAGCACATAATCACGACTCTCTCCTAAGAACCAGAAAGGGCAAAAGAAACCAAGGAAAAAAGCACTCGCCCAATAAAGACCAGACCAGGCATCAGCACCTCGTCTTCCCAAGCCCAGATGCTAGATGCCACGGTAAAAACACAACCAATAACATCCAGGATAAAACGTTTTCATTAGACCCTAGCAATCCTGTTACAGTAGGCCCTGAGAATCCCAACACAGCTAAATAACAAGTACAAGAAAGAGGTCTTAAAATAGTCTTTCTGAAGACAAAAGAGGTCCTCAAAGAGGAAATGAATAAACCCCTTAAAGAAATCTATGAAAATGCAAACAGTGAAAGAAAATAAATAAAAAAGTTCAAAGCCTGAAAGTAGAAATGGATCCAATAAAAACCCCAAATGAAGGAAACCTGGAAAGGAAAACTAAGAACTCAAACAGGAACCTCAGAGAAAAGCCACACAAATAGAACACCAGGCTCTCTAGAAAGACTCTCAGGCACTGATAGAAGAATTGGATACTTCTGTCAAAGAAAATGTAAATCTAAAAAACATTCTAGTGCAAAACATCCAGGAAATCTGGGACACTGTAAAAAGACCAAATCTACAAGTTAATAAGAATAAAGGTAGAAGAAGAAATGAGCAAAGGCACAGAGAATACTTCCAACAAAATCATAAAAGAAAAATTTCATAGTCTAAAGAAGGAGGTTCCTATTAAGATACAAAATAAATGATAAAAGTCTTGGAAAAATTAGGAATCCAAGGCCCATACCTAGACATAGTAAAAACAATATACAGCAAACCACTAGCCAACATCAAACTAAATGGAAAGAAACTTGAAGCTGTCCCATAAAAATCAGGGACTATACAAGGCTGCCCACTCTCCCCCTACCTATTCAATATAGTACTGGAAGTCCAGGCAGGAACAATTAGAAAACAAAAAGAAGTCAAAGGGACTCACATTGGAAAATAAAAAGTAAAAATATCACTATTTGCAGGTGATATGATAGTTTGCTTAAGTGGCCCCAAAAATTTCACCAGAGGACTTTTACAACTAATAAACAATTTCAGCAAAGTGGCTGGATATAAAATTAACTCAAGCAAATCAACCACCTTCTTCTATGCCACTAAAGGCACTGATTGCTCCTCCAGAGGTTTTGAATTTACTTCCCAGCAACCACATGGTGGCTCACAACCATCTGTAATAGGAAACAATGCCCTCTTCTGATGGGTCTGAAGACAGCTACAGAGTACTCACATACATACAATAAACGAATCTTTAAAAAATAAAATAAATAGAAAAATATATTTCCAGTAAATGGACCTAAGAAGCAATCTGATATAGTCATTTAAATATCTGACAAAATAGACTTCAAACCAGAACTAACTAGAGGAGAGACTGACTAGAGAGTAGGGACACTATATATTCACCAGAGGAAAAAAATCCACCAAGCAGACATTTTAATTTTTAGCATCTATGTGGCAAACAAAAGGGTATTCAAATTTACAAACGAAACACTGCTGCAGCTTACATCACTTATTGGCCTTCACACGCTGGACATAGGAGACCTCAATACTCAATAATCTCACCAACAGATATATGTCATCCAGACAAAAATGAAACCAAGAAATGATGGAGCTAACTGGAATTGTAATCCAAATAGACATACTTGAACATAGAAGAAAACTGAAATAATACTCTGCCTCCAATCTCACCATGTGGATAACAACAACAGCAGAAAATTTTTTAAACAAAAACAAATTTTTTCATTTTAATTTATTTGTGTGTGTGTGAGCATGCACACGCATGTGAGTACACATATCTTTGTGTGCTTGTAGAGGCCAGAGGAGGCACCGAGTGTCTTCTTTTTTTTTTTTTTTTTTTTTAGGTATATACATAAATAATAGTTATCTTTATAATACCAAAAAATTAGAAAATAAGGGATCAAAGAGAGTTTCATCCCATGTGATAATTGCAGGCCAGCTGACAGGTACTTACTTGTCAGTGGGAATGGAGGAAGGGCATCTGAAACCTGCACATGGCACTTGTTACCAAGGATGTCATGTTGTGACTTCCCACACTCTGAGAAGAATGGAGGTAACAGCAGAAATCTTATAAACACCAAAAAACTGAAACTCATTGCTAAGTAAGAGATAGATAGGTAGATAGGTAGATAGATAGATAGATAGATAGATAGATAGATAGATAGATAGATAGATAGATAAGCAGGCAGGCAGGCAGGCAGGCAGGCAGGCAGACAGACAGACAGACAGACAGACAGACAGACAAACAGGAATGAAGGATTTCTAGAACAAAAAGAAAACGAACACACATGTCCAAATGTACGGGACACGATGAAGGTGTTTCTAAGAAGCAAGTTCATTACACTAAGTGCCTATGTAAAAATACTGGGAAGATTATATACTGTAACTTAGCACATCTGAGCACTCTAGATCAAAAAGGAGTATCACGTCCAAATGGAGTAGATAGCAGGAAATAATCAAGATGAAAACAATAAATTAGAAACAAACAAACAAAAATAATACCAAAAAAATCAATGAAACAAACATTTGGACCTGTGAGAAAATTAGTAAGATTAGCAAACCTTTATATAAATCAAAAGGCAGAGAATATCCAAATTAATAAAATTAGAAAGGAAAGGCATGGATGAAATCCAGAGAATCATAAGAACATCCTTATAAACCTTTATTCCAGAGTTAAATCAAGATCTCATAAGCAATTTAAACAGACCTTTAAACCCTATAAAATAGAATAGTTTAAAGTCTCCCAATTATAAAAATCCCAGGGCCAGCTGCTTTTAGCACAGAATTCTACCAGACTTTCAAAACAGATTTAATGCCAATACTTTTCAGATTATACCACAAAACAGAAACAGAAAAAACACTGCCTAATTCATTTTATGAGGACACAGTTACCCTGATACCTAAACCACACAAAGACCCAACAAAGAAAAAGAATTACAAATTCCCCTTATAAACATAGACTCAAATTTTCATAATAAAATACTTGCAAATGAAATGGAAAAACACATCAACCATGATCAAATAGGCTTCATCCCAGAAATAAAGGAATGGTTCAACGTATGTAAATAGATAAATGTAATCTACTATATAAACAAACTGAAAGAGGAAATAGCACATGATTTTTTTTTATTGGATGCAGAAAGTGCCTTTGACAAATCCAATATCCCTTCATGATAAAACTTCTGGAAAGATCAGAGATACAATGAGCATACCTCAACATAAGGAAGGCAGCTTACAAGGATATAGCATCAACTCAAATGGAGACAAATTCAACACACTAAATTCCACTAAAATTAAGATCAAGAAAAGTTGTCCACTTTCTCCATAATGATTCAGTAAGACAACTGAAGATTTTAAGAGACTACAGCTTGGAAAGGAAAAAGTAAAAATATCTTTATTTGCAGGTGATATAATAGTGTACATAAGGAACCTTAAAAATTCCAATGCAAAACTTTTATAGCTGATAAACACCTTCAGAAAAGTAGATTAATATAAAATTAACTCACAAAAAATCAATAGCCCTCCTATCTACAAATGTCAAAGGGACTGAGAAGGAAATCAGAAAACAACACTCTTTACCATAGCCTCAAATAATACACAATACCATTAGATAACTCTAACCAAGCAAGTAAAAGATGTACATGATTAAAAAACAAATCAAAACTTTAAGACACTAAAGAAAGGAATTGAAGCTATTAGAAGATGGAAATTTCCCCCATATTCATAGATCAATAAGAGTAATGTAATAAAAAATGGCCATCCTACAAAAAGCAATTTACATATTCAATGCAATTACCATCAAAATTTCAAAGCAATTCTCTCAGGCCTTGAAAAGATAATCTCCAGGTTCGTATGGACACACACACACACACACACACACACTAACAGCTTAGAGGTTAGCTAAAACAGTCATGGATAATAAATAGCTGTTGGAATTATGACTCAATTTCAAGTTATTCTACAAAGCTCTAGTAATAAAAGCAGCATGGCACTGCCACAAAACAGACACAGCAATCAATGGAATCCAACTGAAGACCCACACATAAATCCACACATCTTTGAACACTTGCTTTTTTTATGATAAAGCCAGAAAGACACACTGTAGAGGAAAAAAGAGAGACAGGATCTTCAATAACTGGTGCTGGTAAAATGGCACAGCTGTATGTAGAAAAAAGAAAAATGGATCCATACTGCACAAAACTGAACTCCAAATGGATCAAACACATCAACGTAAAACCAGATACTCTGAACCTGGTTCAGAAGAAAAACTAAGGAGTAATAGGAAAGACTTTCTGAACAGAATACTATTAGCACAGGCTTTGAGATCAACAATTAATAAATAAATGGGACCTCATAAAATTGAAACACTTCTGCATGGCAAAGGAATCTGTCATTCAAAGAGGCAGTCAACAGAATGGGAAAAAATTTTTATCAACTACACATCCAATAGAGAGTCAATATGCAAAGTATACAAATAACTCAAAAAATAGCTATAAGAAAATAACATGAATAAAAACGTGGTACAGGTATAAACAGAGACATCTTGAAAGTGGAACCTCAAATGGTTGAGAAACTCTTTTAAAACATCCACAAACTACTTTGAGATTTCATTTTACACATGTCGGGATGGCCAAGATCAATAAAGTAAGTGACATCTCATGGTGCTGAGGATGTAGAGTAAGAAGAATCCTCACTCAGTCTAGTGGGAATTCGGTGAAGTTGTTCCACAGGGACCTGGGCATCCATCTACCTCAAGATCTAACTATACCGCTGTTGGCTATTTGCTCAAAGGATGCTTCATCCTACCGCAGAGACAGTTGTTCAACCGTGTTCATTGCTTCTCTATAGTAGCCAGAAATTAGATGTCCCTCAACAGAACAATAGATAAAGACAATGTGATACATTCACACAATGAAGTATTGCTCAACCATTAAAATAAAAGGAAATCATTAAATTCTCAGGTAAAAGGATGGAGCTTTTTTGAAGTTTTCAAACAAAACATACTGGCTGAGGTAACCCAGACCCAGAAAGAAGTCAAATAGGGTGTGTGTTTACTCATATGTGGACATAAACTGTTAAGTCCATGATAACCAAACTATAACGCACACAGCCACAGAGATTACATATAGAGTAAGGGACTAAAAGGAGCATAGATAGACCTTCCTAGGAAAGGGAAATAAAATAAATAGTTGTTTATGGATGGAGCAGAAGGACCAGTGTGAAAGGGGGTGAAGAGGGAGAAGAGTGGGGGAATATAGAGAGAGCTAAAATTAAGGCCCATTTGAGGGGTAGCATGGAAATCTAACACAGTAGAAGCTTATGTATATGGTATAAATCAAATCACTAAATAATAAAGGAGACAGAGCCCTAACTGGGCATTTCTTGTCAACAAATGAAGCTCCCAGTACCAGGACTGGGTTACATCTAATTGAAATGTTGGCTAAAGGAGTCCCACGGGAACCTCCAAACAGCTCAGGAGGTTACCAATGCTAGGTTACTCTCCACAGCTGACAACAAGGACCCATTGGCAAAGACACCACCTACATAATTCACTGACATTAAGAAGTCAAGCTGGTGTCTACATAGGCTTCACTCCTGTGTACAAGTGTCTTTGGTACAGGAAGGGACGTGGCACAGTACCAAAGGGGAAACATAAATACCAACCGAACTACAAACGGATCTATCTACAACACTGCTCAGCCTGCAAGATATGCACAAAGCTTGTGGGAGTAACCAACTAATGTCTGATTTGACTGAATGCCCAATCCATAAGATGGAACCCACACATGTGACTGTATGACTAAGAGCCTAAGAGTAGATAGCCTGAGGACCTAGAGTCAAACTAAATACTACTAAAAACATAACGTAGCAATAAAATTACTCCTAAAGACAGTACACTCATAGATAAGTGTCTTGCTCAGATATCTTCAGAGAAGCTTCTTCCTGCACTAGATGGGAGCAAATAGAGATCTATAGCCAGGCATTACACAGAAAGTGAGAAACCTTGGGACACTCAGCCACAAATGGGATATTTCCATCAAATCCCTCACCTCTGGGCTCAAGGAACCCTGAGGAAGAGGAGGCAAAAAGTGTAAGAGCTAGAGGGGCTGGGGGACAGCAAGAAAACAAGCCCCTGTAAATCTACATAAGCAGCACACTTATGAACTCGTAGATACTGAGGAGGCAGGCACAGAACCTGTATTGGTCTGTACCAGTTGAGGTCCTATAGCTGAAAGAAGTAAACACATTTCTCCATCTCTAACCCAAAAGCTATCTCTAATTGACCACCACCTGGAAATAAAAATTAAGTTTCCTCCGGGTCTTACTGGGGAAATGCACTACTCTGAAGGATAGGCTGCGTTCCCAGTAGTCAATGCCAACAGACAATGATCTCAGCAGCCTCTCTGGAGGGCCCTTGTCTCATAGCATCAGATCAGGACTCTTCCTTTTTAAATTTTCTACCTTATTATTTTCATTTATACACTTCCTCTTCTCTATTTTTACTAATTTTCAGGTCCTTCACATATGTATTATGGTTTCCATTTTTATGGGACTCCTGAGTGTGTGAATGGGTGGGTTTATTTCTTGTGCCTGCTCTTGGGCTTTTCTCCTATTTTTTTTAATTCAAGTTCAAAGTGTTGATTTTTGTTTTATCTTATTATATCATATTTTATTTTATTTAATTATTGTCCCATAGAAGTCTGTTTGTTTTCTAATTAGAAACAGAAAGGAATGGATCTGAATGGGAAGGAAGTAGTGAGGAGTTGGAGTAGTATTGTTGCAATATCCTTTTCAACCCAATCGCCAATTTGTTGCATTTTCCTCTTTAACCCAAATAAACCCATTCAATGAAAACACAACTCAGTAATTAGGAAAACAAGCTGCAGATTTCCCACTGCACTCTCTATTCCCTCCTAGGAGATCCCGTATCACTTGTCAACTGTCCTCCTGTTCCCGTTCCTTCCTCTCCTTCTCCTCCTCTGACTCCTCCTCTTCCGTTTCCGCTCCTTTTTCCCACCTCCTCTCCTTCTCCAATTATGTATTGCCTTAACATAAATCTACATAGTAGAAGGAAGAAAAACTATAATTAGAATATACTATGTGAGGAAAGTATCTAAAGGAATAATTACACAGGAAAAAAGTAAGGTATAGGTGCTGGAGAAATGGCTAAGAGCACTGGGTGCTTTTTCTGAGGACCAAGATTTAATGCCCAGAAGCCATATGGTGGTTCAAGGCATCTGTGACTCCCATCCCAAGGGATCTGATGCCCTCTTCTGGTCCCCAAGGGCACTGTGCACACATGTTACATAGACATACCTGCAGATAAACCATCCATGCACATAAGTCACTTGACATCAATCTCTGGCCTTCACACACATGCACACAAACAGAGAGAGAGAGAGAGAGAGAGAGAGAGAGAGAGAGAGAGAGAGAGAGAGAACCTGATTATTTTCCTTTCGTGACTTTCCTGCAATCATTCAATACAAATAGAAACAATCAGCTTGCTTCATCCAAACTTTGTGCAATTTACATTTTGATCACCTACTATGTGCCACTTTGGACTAGCTTCCACCTTCTTTCCAGAAAAACAAAGTATGACTTCAGAAAAATAGCCATTGCAAGGCATGGGCCATATAGATATTGGAAACTTATTAAGGGTGGTTTCCCTCTTGTCTGAAGCTTAACATGACACCTCAAATGTGAGCAATCACATGATCGCTGCACACAGAGCAGCCTGCCTACCAGTGTCACAAAGCGTGGCAACCCACCCAGCTTTCAAACCCATGAAGAATCTAGCAGCGATGTCACTAAGTCTTAATCCCAATCAACATGCCCAACTCGCGGAGCACACATCTCAGCATTACATAAAGTACTACACTGAATACTTGTTACCATTTCCACAGAGGCCGCACTGGTTTCCTCTTTCACAACCAAAGAACGAGGCTTGTCATGCTGAAGGTGGTGGAGCCAAGATCAAAACCCAGGTCTGACCATGAAGCCTATTCTCTTGGTGTGTTTTACTTCTTCACAGTAGTTAAAGATTTCTTTATCAACCCTCTCTCCTTCATTTGCTAGATCTTTGCTCTCTTGGCACCTTTAATGAAGGTAGCACATTAGACAGGCATCTCCCACAGGAGAATGAAACTAGTCGCCACCTCTGGTTCCCTACGGAGTAAGCAACACAGCCACATTTTGGATAGTTAGAGCACCAATTACCAACCTTTGAGAAAATCTATTGTTTATTCTGTGTTAGAGGAAGACCCCTGCTTGAAGTGAAGCTTCTGATTTAAGAAGCATTTTGAGCTGGCCTGGTGCAGATGCCTTTAATCCCCACACGTGGGAGCAGACAGATCTCTGAGTTTGAGGCCAGCCTGGTCTACAAAGGGAGTCCAGAAGGCTCTGTTACACAGAGAAAACCCTGTCAAAGAAAAAGAGGAAGAGGAGAAGAATAGGAGGAGGAGGAAGAGGAAATGGTTGCTCATTTTGAGTATAATATTCTACAAGCTGCACATAGCCGGAATTAAGCTGTATACAATAAAATGTACATAAAGCTGGGCTTCAATGCAGAAACTTTCCTGATATAAGAAAGTTGCTAAATCCACAGGCACTGGCCCAGTGGTCTAAATAATTCATTACAAACAAAGGCTCCTGCCCACTTCCTACACAGTCAGCCCTAGAGAGAACATGGTTCAAGATCTTCAGGCTTCATATCTGCTGTCCAGCCATTTGGAAGGGAAGGGGAGTGAGATGAACAGACCATTTTCTTTAAGGGTACAGACCGAGTGCCTGTTCCCACTCTATTGTCCACATGCAGACATGGCCACTCCTACTGTAAGGAAAGCTGAAGCACATGGCCTTTGTTCTGACAGCTGTAAAATTGGGGGGGGGGGTTGTTTGTTTTTTATTGCTATGGGAGGAAAACAAGTTGCCTGTGAAAAAAATTTTAGAGCCTCTGCCACACTGATAACATTAAAAGGTGGTTGTTGGGATTCTGTAAACTCCATGCCTCAGTTACCTAGCAACAGCCAGGTATACCCCACCCCTCAATTACCCAGCAGTGGCCAGGTATGCTCCGCCCCAGTGACCTGACACTATAAAAGGAGCTGCTTGACCCCTCCTCTCTCTCTTGCTCTTGTGCTCTTGCAGCCTTGCTCTCCCACTCCTACCCCTCCTCTTCCCTTTCCCTTCCCCCTCTCTCCCATGTGCTCATGGCTGGCCTCTACTCCTCTACTTCTCTCTCTCTCTCTCTCTCTCTCTCTCTCTCTCTCTCTCTCTCTCTCTCCCTCTCTCTGCCTCTACCACCCTCTTAACCCTCCCATGACCTGAATAAACTCTATTCTGTACTATACCGTGTGGCTGGTCCCTCAGGGAAGGGATTCCCAACATGGACCCCCCAGAGGCATCTCCCTTGCCCTCAGGCCTCGCCGCACCTCCATGGGCCATATGCCCCCCACTCTCTTCATCCTTCCCCTAACATTGGTGCCGTGACTCAGATAGTCATCTTTTCACAACATTGGTGCCCCGTGACTTTTCCTTTCAGTGACTTTTCCTTTAATTGGTGCCCCGTCATCTTTTCCTTACAGTGGTAAAATGGAAACATGGCATAGAAGGAATTAATTTCCCTGGATGCAGGCAATGCTGTTTTTAAAATGAAGACCCAAATACTGAACAAACAAAAATCTGACTTTTTGGTGATGTTCAAAGCACGAGCTGTCTTTGGCAGGGACTTAGTTAAGGCCATAGCACTCAGCCGTCCATGTGGCTCAAGGTTCTCTTCATTATCTCATGAGGCTAGAAACGCCATCACCTGTTGATTTACCTCAACCAAGTCTTTACAAAATGAGCACGTGCCTCAGGCTGACGGGAACATCTGTCTCAGCACATTTTCAGTTAGTCACATCCAGTTTCTGATGTCTGAGGCTGAAGGATTGGGGGAGGGGGACCACGGGGCAAAACCAGGGAGAAGTAACCTTGGATTTGAATTGGGAAGAAAGCAGACAAGAGCATTCTGGGTTACTTCCTAGAGTGACTCGGGGCAGTTAAGAGTAGAATTCGTCTGGGGAAAGGGAGAAGGCAGAGAAGAACAATGAGGAAAGAAAGGGGGAGGCACAAAAACTCAGGTGGGAGCTGATACAGCATCAGGAATTTATTTCATCATCGTGAACATTCTTCTAGAGTCAGCTATGAAATATGCAAGAAAATTATAAAAAGAATTATAAAAAAATTATAAAGAGAATTCTCTTTAAAGTAGAAGGGGCAGGCAGGGACTCCAAAACCATGTGCTTATAATTCGACAGTGTTTTGTTTGCATTTAACAAAAGAAATTGTATTCTTTGAGCTGGAATGTCTCTCTGTTACTGTTTGTGAAGTCTGAGCTCTCACCTAACAACAAAAGTGGCTTTATACTTGTCACTTAGACAGGTAGCCGCTGCTCCTTCCCTTTCACACAGAAGGAAGCTACGAGGCTCAGAAGTCTTAGGTGAGTGTCGGGACTCCTAATAGTAGCAGCAGAGACAGACTCCACACCTAAGAAGCCAGACTCCAGGCTCAGTCCCTAACCCTGACATTTGGAAGGCATGTCGATAATTTACATAAAGGCCAAGGCAGGGTTCTCCTAGTCCTTGACTTTTGGATTCTTTCCTCAGTAAGACTGTGAGTGAAGTCAGTTTTCACTGCTCCAGGTGGTGTCCTTTCTGGAGCTGGTCTGCAGATTCCTCCCAGACTCACCTCCTCTGCACAGCAGGAGAGGCGTCAATGGTGCCGCCTACTGGTGAGAAAGAGGAACTCACTCATCAGACTCACCTTTCCCGCTTCAGGGGCTGTATTAGGCAGAATGTGTTTACTCCTTTGAGTCCAGAGTCGTCCAATTCCGCTCTAATCTTTCTTTCAGCTCCTCGCGTGCTCCCATCCTCCTTAGCTGCTGTAGGAGGGAGGGAAGGAGTGAAGGAGGGAGGGAGGAAGTGAAGGAGGGAGGGAGGGAGTGAAGGAGGGAGGGAGGGAGTGAAGGAGGGAGGGAGGGAGGGAGGGAAGGAGGGAGGGAGGGAGGGAAGGAGGGAGGGAGGGAAGGAGGGAGGGAGGGAGTGAAGGAGGGAGGGAGGGAGGGAGGGAGGGAGGGAAGGAGGGAAGCACTCTCTTCCCTTCCCCATTTATTTTTACTAGTCAGAAAAGTTAACCTGTCATCTGGGGAACAGCAGGTTCTTGAGTCAGACACAGCTGCATATGAATTCCAAATGGCACAACCTCTCTAAATAGAAGTTCTCAAATCTATAAAGTGGAGAGGTTAACTCGGTGAATTCAAACAACTTTCTAAAGCACTTCATAAGTAAGAATATAAGGACTATCGCTCATCCACAAATGCAGAACATGCTGCTGTCTGCAGGCAAGGGAAAGCCAGGCTTGCCGGTTCTGTTGGCTCTACTAAAGGACCAGTCTGTGTAATAACTAAAGCCTGCAAGGTACCAGCAAGTCCTTACAGGCATCCATCTACCTTAATGGACTTCTTACTGTAAGTGCATGAGAGTTCCTCTTTACAGCAGATAAAATGGGCTAGCCTTGGCATACTCACGGGCAGACTACTTCCAAACAGGTGTCTGCTAACTTCCAAAGAGCCATAAAGTAGGAGCCTCAAGGTTTGCTTTTAAATCTGGGAAAAGTAGAACACAGTTGATCTTTTTTTCCTAATGAGGAGCTCTACGTAGGTCTGCTCACAAAATAAAACAGTGTCGCACAGGAAAAAAAACCCTGAGACTCAACCTGGCCCTCAACACTGCCTCTTGCTGCAAGTAGAATGTGGGTGTGTCATAACACCCACTGCAGACAGAGCAGTGGGTGACACACATGGACCATTACTTCATGTCATTTACCAAGACGTCCTGAGATCAGCTAAACTAAGAGAGAACATTTTTTCAGCAAATGATGTTGGGCCAGGTGGCCACCCGTGTGAACTGAACTCACTTTGACCACTTCCCAGCACTATAAAAAGGAATCGAGCACAGACCACATGCTTAGAATCTTAGAAACTGAATCAGTAAGCTTCTGAAACAAAATATAGAACAAAGTCAAGTCAAAATTTCTCACACATCCCCAATCTCATGAGACACAAAAGGCAAACTTGATGAGCTCAACTTCATGCATAATTGAAAACTATTCATGAAAAACATTTGCAAAAACATTTTTAAAGCCACGGACTTTGGAAGGCAGGTTGGGAAACTCTTTAGAAGTTTGTCCTATGCCTACCATGTGACAAAGCAATGGCCATCTAGGTACAAACAAAGGAAAACACATGTTCACAAAGAAATCCAAGTGCGAATGTTGCCAGAGGTTCTTGTCAAAGCCACCCACGTGGAAACAAGTAGTGCCATCTAAGTGGTGGGGACCAAGCTGGTGAGAAGGAAGGTGGAGATGTGTGAGCCGCCCTAAAACATGGCTGCAGGAGACCAGAACGTTAGCCCCGGCGACACACGTGGTGGTGTATTCTTTACTGTGGTCCAGTTCTCTTAAGAAACTGTTGACACAGGGTTCGCTTCTAGTTCCGTGTTTGTCATAAGCAACCCATAAAGAGAATCTCTGTATATGTCTCCCCTCACAGGAGACAAAGACAACCCCGTCAGTAAATCCAATTCTTCCTCTACTGAAACCCAAGCTTGTGTGCGTGTCCCAGAGACGAGCTCAGGGATCCCTGGGTTCTTCTCTGGAAGCATCACATTAATCAAAGTTCTTTCTACTCTTTGCTGTTGTTCTTTAATGTACATATTGGGCCAGTGGCTAAACCTAGCCATGTTAGAACTTCTGGAGCCATGGCTCCTACTCCAAAACTCTGGTGGCAGCAGTGAACACTCTTTGAAGTTGTCCTTCTGAGGGTCATTGTTTCGCCTTTGCTCAACATCCTAAATTTTAAAAAAATCTGCCCCAAATGATAAAAACATCAACTGATGAAGACTAGAAGCTATCATCCTGAGTGAGGGAACCCAGACACCGAAGAATATACATGGTTTACACTCACTGGTAAGTAGATATCAGACCAAAAGCTCAGAACACCCATGATACAACCCACAAACTACATGGAGGTTAAAGTGAAGGAAGACTAAAGTGCAGATGCTTCAATCCTACATAGAACAGGGAACAAAATAATCACAGGAAGAGATAGAGGGGGAGAGAGAGACCTTGGAGGAAGACAGAAGAGGGAGAAAAAAAGGAGGAGAATGAACAGGTATTGGAAGGCACAAGAAAGAAGTACAGAGGGTCAGGAAATTGAACAGAAGCATATAGCAGTGGGTAATGGGGAACTGGGAGTAGCCACTAGAAAGCCCCAGACTCCAGGGAAGCAAGAGGCTCCCAGGACTCAGTGGTGATGAGTTTAGCCAAAATACCCAACAAGGACGGCAGAGGACCTATAGAGACCCCCTCTAGTAAATAGGCATTGCCCCAAGTTGAGGGATAGACCCACCCATGCAGTTCAAAATTTTTAACCCAAAAATGTTCCTGTCCATATGAAAGACAGGGACAAAAAATGGAGACTCAAGGAAAAGCCATCCAAGGACTACCCCACGTAGGAATCCATCCCAGACACTAAACACCCACACTATTGCTGATACCAAGAAGAGCTTGCTGACAGGAGCCTGATATGGTTGTTCCCTGAGAGATTCTACCAGCACCTGATAAATACAGATGAAGATCCTCAGACTGAACTCATGGACCCCAATAAAAGAGCTAGGGGAAGGGCTGAAGGAGCTAATGGGAATTGCAACCCCATATGAAGAACAATATCAACTAACTGGGCCACCCAGAGTTCCCAGGGACTAAATCACCAACCAAAGAGCACACGTGAAGGGAAACAGGACTGTAGACACATATGCAGCAGAGGATGGCCTTGTCTGACATCAGTGGGAGGGGAGGGAGGCTTGATGCCCCAGCGTGGGGGGGGGGTGCTAGAGGAGTGAAGTGGAAGTGGGTGAGTGGGTGGAGGAGCACCCCCATAGAGACAGAGGGGAGGGAGAGGGGGAAGATAAAATAGCATTGTGGAGGGGTAACAGGGAAGGGAGATAGCATTTGAAAGGTAAACAAATAAAATGGTTAAAAAGGATAAATTAAACATTTGTTGATTTGGATATATATATATTATTATTTGTAGGTAATCTATAAAGATGTATTTTGTTATAACAACAAAAAAATAAGTAAAATTCTCCTGGAAGAAAATCAACTGATAAATATTCTTTTAGACTTATAGAGCCAGAGTGTCTGGTCACCTCAAATTATATCAGAGAATTAATATTTTTCTAGAGAAAACAGGAAGTAATATCACCAGGAAGGTGATAGTGCCACCAAAGAAAAAGGCATTTTCCTTGAATAATGGGGACCTGTTCTGCATGGTGAATTCCACCTGTCATCCACGGTACTTCCTTCCCCCTCTCCAACAGTCCTTTCCTCTACGTGAGTTCCCCAGAACAGTGTTTTTGGGGGACACTAACACCTTTTTTTTTTTAACTCTTAGTGTACCATCCTTGAAAAACCGAACTTCCTTCCCAACAACCACTGGCTTCCGGATCAGCTTTCAAACATCAGACAGATGGATTTGGGTTCAATGACAGTTTGCTTTCTTAGAAGCAATTAAGAAGAGAAACGCAAACAAAACCTCAGTAACTCCTATAGAGGGTAAAGGCTCCTTCACATCTCGTAAACATTCTAAATTAAATAAACCCCAAGTCCAAATGTTAGTGCCTCGCGAGCTGAGTATGGCAGCTCACAGCGCTGAGCGCTGGGAAATGTCGGGTGTCTGCTGTCATGTCACTGACAGGAAGCAGCTGCTTGGTTCCACTGCCCAACATCTTAAAGGAGGATCATGATTCCTATCACCAGCTTTGAAAATGGCAACTTCAAAATTCAAGGCACAATTTCGACTAAATACAGATCATTTTTTTTTCACCAGCATAAAACTGATTAATCACAAGTCAAACCATCATAAGTGGGAGAAAATCTGCAGATGGAGATACCCAGAAAATAAGAAGTAAATCCCCAAGTTGTAGCCCTGACTTCAGCTGTAAACATGAAAGTCAAAGGAAGACAGACATGTACTGAGACAGATTTATGTAGGCAAGCAGGAAAGCCGGTGAGCCCGTGTGCTATCTTGAATGAGAACTGTCCCCTGCAGTCTGGAGCATTTGAACACGGTGTCCCCAGTGGGTAGTCCTGTTGTGGAACCTCGGAGAGGTGGAGCCTGTCAGGATGTTTCTTTCTTTGTCGTCTATGTATTTTTATTCCGCTCTAGCAAATTCCCTGCTTGTGAGTTTAATTTGAACATTTTCATAAATTCTTTTCAGTTTTTCTCTAGTTACAATTTTTAGGCTCATGATAAAGGGAGGGGGGAGTCAATAGGATTTCTCTTTCTTAATTCATTGAAACTTCTGTGGAAAATGTTCCCAGTGCACCTGAAAAGAACCTGTACTCGACTATTGTCCCAAGGAGTGTTTTAGAGGTTTATTAGGCCCGTTTCTTCTAAAACGGAGTTCAGCTGATGTTTCCACACCGCTTTCGTCCTCAGATGACCTTTCAATGTGGAATGTAGGGCACTGAGGTCTGTGCCCCTCATGGTGGCACTGGCTGCTGCTCCCTTGGATCTGCTAATACTGGCTCTTCTGCTCAGGGGTCCTGATGGGAGTTGGATGTGTGTCACCTCTTCTAGAGTAGAGCTCTTCAGTTATAGCGTAGACTCCCACTGGTTTTTGTTTCATTGTTCTCTGCTTTTACAGGCAAGATCTCACTATATTCCCCGAGATGGTCTCAAGTTTCTGTGACAGCCTTGTGTGTCGGGAGGACTATGCTTACAAGTCACTGCACCGGACTGCTCTAACAGTCGTGAACTCACATCCCCTTTCTCTAAGGTAAGTGTAGCTACTGCTACTCTCTTTTGGATATTCTTGCAGGAAACATTCGTTTCCATCCCTTCATGCTCGGCCTCTGCATCTTCAAAGCTAAAATGAACTTGTTATCAATAGCATATGGTTGCATCTTACTTTGAAATCTACTCAGACCGTTCATCTTTTAACTAAAAAAAAATAACCCGTTTATATGTAGAGCAATTTTTGAGAGATGAGAGCTCTATATAGCCATTGTTCTTTGCCTCCTGCCTACTTTACACTTTGTCACGGTCTTCCTTTGTGAGTCTATAATTCTTGTATCTTCATTTATTTTTCTCTTTTACATATGTATTGTAAAGTTATAATTTATAATGACCCTGGATTTACATTAAATCATTTATAGTTGTTACATTTTACTTTAGCTACTATCACCTGAAGTTATATGGTATATGGAATGTCTTCACTTCCATTTCCCTCCCAATATGTAATTTTTAGTGTCCACGCTTTCTGGTTTTTATATTCTGCTTCCATTAATCTACTAATTATTATGTTTATACTTTTGTGGTTCATGTTTTATATCAAAATTAATTTTTCACATCTATCACAGTGACATTAAAAATGGTTATCATTGAGTAGTGATTCTCTCTTATTCCTAAGCTCTTTCTAATTTTCCTATAGGTTATTGTGTAATTTTAAAATCTATCAATTTTTTATTATTGGTATCATTGTGACGATACTTAAAGAATTGTAGTGCAATAAGCCATCTTAGACCTCATCCAATAGATTTAAGAAATAACTAAAGCAAATCTTTGGGTCTACTTTTAAGGCACAATCAAGAGAACATAAAAAAAGATTTTACAAAGCAATAATAGAATTAACAAATAAGAAACTAATATGAATTCATGATTGTATCTTTTTATTTTCAACTTGATAATAAAAATATCAGAAAATTATGAGCTAGGCATAGAACCCATTTCATATTCTTCCTTCTCTGATTGCGCAGTGGTAAGTTAGATGGAACTAGATTGTTCCTACACAGTGCAACTTAACAGGAACGATCAGAGCAGAAATGTGTAGTTGTCTTATATAAAATATCATTGGAATATGTGAAAATGGCATTAAATGCTTTCACACTTTACCCTGACACGCCTAGTACATAGAAGTGCATGGAGAAAATGATTTTTAAATGATTTGTGCAATCAACTTTAAGTTACACACAGATGAAATCATGATGATCAGAATCAAACATCTGTGACTATCAGGATTATAGGATTTGCCTTAGTGAATAAAAGCCATGATTAACTCATATCTTATTAGGATTATTGGCGAGTGTGAGAGACCCATTCATCATTTCCTTCATTACTGTCAGCCAGCAATCAATTTTTTTTATATGTAAGCCATTTGGAGGACAGTTCAGATGCAAAAATACTATTGCTCTCTTACTTATCACTTCATTAAAAGCAATAGTGAGATAAGAAAGGATCAATTTTTGTTCTTCTGAATGCTGAGTGCCAGTTGAGCCAACACCATTTGTTGAAGAGGCTGCCCTTTTCCCACTGAGTGTTTTGAACTTTTTTGTCAAAAATCAAGTGACCATATGTGTGAAGGTTCATTTATGTTTATCAGCTGTAAAAGTTCTCTGGTGGAATTTTTGGGGTCACATAAGTATACTAACATGTTATCTGCAAATAGTGATATTTTTACTTCTTCCTTTCCGATTTGTATCCTTTTGATTCCCTTTTGCTGTCTAATTGCTCCAGCCAGGACTTCCAGTATTATGTTGAATAGGTAGGGGGAGAGTGGGCAGCCTTGTCGAGTCCCTGATTTTAGTGGATTGCTTCAAGATTCTCACCATTTAGTTTAGTGGTGGCTATCGGTTTGCTGTATATTGCTTTTATTATGTTTAGGTATGGACCTTGGATTCCTGTTCTTTCCAAGACTTTTAGCATGAAGGGATAGTGAATTTTGTCAAATGCTTTCTTGGGATTTAGTGAGATGACCATGTGGTCTTTTTCTTTAAGCTTGTTTATATGGTGGAACACGTTGATGGATTTCTGTATATTAGACCATCCCTGCATCCCTGGAATGAAGCCTACTTGATCATGGTGAATGATTGTTTAGAAGTGTTCCTGGATTTGGTTTGCAAGGATTTTATTTAGTATTTTTGCATCAATATTCATAAGGAAGAATGGTCTGAAGTTCTCTTTCGTTGTAGGGTTTTTGTGTGGTTTAGGAACAAGAGTTATTGTGGCTTCGAAGAATGAGTTGGGTAGCTTTTCATCTGACTCTATTTTGCAGAATATTTTGGAGAGTATTGGTATTAGGTCGTCAATAAATGTCTGACAGAATTCTGCACTGAACCCATCTGGTCCTAGGACTTTTGTTTGTTTGTTTGATTGTTTGGGAGGGTTTTGGTGACTGCTGCTATTTCCTTAGGTGTTATGGGATTGATCAGATAGTTTATCTAATCCTGATTCAACTTTGGTATCTGGTATCTGTCTAGAAATTTATCCATTACCCCCAGATTTTCCAGTTTTGTTGAGTATAGGCTTTTGTAGTAGGATCTGATGATTTCTTCAATTTTCCTCACTTTCTGTTTTTATGTCTCCCCTTTCATTTCTGATTTTAATTTGGATACTCTCTCTTTGCCCTCTAGTTCATCTGGCTGAGGGCTTATCAATCCTTTTGATTTCTCAAAGAACTAACTCCTGGTTTTGTTGATTCTTTGTATGGTTCTTTTTGTTTCTACTTGGTTGATTTGTGCTCTGAGTTTAATTATTTCTTGCCATCTACTCCTCTTGGGTACATCTGCTTCATTTTGTTCTAGAGCTTTCAGCTTTGCTGTCAAGTTGCTAGTGTATGTTCTCTCCAGGTTCTTTTTGGAGGCACCCATAGATATGAGTTTTCCTCTCAGTACTGCTTTCATTGCATCCCATAGGTTTGTGTATGTTGTGCTTTCATTTTCATAAAAGTCTAGAAAATCCTTAATTTCTTTCTTTATTTCTTCTTTGATCATGCTATTGTTGAGTAGAGCATTGTTCAGCTTCCATGTGTATGTGCGTTTTTTATTGTCTTTTTTGTTATTTAAAAAGATCAGCCTTAGTCCATGGTGATCTGATAGGATGCATGGGAGTATTTCAATATATATATATATATATATATATATATATATATATATATATATATATATATATATATATATATATATATTTCAACTTGTTTTGTGATCAACTATATGGTCATTTTTGGAAAAGGTGCCATGAAGTGCTGAGAAGAAGGTGTATTCTTTTGGTTTAGGATAAAATGTTTTGTAGATGTCTGTTAATTCCAATCAGTTCATAACCTCTGCTAGTTTCACTGCATCTCTGTTCAGTTTCTGCATCCATGATCTGTCCATTGATGAGAGTGTGGTGTTGACGTCTCCCACTATTATTGTGTGTGGTGCAATTGTAGGGTTTCTTTTCAGAAAATGGGTGCTCTTGTATTTGAAGCATATATGTTTAGGATTGAGAATTCATCCTGATAAATTTTTCCTGTAATGAGTAAAAAGTGTTCTTTCTTATCTTTTTTGATAACTTTCAGTTGAAAATGTATTTTATTCAATATTAGAATAGTGACTCCAGCTTGTTTCTTGGGGCTGTTTGCATAGAAGGTTATTTCCCAGCCTTTTACTATAAGATAGTGTCTGTCTTTGTCTCTGAGATGAGTTTCCTGTAGGCAGCAAAATGCTGGATTCTGTTTATGTATCCAGTCTGATAGTCTATGTCTCTTTATTAAGGAATTGAGTCCATTTATGTTAGCAGATATTAAGGAATAGTGATTGTTGTTTCCTGCTATTTTTGCTGTTAGAGGTAGAATTATGTCTGTGTGTCTTTCTTCTTTTGGTGTTCTTGCTTAGTTACTTTTTGCTTTTTCTAGGTTGTAGTTTCCCTCCTTGTGTTGGGTTTTCCATCTACTTTGTAGGACTGGATTTGTGCTCAGATATTGTGTAAATTTAGTTTTGTCCTGGAATATCTTGAACCCTCCATCTATGGTAATTGAGAATTTTGCTAGATATAGTAACTTTGGCTGAAATTTGTGTTCTCTTAGAATCTGTATGATGTCCGTCCAGGATCTTCTAGCTTTCATAGTCTCTGTTGTGAAGTCAGGTGTAATTCTGATTGGTCTGCCTTTATATGTTACTTGTCCTTTTTCCATTACTGCTTTTAGTATTCTTTCTTTGTTATGAACACTTGGTGTTTTGACTATTATGTGTCAGGAAGAATTTCTTTTCTGGTCCAATCTATTTGGGGTTCTGTAGGCTTCTTTTAATGCTCATGGTCATCTCATTCTTAAGGGTAGGGAAGTTTCTTCTATGATTTTGTTGAAGATATTTACTGTGCCTCTTAGTTGATATTCTTCACCCTCTTATATTCCTATTATCCTTAGGTTTGTTCTTCTCATTGTTTCCTAAATCTCCTGGACATTTTGGGTTAGGAGCTTTTTGGTTTTTGCATCTTCTCTGACTGTTTTGTCTGTTTTCTATTTTGTCTTTGACCCCTGAGATTCTTTCATCTCTTGTAGTCTGTTGGTGATGCTTGAATCTAAGACTCTGGATTTTCTCTTTAGGTTATCTATCTCCAGGATTGTCTCTTCCTGTGTTTTCTTTATTGTTTCTATTTCTCTTTTCAATTCCTTGACCTGTTTGGTAGTGTTTTCCTGTTGTTCTTTGAGTGATTTTTTGTTTCCTCTTTAAGAGCTTCTATTTGTTTATGTGTGTCCTGTGATTGTTTAAGGGAGTTGTTCAGGCACTTCTTGAAGATCTCCATCATCATTGTGAAGTATGATTTCAAGTCTGAGTCTTCTTTTTCTGGAGTGTTTGGCAATCCACTGCTTGCTGTGGTGGGAGAGCTGGGTTCTGATGTTTCCAGGTTGTCTTGGTTTTCATTGCTGAATTTCTTACATTTTCCTCTTGACATCTTGTTATCTGTGAGTATAGGTGTTCTTGTTGTCAATGACTGGCACCTGTCTCTCCTGTGGATCTGAGGGCCCGTGGGCTCAGGAAGAAAATTGCTTCTGAATGTTCGCCTTTTTGTGGGCAAGCAGTGAGTTCTGGTGGCAGTGACTCAGCTCTGTCTTTGTGGGCTCAGGTGTGGGAGCTCTTGTGATGCTGTTCTGGTAATTCAGCCCTCTGCCCACAGATTCTGAGTACTACTGGCAGGTACCTGGCTCTTTCTCTAGGCCAAAACACCCTTTTCCAGAGATCACAGTACTCTCTGCTCTCTGAGAGCAGATGTGTAGATTGCTTTAGGTATGATGACCATTTTTAGTATATTGGTCTTGCCGATCCATGGGCATGGTAGATTATTCCACCTTTGGAGGTCTTCTTCAATTTTCTTCTTCAGAGACTTGAAATTCTTATCACACAGGTCCTTCACTTGCTTGGTTAGGGTCACACCAAGGTATTTTATAATTTTTGTGACTATTTTGAAGAGTGTCAATTCTCTAATTTTTTCTCAGCCTATTTATCCTTTGAATAGAAGAAGGCTACTGATTTGTTTGAGTTAATTTTATATTGAGCCACTTTGCAGTAGTTATTTATCAGCTGTAGAAGTTCTCTGGTGAGAATTTTTGGGTCACTTAAGTATACTATCATTCCATTTGCAAATAGTGATATTTTGAATTTTTCCTTTTCAATTCATATCCCTTTGATTTCTTTTGCTGTTGATTGCTCTGGCTAGTACTTCCAGTAGTATATTGAATAGGTAGGGACATAGTGGACAGCCTTGTCTAGTCCCTGATTTTAGTGGCATTGCTTCAAGTTTCTTACCATTTACTTTGATTTTGGCTACTGGTTTGCAGTATATTGCTTTTACTATGTTTAAGTATGATCCTTGACTTCCTAATTGTTCAAAGGCTTTTACACTAAAGGGGTGTTGAATTTTTGTCAAATGCTTTCTCAGCATCTAGTGAGATGATCATGTGGTTTTTTTCCCCCTTTGAGTTTTTTATATAGTGGATTACATTGATAGATTTCCATGTATTGAACCATCTTTGCATCCTTGGAATGAAGCCTACTTGATCAGGGTGAATGATTGTTTTTGATGTGTTCTTTGATTCAGATTCCAAGAATTTTATTGAGTATTTTTGAATCCATGTTTATGAGGAAAATTGGTCGGAAGTTCTCTTTCTTTGTAGGGTCTCTGTGTGGTTTATGAATGAGTGTAATTGTGGTTTTGAAGAATGAGTTGAGTAGTGTTCCCTCTGTTTCTATTTTGTTGAGTAGTTTAGAGAGTATTGGTATTATGTCTTCTATGATCGTCTGATAGAATTCTGTACTAAACCTATCAGGTCCTGGTTTGGGTTTTTTTTTTTTTTTTTCCGGGGGGTGGGGTTGGTTGGGAGGCTTTTGATGACTGCTTCTATTTCTTTAGGGGATATGGGTCTGTTTAGATGGTTTATCTGATCCTTATTTAACTTTGGTACCTGGTATCTGTCTAGAAATTTGTCCATGTCTTCTAGATTTTCCAGCTTTGTTGAGTATAGGCTTTTGTAGTAGGATCTGATGAGTTCTTGAATTTCTTCAATTTTTGTTATGTCTCTCCTTTCATTTCTGTTTTTGTTAATTTGGATATTCTCTCTGTGCTCTCTCATTTGTCTAGCTAAGGGTTTATCAATCTTGTTGATTTTCTCAAAGAATCAGCTCCTAATTTTGTTAGTTCTTTGAATAGTTCTTTTTATTTCTATTTGGTTGATTTCAGCTCTGAGTTTGATTATATCCTGCTGTCTACTCCTCTTGGGTGTATCCGCTTCTGTGTGTTCTAGAGCTTTTAGGTGTAGTGTCAAGCTGTTAATGTATGCTTTCTCCAATTTCTTTTTGAAGGTGCTCAGAGTTATAAGTATTCCTCTTAGCACTGCTTTCATTGTATCCCATAAGTTTAGGTATGTTGTGCCTTAATTTTCATTAAATTCTAAAATGTTTTGATTTCTTTATTTCTTCCTTTACCAAGCTATTGTTGAGTAGAGCATTGTTCAGCTTCCATGTGTATGTGGGCTTTTTATTGTTTTCATTGTTATTGAAGACCAGCCTTAGTCCATGGTGATCTCATAGATTACAAGAGATTATTTCAGTCTTCTTGTATCTGTTGAGCCTGTTTTTTGACCGATTATATGATCAATTTTGGAATAGGTGCAGTGAAAGTGCTGATAAGAAGTTGTATTCTTATCTTTTAGTATTTGTTGAAATAGTCTATTGATGTCTGTTAAATTTATTTGGTTCATAATTTCTGTTAGTTTCACTGTGTCTCTATTCAGTTTTTTTTTTCTTCCATGATCTGTCCATTGATGAGAATAGAGTGTTGAAATCTCCCACTACTATTTTGTTTGTTGCAATAAATGCTTTCAGTTTTAGCAGGGATTTTTATTATCAGTGTGTGTGCCCTTGCATTTGAAGCATTGATGTTCAGGACTGAGAGTTCATCTTCATAGATTTTTCCTTTGATGAGTTAAAAGTGTACATCCTTATCTTTTTTGATGACTTTTGGTTGCAAATCTATTTTATTCACTATTAGGATGGCTACTCCAGGTTGTTTCTTGGGGCCATTTGCTTGGAAATTTTCCCCCAACCTTTTACTCTGAGGTAGTGCCTATCTTTGTTGCTGAGATGAGTTTCTTGTATGCAGCATAATGCTGGGTCCTGTTTACAGATCCAGTCTGATAGTCCATGTCTTTTTATTGGGGAATTGAGTCCATTGATGTTAATAGATATTAAGAAAAAATGATTGTTATTTCCTGATATTTTTATTTTTAGATGTAGAATTTTGTTTTTGTGCCTTCCTTCTTTTGTTTTTGTTGCAAGAGGATTGCTTTCTTGCTTTTCCTAGTTTCTTTCCTTGTGTTGGAGTTTTCCATCCATTATCCTTTGTAAGGCTGGGCTTATGGACACATTTTGTGTAAATTTAGCTGTTTCCTGGAATATTTTGGTTTCTCCATCTATAGTAACTGAAAGTTTTGCTGAATATAGTAACCTGGGCTGGCATTTGTGTTCTCTTAGGCTCTGTATGACATCTGTCCAGGATAATGTAGCTTTCATAGTTTCTGTTGAGAAGTTTGGTGTAATTCTGATCAGTCTGCATTTATATGTTACTTGACCTTTTTCCCTAACTGCTTTTAGTATACTTTCTTTGCTTTGAACATTTAGCATTTTGAGTATAATGTGTCTGGAGAAATTTCTTTTCTGGTCCAATCTATTTGAAGTTCTTATAGGCTTCGTGTATGTTCATGGTTATCTCTTTCATTAGGTTTAGGAAGTTTTCTTCTACACTTTTGTTGAATATATCTACTGGGCCTTTTAGTTTGGAATTTTTGCTCTCTTCTACACCTATTATCCTTAGGTTTGGTCTTCTCATTGTTTCCTAGATTTCCTGGATGTTTTGGGTTAGGAGCTTTTTAAGTTTTACATTTTCTCTGACTGCTGTGTCAATGCTTTCTATGTTATCTTCTGCCCCTGAAATTCTCTCTTTCATCTCTTGTGTTCTGTTGGTAATACTTGTGTATATGACTCCTGACCTCTTTTCTGGTTTTTCTATCTCCTGTGTTGTCTCTCTTTTTGTTTTCTTTATTGTCTCCACTTTTGTTTTTAAATCCTGGATGATTTTGTTCAATTCCTTCATCTGTTTACTTGTGTTTTCCCGTGTTTCTCTAAGGGCTTGTACTTGTTTATGTCTGTTCTCCTGCACTTTTTAAGGGAATTGTTCATGTGCTTCTCAAAGCCCTCTTATCATCAACATGAGGCACAATTTTAAGTCCAAATCTTGTTTTTCTGGTGTGTAGGGATATATACTACTTGCTGTGGTGGGAGAGCTGGGTCCTGATGTTGCCAGGTTGTCTCGATTTCTGTTGCTTAGATTCTCTCGATTGCTACTTCTTCTTCTTTTTTTTAAATCAGTGCTACTGGTGGTTGAATCCACAGCCTCTGGCATTCACTTTACGGCTGAGCTACACTCACTGTGGCCCAGGACCAAAATGGTCATTTAGAAGCTCTACAATCTTGACAGGTCACTAAACCTTTGTCTATCAGTTACTTCATCTTTAACAGCAGAACGTACTTAGGAATTTTAATTGTTAGTTAACATGGCACATGCTGTATGTATTCATTATGAATAATGTAACCACAGCAATTATATTGTACTTTTTATTGTAAAAGGGGGAGGAAGATGAGGTCCTTTTTTGACTTCTGAGAGGTTTAGATTACTAAGTAAAGCCTTATGTAGACTTTTATTTGGGAGTTGAGAAAGCAGGGGATTTCAAAGGGGGATGACATTTGCAAAGGTCTAGAAAAGGCGCCTGGGCATTCCACCGGGTGGGGGCAGCGCTTTTCCTCTCCCTTGCTTCTTACCTTTGATGTTAGTGAATCTTGTTGTTTCTGAATGGATCTTATCTTTCCTGTGTTTCTGTAGGCCGTGGGCTCCAAAGGGAGATTGGCCCTGGGTGTTCAGCCTTCTATGAAATTGGCTGTGAGTTCTGATGTCGATGGGCTGGCTCTAGGTCTGGGTGCAGATGGAGGCCTGAAGGGTCAGACCCAAGCAGTACCATGCTATCTGCACCCTAATAGTTCCTGGAGGTCTCTCCCCAGATAGTCTGTGGAATTCTCATGAGTCTCCTCTGGGTACTCAGCTCTCTGCCAGCAGGCTGCTACTCCTGATGGTTCCTGCTTGACATTTTTAAATACCAAAGAGACCCTGAGATTCCATATCACACTACTCAGAATGGCTAAGATCAAAAGCTCAGGTGACAGCAGATGCTGCTGAGGATGTAGAGAAAAAGGAACACACATCCATTTTGGTGGATTACAAACTGGTAGAACCACTCTGGAAAACAGTCTGGTGATTCCTCAGAAAATTGGACATAGTACTACCTGAAGACCCAGCTATTCCACACCTGGGCATATACCCCAAATATGCTCCAACATCTAACAAGGACACATGTTCCACTATGTCCATAGCATCTTATTTATAATAGCCAGTAACTGGAAAGAACCCAGATGTCCTTCAACAGATGAATGGATACAGAAAATGTGGTACATTTACACAATGAAGTTCTACTCAGCTATTAGAAGCAATGACTTTATGAGATTCCTAGGCAAATGGATGGAACTTGAAGCTATCATCCTGAGTGAGGTAGTCCAGTCACAAAAGAACACACATGGTATGCACTCACTGATAAGCAGATACTAGTCCCAGAAAGCTCTGAATACCCAAGAAACAACTCACAAAAATTATGAAGCTCAAAAAACAAGGAAGTCCAGAATGTGGATGCCTCAGTCCTTCTTAGAAGGGAGAACAAACCACTCACAAGAGGAAATAATGGGACAAATAGAGGAGTAGGGATTGATGAAAACATCATTCAGAGACTGCCTCACTAGGGGATCCACCCCATATGCAGCCACCAAACCCAAGCACTATTGCTGATGCCAGAAAGTGCTTACTGGCAGGAACCTGATATGGATGCCTTCTCAGAGGCTCTGCCAGAGCCATACTGATACAGTTGAGGATGCTTTCAGGTAACCATTGAACTGAACATGGAGACCCCAAGGAAAGAGCTGGAGAAAGGACTGAAGGAGCTAAAGGGGTTTGCAACCATGGGAAGAACTACATTATCAACCAGCCAAACCCTTCAGAATCCCAAGAAACTAAAACACCAACCAGTGAGTTTGCATCGAAGGACCCATGGCTCCAGGTGCATATGCAGCAGAGGTTAGCATTCCCTGGCATCCATGGGAGGAGAGGCCTTTGGTTCAGCGAATGCTCGTTCTGCCTGTATAGGGGAATGCCAAGGTGCTGAGGAGGAAGAGGGTGGTTGGGACCACCTTCACTGATGCAATGGGAGGAGAATGGGGAGTGGGGAGGGGATAACATCTGAAATGTAAATACGTGACTATTTAAGAAAACAAAACAAAAAAATGTCTAGCAGGCATCAAAGCCTTTCTTCTGGAGGCTTAGCATAAATATGAAAAATCTGTTCTTACCAAAAACCTGAAGTCTAAATGTCTTCGACTACTGGAAAGCTCTTTGAGAAAGTTGGTTTTTCTTTCATGGCTACTCTTGAGCTCAGAGAAAAACAACAGTCCATTTATCCCACACAGGGGGACGCCGTAGAATGCTGGTCCGTCTTTGCTCTGTGGGCTGGGAAGTGTAAGCCTCACCTGACATCCACAGCCTCTCCTCCTGCAGTCGCCTTAGTCTACGTACCTGACCCTCTGAAAAGGTCCAAAGGAAGGTCACTCAGACTCTAGAGCCCCGGGGCACACAGTGCTGGGGACACAGAAAGAGCCGCTCGGCACAGTGCGGACAAACCTACTGGCAGCCAGGCAGGAAGACACACTGACCTGGGAGAGCTGGGGGTGTTCCCACTCTGTCTGGAGGGTCCACAGTCTTCACACACTTCCTCTCCGTCTTCGGCTGTGTCCAGATGCAGGCTCTTCTGAGGAGAGGCTGGCTGTTTCCACTGCACTGCATTATCTTTTAAGTTATTAAGACAGGAATCTTCCTCGCTCTGAAGTGGGAGTCTAGAAACTTCTTTCCCAGAGGCACTGGCAGCAGCTGTCTCTTCTGCCGAGGCTATATTCAACAGCAGCACCTCACGCCTCTTTCTGAATACAGGTGCTTCAGTTTTCTCCTCAGGTTTGGACTTGAGCTCAGCTCTCAGTTTCGTGTTCTCGCTTTCTGAGAGCTGCAGATGTCTTTCGTGCATTTCATCCAGCTTCGCCTGCAGTAAATCTGCGTCCGAGTACAGGGTTGTCTGATATGGAAGGCTTAGATCCCATACTTCCGTATCCGTTCACCATTCTTCCGTTCTAACATGGCAAACAACTGTTCCTGCTGCTCAAACTCGGCTTGTGATCCTTAGCAATGTGGAGATTTGTGACTTCATCTTGCTCATCTGGTCTCTGGGGAATTCATTTTCTTCTTCAGCAACTGGTGTTTGTCTTTCATCTGCGAACAGAGTTCCCTTTGCTGTTGGGATCCTCCGCCTGCTGGCGTCTGTGACCCAAATGCACCTGAAGATCCTGTCTAGCGAGCTTTCTCCAAGGCGTTAGAGGAAGAGACCACGTCCCTGTCGCGCCACTTTCTTCTTTAAGCTGGTCTACCTGGTGCAGTAAGGAAGTGTTGAGACATTCTAGCTCGTTGGCCTCTTCTTTGAGGGCATTCTTCACCTTCTATTCCAGTTAGCTCCGTCTGAAGAGCCACAGCTCCGAAGACACGCTACTGAGTTCTCTCTGCTCGGACATTAGCCGGAGTTCTTCCGGCTTGTGGGAGAGAAGTTCCCTCTGCTGATCCAGCTTCTGCCTCATCTGGTTCCACTTTCAGATTTTCTTACTTGTTTTTCAGGTTATTCACTTCCTGCCTGTGGCTTCTGTGTAGCTGCGTTTCTAACTGCGTTTCTGTGTTTCTAACTGCGTTTCTAACTGCGTTTCTAACTGTATTTCTAACTGCGTTTCTAACTGCGTTTCTAACTGTATTTCTAACTGTGTTTCTGTGTTTCTAACTGTGTTTCTAACTATATTCCTAACTGCGTTTCTAACTGTGTTTCTAACTGTATTTCTAACTATATTTCTAACTGCGTTTCTCAGAGCTTCACTCACAGCTCAGGCTAACATCGTCTAACACCCAACTCTTGAGCTCTGCTTCTCTCTGAAGGGCAAGTTTCTCTTGGTTATAATTTGGCCATGGACATGATCATGCACAAGCGCACTCACACGGGGGAGAAGCCTTATGCCTGCAGCCACTGCGACAAGACCTTCCGCCAGAAACAGCTCCTTGACATGCAACTTTGTCCCTGCGGCCTTTGTTTGTTCTAAGTGTGGGAAAACATTCACACGCCGGAATACAATGGCAAGACATGCAGATAACTGTGCTGGTCCAGATGGTGTAGAGGGGGAAAATGGAGGAGAGACAAAGAAGAGCAAACGAGGAAGAAAAAGAAAGATGCGATCTAAAAAAGAAGACTCTTCTGATAGTGAAAATGCTGAGCCGGATCTCGATGACAATAAGGAGGAGGGGCCTGTAGAAATTGAACCTGAGCCAGAGCCTCAGCCTGTGACCCCAGCACCACCACCTGCCAAGAAGAGAAGAGGGAGACCTCCAGGAAGAACCAACCAGCCCAAGCAGAACCAGCCAACAGCCATCATTCAGGTTGAAGACCAGAATACAGGTGCAGTTGAGAACATTATAGTTGAAGTCAAAAAAGAGCCAGACGCCGAGCCTGCGGAGGGGGAAGAAGAAGAGGCTCAGGCAGCTACCACAGATGCCCCCAATGGAGACCTCACGCCTGAGATGATTCTTAGCATGATGGACCGGTGATGGCGGGGCCTTCCTCGTCACCAAGACTGTTGGGCTGTGTTTAAACGGCCCAAATCTTAATATTTCTTTCTTTCTTTCTTTGGCTTTGGGAACGGCATAATTTTACACCATTTTATCAAACATACTGAGAACGAAAACTTCAAGGATGATGTTAGAAAAATGTGATTTAACTAGAACTTGTTTGATGTTAGCAAATCATGGAATGTTCTAAGTCTCTGAGGGTTTACTGTGAAGTGCTGAGGACAGTGTTGATGCCTAATTAGTTTTCTTAGACGGAAACAGACATTGAGCCCTCTCTCTTGATTTAGTAAACCACTCCAGAATGGCCACAGGTTTCCCAGAGTTCTATGTTCTTCCCAAGAGAGTTTTTAATTGTAAATGCAGACTTGGGAAAGACTTAGACTTTTAACCTGGTTTTGCTTTTGCTTTTCCTGACTCCCTTTGCTCAGAGTCAGTTGCACACCAGTAGGATGGCATGCTACGATCAGTTTCTGTCCTGAAAGCTTTGCCTCTTTCTTGGCAAAGTTTCTGGTATGGTCAAGCTTGTAAATAACCTTTTTTACACTTTAATCTTTTCCATTAATTAAGAGGTTGAAAAGAAGTACAGTGTAAGAATAAGAAAACCCAGCATTTTAATTATTTTCAAATTAAGGAGATACGGACACAGACTTGGTGGTATGTGAATGTTGACCGGATCACAATCATGTAGCAGAAGGGCACTGGGCCTGTCGCCTGCTAGTCATGGGCACCATGTGAAAGTCCTGATTTCCAGCTCATGGAGCCAGCATTTGAACCTTGAACAAATAATTTTCATTTATGATTTCCTCATCAACATTTTCTTTGCTCTGTTTGTAGCTTAATGTTCTGTTAAAGCCAGAAGAGTTGATTATGAATGGGCCACAGCAGCCCTGGTAAGCTGGGCCAAAAAAATTTCAGTAGGTCAGTAATTTAAACTTTAAATCTGAGGGAAAAAAATTATTAATAATAATGTGAAGCAAACCAACTTAAGAAGTGATTCTTGCACATGAATTGTCACATGTTACATGTTTTTAAAGAGCCTCAGTCTGACTGATTTCAAACACTTTTTTTTCTTCTGTGTATTGCTTTTAAGAGAGCTATCAGTTAGCTATCAGAATCTAGGTTGATGCATTTTTGTACTTAGCTGTACTGTGTGATATTTTTCATTATTTTAGGATGCCAACATGAGACCTGTAATAAAATATGTAATGGGGTTGAAAGCTGGGGAGGAGGATCAGCTAATAAATCATAACGAATTAAAAAAATAATAATAATAATTTGGCCATGGTCCTCAGCTACAGTGTGCAGCTTTCAGCCGCTCATCTTCACACTCTGAGCTTGTTTCCAAGATGTGTGTGGTCTGCCTCCATGTTTTCTGTTTTCAGCCTCCTCTCTCCTCACGCTTCCTGACTGCTGCAACTGGAGGCCTGTCCAGAGAGCACTGGTCGCTCAGACTTGTGACACGAAATCCACCTGAGCTCAGAAATCCCACCCTGTTGGTTGGGCCGAAGCCGGGGGTTTTGAGTACTGTCCCCGCCTGATGTTCTTAAACCCACTCCCCAGCAATACTGGCAGTGAAACTCAGGAATGGAGTGGAGGAAGGAGATATACTCCTGATTCTAAATGCCAAATGTGCCAGGGATTGCTGGGATTTATTCAGGTCAAGAAATTGCCTTAAGAATCCATGTAAGGTAACTTTGAAGCCAAACAGACTGTGAAACAAATCGATGTCTCACAGAGCCTACGATGGGGAGCTTGTCACAGCACGTGTGTCACAGAGACTATGATGGAGAGCTTGTCACAGCACGCGTGTCACAGAGCCTACGATGGGGAGCTTATCACAGCACGTGTGTCACAGAGACTACGATGGGGAGCTTGTCACAGCACGTGTGTCACAGAGCCTACGATGGGGAGCTTGTCACAGCACGCGTGTCACAGAGCCTACGATGGGGAGCTTGTCACAGCATGTTTTACTTAGTTTTCCTGTGAAGAAAAATTGAGCTGCAGATCTAATATGTAAAAGGTAATTTAGACAAATATTTAGAAAGAGAAATCTCATTATGCTATGATAAGTAATTCCAGGCTCTTTTCTGTGTATTTGTGAGGACATGTGTAAACTTTTCTTAAATTCAAATAATATGTATCCTATTATGTATATTTTACTTAAAAATAAAATCACAGAAAATTTTTTTCACGCCAATAACCACTGACTCAAAAAGCTAGTGCTGAACAAACCCCCTAGATGGGTAGTTTCGTGGGTTCCATAATGTCTTATTTGTTAAATGGTTAATGTAATACATTGCATGGTGATTGTTTCTTTAATCTAAGTATCTGGAAATGAAGTACTTAAATGAAAAGGTGTAGACCTTTCAAACAGTCTTGTTGTGGGAAAGGTCATGCTGTTCACCCTACCTTAGCAGTGGACACGCCTGGCTTCTCTACTACTCTTCTGTCGAGAAGTGATATCTCTCCAGGAAACCAGAAGGCAGATAGAGTCTGCATTCTCTGTTTAGGTTATACATCCAAACACAATAAAAGGGTAAAACAACAAGCCATGAATTAGGAAATATTTGTAGCACACATAACTGAAAAATAATGTTAAAATTTTTAGTACATAAGAAATTTCTATGAGGCAATAAGAACAAAATAATCTTATAGGAAAAAATGAGTCAAGTATGTAAACTAGAGGCAACTCTAATAGCCTGTAGACATCAGTAGTAAATAAATACAGACTGAGGTGAGAGACGGGGAGTAGACACAGAAAGGAAGGGAAGAAAGTCAAAGGAGAAAAGGAGGTAGGATGGAAGGGGAGAGGAAGGAAGAAGAGAGAGAGAGAAGGGAAAGAGGAGGGGGAAAGATAAGGGAGGGAGGGAGGAAGGAAGTGAAGAAGGGAGGGAGAGGGAAAGATGAAAGAGGGAGGGAGGGAAGGAAGGAAGGAAGGAGGGAGAGATGGAAGGAGAGAGGGAGGGAGAGAAGGAGGAAAGGAGGAAGGGAAGGAGGGAGGAAGGGAAGGAAGGAGGGAGAGATGGAAGGAGGAAGGAAAGGAGGGAGGGAGGGAAGGAGGGAAGGAAGGAGGGAGGGAGAGAAGAAAATATGAAAGAGAATGGGAAGAAGAACAAGGAAATAATGGAGACACCAGAAGGAAAAGAAGTCTCTAGCCAGTTGAGAATCTAAGATTTCTGAACAATCAGTATTTGCTAAAGGCCTTTCTCCCTCCTGCCTACAAATCTCTAGTTTTCTAGGAATGTTACCAGAAATACCATTTACAGTAAAATGTATATGTGCCCTGAACATCTATACCCTAATGGTTAAAAACCCAACCAAGGAACCTCCAGAGCCACCCTCTAATCTCACTTAACAAAAGCAGAAAGACAATGGAAAGGTTTCTTATAGCACCAAAATTCCATCTGGCTAGCACTTAACTGTCACCTCTCCCTTGAAACACACTCTGGTACCCCTTATTCTGTCCCCCAAGCATCCATCTTTCTCCTAGCTTCAAATCTACTCTTACAATCCACGTCTGGGATGTCTTTTAACACATGCTGATGCTGACTCTTCTTTGAGATGCTTTTCCTTCTTCCACCGCTTTTCTTCACGAGTTTAGCAAAACTTCATTCCATTTTGTGCCAGTGCCCAGAATTCTCTTCCATATCAAAGACAAAATTCAGGAGTTTTGCTTGTCTTGTTGTTTTGGTTTTGTTGTTTGTTTCTTTTGTTTGTTTGTTTGTTTGTTTGCTGAGACAAGGTGTCATATATCCAGAATGGACTCTCTCACGGTGTGGCGGGGCGTATCTGGAGGTTCTCTCCCATCTCCTCATTTCTGCTGTAAGAGGCTTCAGCCTCAGCCTCACTTCTAGTTTATGAGTTCTGGGGTTCAAGCTCAGGGATCTGTGTTTGCTAGGCAAGCACTCTGCCAACTGAGTTAGTTTTCCTCAGTTGAGATCCCTAAAAGATCAAGAGACCTTCTCAGTGTGCTCTGGGCAGCAGTGTGGAACAGTCCCTCTGTCCATGCTACTCCAGGCAGGCTTGAGGGGGGATAAAAGGGAGAAATAACAAAACAGGGGCAGTGAGAATGAGGAGGGAGAGAGGAGAAAGAAAGAGGAAAACTAGGAAAAGAGAGAAAGGAGGGAGGGAAGGGAGGTGCCAATCTCATTAGGAGTCAAACAAAGGCAGGATACAAACCGTAATGAAACCCTGCTGGATCTCACCACATTTGCAAGCATGTTAAAGTTACCCAATAGCAATCAACCACTTGAGAAAACTGTGACATAATCAGACTGTGATGTCCAATGTTAATTGTCAGCTAGATAGACTGGAATCACCTGGGAGATGGGTTTCTAGGCATGCCTGGTGAATTGATCTCACTTTCACTCATTAATGTGGTGAGGGCCTGTCCACTGAGGGCGGCACCATTCCCTGAGTGGATCCTGGACTGTGGAAGTGGAAGCAGGGAGCTGAGCAACAAGCACGAATGTTGTACTCTGGTCTTTGCGAGGGATTTTACATGACTGGCTTGTTAAGCTCCTGCACTATGACCCCATCATGATGGATGGGACCTTGAAGTCAGAGCTGAAAGAACTCCTTTCCCCAGTGAGTTGCTTTCTCAGAGTATTTTATCATAGCAACAGGAAAAGAAACTAACACAGAAACTTTAAAAACAACACATATTTCTACGGCTCAATAACACCAAGAATGAACATGTATGTATCCCAGAAGACAGGAATATCCACAGTAGCATTATCTCAAAAGGCAGAATGTCCATCAACAATAGCTAAAAGTCTATAAATTCAAGAACCAGTGAACTATAGAGCTGTAATAAATAAACGGCCATGGCTATATATAGTGATGTGCAGGATGGTAATATGCAATTAAGAACAAAAGGCTTTATAGCAGATGCTTGATTTTGTGGGGTTTTTTTCCCCCTAGATTGTTAACCAGATGACATCTTTAACATTTGAACTTGAATTTATTTTTATTACATCCATTATTTTGTGTAGTGCGGGGGAAGCACATGTGTGTGTCACACATGTGAGGGTCAGAGGGCATTTGCAGTGGGGCTTCTCCTTCCTCTATGTAAGTCCCAGGGATCAGATGTAAGTTATCCAGCCAGCCAATCGGCAAGCCCCTCTATTCACTGAGGTGCCCCACTGGCTCTACACTCACCCTTCTTAGAAATCAAAACCAAGTCAACCAGACTCCAAACTCAGCTGTTTGACTCAGAAAGGGAGGTTCTGCATATGTAAAATGCACTGGTTATTTACATGAGGTGTCCTTCTCTGCTGAAAGGACTTTACTTACAGAGAGAAAGCATGAAGCTTGCATCTGCCAAGCAGAGCACTGCAGGTCTCATTGTCCCCATGGATGACTTTACAACAATTTCACAACCCTTGAGGACCACATCCCCTAAGACCTGGGCCACTGGTGCATGTATAGAATGCAGTTTAGTGGAAACTGACATATAAAAGATGTTACACTACTGGCCCAGCTGCCCAATGCCCACATCTGTGGCCAGGGTCCTGAAAAATGTCACCAAACAGCTGTGTCAAGAGGGGTAGGGACATACTACCTTTTCATATACAACAAATAGTAAATATACCGCTGGGGGAATGGAAGCGGAATACAACAGCAACTGAGAAAGATGATTTGGTGGGAGTTTAACGTGTATTCATTTGTGAACACTAAGTACATATAGGTGAATTCTTCCACCTCAGCTATTCCTCGTTTCTCTTTAATGTGTGAGTTCCACCTCTGTGCTTTAAATATGCGGCTTCTCAGACGGACCCCTTGACTAGCACTCATCTCAGTGTACGTTTTTCTGTCTGCCTCATATAATTCCTGCAGTCAGGGACTGTGTCGCTCTTTATACTGACCCCTGTGAGCTCACAAAGGGCTTCCTTTCTGCTAGTCTAACTGAATCTCATTTCCCAGCATCTTAAAATAGTCTCTTGGTTCTAAGTCGTCTGTACTGCCGAGTTCTGCCTCAATGGCATCCTCTGCCTCTTCCAGCATCAGACTTCATCTTTGTTACACGGAACCCATCCCTCCCGTACATCCTCATTTACCATCTAACTAGGTGTGTGATACAGGGCTGACCAATCAGACTATTCCATCACCCAGGGGCAGTGCTTAATTCAGGCCTAAAGCCAGGCCTGGCTGGGTTCTTCCCCAAGATTCTTTGCCAAAGCAACCAGAAGATACTTTCTCGGATACATCCTGGGGTTTCGGTGCATGTACAGCAGGAGTCTACACTCAAGTTGCCTTCCTGTTCAGTTTCCAAAGTCAGACTGGCCAGGATACAAACAGCAGGTTTGGCTCTGGCAATGGAGTTGAGCTCTTGGATACAGTCATCACTTGGAGCAGACTCTGCTCAGGGGTCACTCAGTTGTAAGAGTTAGAAGAGCTCCTTTTATTCCCAAAGAAGCCCCTTTGTATGGTAGCATTGAAGGCCACCAAGACAGTACAGCATAGGGAAGGTCTGTGGGCTGCAGCAAGCAGGCATCAGAAGCTCGGAATAAATTGGGTTTGTTTCAGAGAAATTCTTCAGTAGTCTGGGTAGTCAGAAGCCAAGGCAGGTAGGTGCACAGCAGATGTGTGTACTTTAGGGGGAGAGCCTGAGTGGAAGTCCCAGCCCTCAATTAAGGAATCTCCTCAGGATTTGCACACATATCTTCACTGGCAACTCAATAAAAGGTCATTTTGATGCAGACCTGTGTTGAGTCATTTTTTTATGTAACATTATTTGGAGTTTCCAGTGGCCCCATCCTGGACATGAGAAACCAAAATAGAAAACACAGGCCTCCTCCAAACCTCTAAGTTTTCTGACGAGAAGAGTCAAAAACTTCACCTAAAGAATAAAAACATCAAGGGCCTCAGAAGCAAAAACTCCTGAGGCAGAAGGAAAGATGAGGAGCTGTTAGTGTTGGCTGTGACTTTGCATTAATATAAGTCAACGTGGGCTGAGAATTAAACAGCTTCATCTTGGGACACCCCTAGCCCACCTATGGAGAAAGCCCAATGCTGTACCCAAGATGTCTATGAGTTCCCAGGATCCTGTACTCTTATAAGAATGAAGAATACCTTCTCACGTGGGACAACCTTCTCATCCTCCCATCTAGATGGATAATCATCAACCAGTTTCACGGTTTAAGCAATAATGAAGAAAACACAGAAGCACGGCAGATTCACATGTGCAAACATGGTCACTGAAAAGAACCGTCATTGTTTAAAATCCTTTTTTTCCCCCTTCACCACAGTACTCTCTTCTCCCTCCATCTTCTGCTTCTTCTGTCCTCAACATTAGGCTCTCTCTGAGTCAGGTTCAGACACTGCCAACTATTTGGCTAACCCATCAATAGCTAACCCACAATTCTGCATTTAACCGCTAAAACTTTATTAAATTAGCCTTTCTTCACAAATTAATGAAGAACAAGTTTACTTTGTGTGTTAGAATAATATTTTATATCACTACAAGATGTTAAGAACCAAAGGAACCTCACACAGTAGCAGGTGCTAGCAGGTGCCTATAAAGCCAAGGACCTAAGAGGCTGATGCTGTAGGGTTGCCACAAGTTTAAAGTCATCCTCGTCTATAAGAAGGATACAAGAAACACCTAGGTAGATAATGATCCATGACAATAAACAAAGAAAACAAAGATGTCCCCAAATGTGAACATCTTCCCTGTACCTCTGAGTAATAGCAGGTTTTCACCGGAAGCCAAAGGCTGCTCCCCCTTCTCATAGCCGTCACCCGGCAACAAGATAAACAGTCTTTCTACCTTTATCTTCATCAGTACCACTTTCCTGTTTCCTCGGGGTCTGGTCCACCAATAACCAACAACTGAACACAAAGTCAACACAGGGAGAAGCAACAGAGCTTCCGATGAGGAAGAATGACAGAGAAGGAAGACGACTACCAATTTCTCCTCATCCGCCTTTGGGACAAATTCCATAGCAACAGCAGCACTGGAAAAAGTCAACCATCCGTCAAAAAATATTTTGACTGTCAGCACACAATGTGTATGGAATCCTTTTCCTGCGCTGCCCTTCCTTGGAGCACCTACTGTCATTCAAGATAGCAAGAGAGTTTAAAATAGGCACATTTAGGCTATGATTGTCTTGCCTGGTTTATGTTGACCACAAAGGAAGTTGACTGGAGTGGGCAAGCTGAGGAGCCCACTGTGTGCTTTCATGAGTGTTTGCTCTTTGATGAGTTAGATCACATGCTAAGGTATTGATAGGATTATGTTTATCAAAAATTCTCCAGTGCAGAAAAAACTACTGGAGCTAAGGGCATAGATTATACAAGATGTGTATAATACACACATACACGTATACACACATACACACACCACACATATACACATGTACACACATATACACACATATAGTCATATACGTCAATCTTTTGGAAGCCAAACCACCATATTGATAAACAGAAACTGTTTTGCTTTGTTAATCTTCAACAAATTATTAATTTATTTGATGATCATGGAAAACATAACATAAAGGAGACAGAAAAATATCCATGGGAGACAATGTCATATCATACTTCAAACCTAATGCATCTGAAAGACATTCCTGTGGCTGATTCTGCTAATGCCCAGAGACACACAACCCTCTAGACTTCTCAGAGCAGCAAGGCAAACTCTCAGGCCATGTCTAATTAACGTGCTTTCTGTCAGAAGCCCGGTTGTGTGGTACGGTCTTGTCTCTTTTTGTTCATTCTGATCAAGTATACTTATCAAAAGTGTTTTTTGGAAGATTCTGAGGCTGCTTCTGAAATCAGAGTCCTGATTGGTGATGTCTGCAGTGGGGGGAGAGGAGAGAGATGCAATTTTCCATGTTTCCTCATGGGTGTGGAGCCCCCATGACTTGTAAGACGACCTTCCTCATACATAGTTTTCATGAGCTCATGACTCCTTTCCAGAATTAAGGTCATTATACCTGCATTACAGATCTGACTGTAGCATTAAAGTCTTGAATCAAATGACTGAATTTTCTTGTTCTCTCTCTTCCTTTCCTTTCTCCTCTTCCCACCAACAATCTCTATTTCTTTCCTATTGCTTTCCTTGTAAACGCATTTTGAATTTTCTATCTGGACAAAAAATAAAGCATAGCCAACCACAGAATGCAGCTTCGTGATAGGCATATGAATTCGCTCTGAAGGTCAGCGCTGCCTTTTTCAATGCCAAAGTAAAGAAAAGTAACAGCCATGGCCCATAGATTAGTGTTGCTGGTATTACTGTGGAGTGTTAGCATATGTTAATTATACATAATGGTGGGTTTCATTATTTACATTTTAGACATGTATGGCATGCATTTTGATCCTATAACCCCCCATAACTTTTGCTCCCTCCACCCCACTGGGCCTCTTTCCTTCTCAGTTCTTCTTTTCATGCCTTAGTCTTTCCTTCTGTATTCCACTCAATTGAATTAGCTTTGGTTACATAAGCAGAGATTGACAGGAGCGTGGACGCCTTCGTGTAGCTACATCAAAGAAAACGTCTCTCCCTCTCCCAGCATCTGTTAACTGCATCCATATCCTTGAAAAGTTTCCATGGAGCTGTGGTGGTTTAAATACGCTTGGCTCGGGGAGTGTCACTATTAAGAGGTGTGGCCTTGTTGGGAGAAATGTGTCACTATGGAGGTGGTCTTAGAAACCCTCCTTCTAGCCACGTGGAAACTAGTCTTTTCCTGTTTGCCTTTGTATCAAGACATAAAACTTTCGGCTCCTCTAGCTCCATGTCTGCCTGGACTCTGCCATGTTCCTGCCTTGATCATAATGGACTGGATCTCTGAACCTATGAGCCAGGTTGTCCTTTATAATAGAGTTCCTTAGGTCATAATGTCTCTTCACAGCAATGAAAACCCTGTAAGACAGAGCCTTGTGATTTTCTCCCCTCTCCATGACACAGTTGAAGGGGCCAACATACTGAAGGCCTTCTGCTGTTAATCACAGCTACTGGAAGTTCATGGGTACAATGCCAGGTCATGCCTGGAACACAGCATTTGAAAGCATGTTACTCCTTCCTCCCCTTCTTACATTGTCCCACACTCTCATTCACAGTGCTCCCTGAGTCTGGGAGAAGAAGACATAGATAGCCTACTTAGAGTTCAGCTTTCAACAGCAACCCAGCACTATGAGCAGGAACTGCTTCCCACTTCAGAACTAAGCCTCTCTAATCATAGCTCACAGCAGCACTAATCTATGGGCATAAATTAAAACAGCAAATCAACAACAGCATTAGTTTCTACACCAGGGCAATGGCCTCCCAGCCACAGGCTTGGATCCGGTTTATAGCAGTAGACACAACAGACCTGAGAAAGCGGTTGGCTGCCCCCAGAACAAACTTACCACTATCACACCTGGGACACATCTTATCTGGCCAGTCAACAGTATAACAAATAACTCGAAGGTTGGGGTGTTGCAGGTCTATTTTGGGTGATGCTAACCAAGTCACCCATGAATCATGTTTCTCCACTTGAACCAGGTATTAGCTTTCTTTAGTGAGACCAGCACCAAGTACCCTGAAAGTCTAAACGACTGTCTGCATCCTTGCTTCACCCTGACTTCTGGGCCTTCAGAGAATAAACCGGTGTGTGTGAAGTATGTTGACATCACTTACTTTTCTTACTTTAAAAAAAGTGCCATTAGATCTACTGTTTTACATCATTTCGTTCCCCACCCCCGAAGTTCAATCTTAGATGTCTTTCTGTGGCTTATATCCTTCAATCATCTTTCAAATGTTAAGTATGTCTTTGGAAGTAAAGAGCATGTGCTATAAAACTACTTGCATTTATCCAAAGAGACAGTTGCCAGCAAGTCGAATCTGTAAACTCTGTGGGACATGGCTTGCAGACACAGAGGCTGGAAAATCTGAGAGGTACTACAGAGTAAACTCTCCAGGGTGGGCGTGCAAATTTCCACGTGGGCTTGCCGAGGATCCAGGGACATCATAAGTGGAAAAACAGTCCTAATATTGAGTCATAAAAACCCGCAGCCCGTGCGCAATGTGCTCGCTGCCCCGCGGCTTCGAGCCCCCAGCTCCCGAGTACTTGGGGCGGCAGGGTTCGGCGGAGCTGCGGGAGAGGCTGAGGCGCCAGGAGAGACTTTTGCGCAACGAAAAATTCATTTGCAAATTGCCCGACAAAGGTAAAAAGATCTCAGACTCCATTGCCAAACTGAAAGCTGCCATTTCAGAAGGTGAAGAGGTTAGAGGGAGAAGTGAACTGTTTCGTCCTGTTAGTGTAGACTGTAAGCTAAAGCCAAAAGCAACCACGAGAGTTGATACCGACAAGGCCCAGGATTCTGACCTGATGCTTGATACTTCTTCATTAGTTCCTGAATGTTCCTCAGTAGATAGTAAATCATCTAAAGCAACCTCAGAAACACAGAGACCTACACATCTCACTCACAGAGGCAATGGAGAGACTTTGGAGGCTGGCTGCAGTGAACACCAGCCCAGCTGCCCACAGGAGAGCCCAGAGACCCTCATCTGAAGTTAATGAGCATCTCCCCCAGCACTCAAGTCACGTGGAAGAGATTTCCAGCAACGTCGACAGTCTGTTTATCGATAAGTTGCAAAGGATCACAATTGCAGACCAGAGTGAACCCTCAGAAGAAAACACCAGCACTGAGAGCTCTGCGGGACTGCAGAGTGAGACTCCCAAGAAGCCTCATTACATGAAAGTGCTAGAAATGCGAGCCAGGAACTCAGTGCCCCCTTCTCGTAAGTTTAAGACCAATGTGTTACCCACACAACAAAATGACTCACCAAGTCATTGTCAGAGGGGTCAGTCTCCTGCGTCCTCAGAAGAGCAGCGACGTAGGACTAGGCAGCATCTTGATGATGTCACAGCAGCGCGCCTCCTTCCACGCCACCACCTGCCTGCACGGCTGCTCTCCATACAAGAGTCGCTGGCCCTGCAGAAAGAGCAGAAGCAGAATTATGAGGAGATGCAGGCCAAGCTCGCAGCACAGAAACTAGCCAAGAGACTGAATATTGAAATGCACAGCTACAATCCAGAAGGGGAGTCTTCAGGGAGATACCGAGAAGTGAGGGACGAAGACGATGCCCAGTCCTAGGTGAATGCTGAAGATGATGCTGGGAGATCCCGAGAGCTACTGCTGAGTTCTCACCGTCTCATCGAACTTCCTAAGTAACAAGACCAGTGTCAGACCTTGTTGAGGGACAGCATTTTTAAAGCTACACAAAGGTAGCTACAAAATAAGAACCCAGTTTGTCTTTCAGAAGATGACCTTCACATGCTTGAACAGTTTAATATTTGAACATTGTGTTTGGCCGTATTGTGTTACAGTTTTGCGGTATATTGTTCATTGGTCAGATATTTTAGTATGAGTAGAGCACACGTTTTCTTTAAGATAACTGCTTTTTCCTTATTCGTACTCTTATCAGATAGCATTGTTTACACCCTTCTGGTGAAACACTTTGTTATCCCAGGCACCTAACGTGACTTAGGAAGGCCTGGTCCCTTCCTGAAGGGGGCAGTGTAAAGAATGGTGCGCATGCTGCGTGGACATGGTCCTGAGATGCTGGATGTGCAATACTGTGGAAGACATTCAGACAGTGCTAGTGTATCTGCTGTTCCTGTCTTCTCTGGGGGCGCTGCAGTCTTCCTATGGTGAGGATGAGGAGCACTGCTGCAGTCTTCCTATGGTGAGGATGAGGAGCACTGCTGCAGTCTTCCTATGGTGAGGATGAGGAGCACTGCTGCAGTCTTCCTATGGTGAAGATGAGGAGCACTGCTGCAGTCTTCCTATGGTGAGGATGAGGAGCACTGCTGCAGTCTTCCTATGGTGAGGATGAGGAGCACTGCTGCAGTCTTCCTATGGTGAGAATGAGGAGCACTTTGAAGAGGTGCTGAGTCGGGGAGGGTCTTCTGAGCTGGTGTGGGAGCTGCTCCTGGCTCCCCTCGGCTCAAACTCATTGCTGTCTTGGTTGATAGGTCCCTGTACAGGACACTCATGCTTGGTAAGAAAACCAATGTTTTTCTTAAGAGTTACAGTTGAATTGTCAGTATATTGCTTTTTTCCTTTTTAAACCCAAAGAGGTGTCTGTAGGCTGCAGAAACCTCAGTCATGTATGTATACATTTGTGTTGTTTAAAATGATTATATGATTGTTTACAGCAAAGATAACAATGTTTTCAATAAAACCTTTGTCTATTATGTGGAACTTGTAAAGGAGAAATAAAATACCAATCAGAGCAAAAAAAAAAAAAAAAAAAAAAAAAACTAAAGCTGTATTTTCTTCACTTCTGTCTTTTCTGCTTCAAACTAACCCCTGCTTCTTGGTTTGCATCACAGTCTCAGAGTAGTGGTTGCTGATTTCTCAAATGAGCCTTTGTGACTTTGAAATCTACCATTTTCGAAGGGAGCCTCCCTTTCAGCCTTAAATAGAATAACAGATATAGATGTGTTCTTAGCTCCTTAGGGTAACATACTTTGTTAGTGACAGGATATATAGATGGTAGATAGATAGATAGATAGATAGATAGATAGATAGATAGATAGATAGATTGATAATAGATACAGAGATAGCTAGATAGAGAGATACATGAATAGATACATACATACATAGATATATACACAGATAAATAGACAGATACATATATATAGAGAGATACATACATAGTTAGAACTTAGTTTAATTTTCCCTTGATTTAGCTAATTGACTTACAAATATGCCAATGAGAAAGCATGTGCCGGCATCAATTAGTCTTCAACTGAAATTTTAAATTGAAGTTAATTTTCTTTAGTTAAAATTAGGCTCTAGTCAATCAGCAAAATAATAATAAAAATGACTATAACCACACCATGTAACCAGCCAGTCCAAAGCAGAACATTCTATTCTAGGGAGAAGAAGGGTGTTTCTCCACTTGTGCAGGGGTAGCTCACGGTCAGTCTCTTCATGAGGCTCCTAGAAAGAGTGAAACATACCACCTGCTACATCCTCATGCTGTTCTTAGAGCATCTGTTTCCCATACAAAATACAGCATGTAGTTTATACTGTTCTTGGTTTATAAATTTGCGTGATAGATATACTATTACACTTTTCTCCTGCTTTCCTTAGACTAAAAGTCCTGCGTTCGCTGGTCAAGGAGACTGAAGTTAATCAGGTTCTGACAGAGACTTGCTCTTGCTGTCATATTGCTCTACACACTGACATTAATCTATAATCATATTGAAAAAGCATAAAAACTACTTTAAACAATAGAAATTGGAACATAAAACAAGACAAAGAAGCAGATGTTTGATATATGATGAGGGTCCTCAGAGACACCACAGTAAAACCATTCAGTACTAAACCCAACACCCTACTGTACTCTCTTCTTGGCTTTTATACCCAGTAAGGTTTTCAACAAGGAAAAATAATAGCACTGTGTAGCATGAAAATAAAAGGTCTGTTCCAAATGAAATTTCTCTTTCTCAATGGGTATGAGTTTTCCAAGTCAAACCAACTGAACACGAAAGAACTTAAAGGCTTCAATTAAACAGCAATAACCTGAAGCAACCATAGTTTTTAGTCAGAGCACTCCGGAGGAGAAGAGAGCACAACTCCTCTTCCCATTTAACATTTGTGAAGAAGGGACTGATGTGGGCGGTACCACTCCTCTTTCCATTTAACATGTGTGAAGAAGGGGACTGATGTGGGCGGTACCACTCTGCCCAGGAATCATGATGCTTTGAAACATCCATGTTGTCAATATTTAAATGATGTTCAAAGATGCGAATTCCCGAGCTGGGCACCACAGGGGTCTGGGCCTATCACAGTAGATGGTGAGCCTCCAGCATTCATAGTTTCTTACTATGACATCTGTCACCATGCTCATTAAAGATGAACAGGAGAATACATGTGGTCACCAGATTCATATTTGTCCCTGAAAGAAAACTGCATCCTTTAATTACCCTTTACCATCTTATTGCTCCAATTATTACTATAACTTTGAAATACTTATTTGACACAGGCTTTTTAATCAAGAACAAACAAGACCACACACCCCCTGGTTGATATATTAAAAACACATGTCTGTTATGATAACTACCCTCATGGGAAAAAATGTCCAGTGAAAAGCCAAAAGCCAAACAAACTAATGGAATCAAATATAATTTTAATCCTTTTTTTTTTTTTTTTTTTTTTTTTTTGCCTTATCCAAGGTTGCCTGACTTTCAGGCTCGGCTGCTGTGCCCTCAGTGTGCTGCCTATGAGGGACCTTGACAGTGTTCCTGCCTCCTCCCAGGGGACCTCAGTTTGGTCTCGAAAGGTCAGGGTACACTTCTGATTTCAACTTCGCCACACTTCAAAAAGAAATGAGGATTTCAGAACAAAGAAGAAAGATTGGCCTATGACATACTTAAAATTAATTTTTTCAACAAGCTGGTCTTCAACAGGATATTAGCCAAAGTTTTCCATTTTCTACCTAGAGTTTTCTAAGATTACTCAGACAGTGTTGAAAAGAACACTAGATACTAACTAGGAAATGTGAGCACATGATATTAAATAATTAGTATGTAAAATATAGGGGAAATTGGCATTCACTGAGGAAAATTTACAGGCATGTTGTTACACAAAAGCCTATCTGAGTAGGTGCAACAACCCCCAAATAACACTGTAAACCCTTCACCACAGGACTCAGAAGGAAAGAAAACATGTGAAGGAACCTGAAACTAACCGGAGGGAGCAGCTGGAATAAAACAGGACCAGAAACGGTGCCAATGGAAGGCAAGGTCATGTTCTACTTTGTGACCCTGGAAAGGCGGAAGGCTCATCAATGGAACTTTAGTCGAACTACTTGGTTTTGACTTCAGATGCTGGTGAAGACTGAAGAAACCCCCAGACTTCCCAGCCACAAAACAGAAAATGGATGAGGCCCTGCTTATCATTTGAGACAAAACATCAGACAGACAGTTGGGAGGCGGAGAGCTGTGTGAGTATGTGTGACACAAGTGACAGCCATGGGAGTTGTCTGGCTCTGGGCAGGGTGTGGAGACAACAATCCACAGAGACATTGATATGGGCTGAACGGTGCAGCCAATAAGGCCTGTTCACAGTAAATGTCTGAACAAAAAGAATGCAGAAAACAGCGAAGGGGCAAAAGCCAAACCTTAGGCAAGGCCTTCAGTTATGAAGAGGAATGAACCAGAGGGTCCCAGACTCAGGGGGAAGAAGAGAAGAATAGTGGCAAGGGTCTGGAGTGAAAGGCCGGTTGAGAGACTGGCCTTTGGAGTCCCTGGAAACAAGGAACAGAAGGAGCGTGGGTACATCTTTTAGGGAATGTGGTTCAAAATGCCCTTTGGAAAGAACATGATTCTTACAACTTTGCCAAAGCCCTTTATGGTAATGCTATGGAGTTGGAGACCACCGGGAAGGACCACTGGACTGAATTAAGATTACAATTAGCCAAATTTATGTAAACAGTAAGCAAGGCCACAGCCTTTGAGCCAAAACAGAGACATTGCCATGGCAAAGGCTTGGGCAGGGAGGCAGTGTGAGGGAAGAAGTTTTAAAATCAGAAACCACAAGATGATCTTGTGTATCTACACAAGCAAACCAAGGGCTGTTCTGCTCACCAAAATTTGGTAGTCAAGGTGACCTTGAAATAATCCTTAAATGCCTGCATAAGCAGGTTACAGAAACCAAAGAAGTAATTAATTATATCATAACAAGTACCACTGTACATTTTTTGATTGGGTAATTGGGAATTTATCTTCCAGGGACCGGAGTCGGAGCAGACTGGGCACCAAGATGGATGCCTAGCACAGCCATCACAGCTGTAACAATCACAATACAAATCAGGTTAAAGTTCCTCTGAGAAAAAGAGCTGAAAACTTCCCAAAAGGGGAACTGGGGGGAAGGGGACAAAACAGAGGAATTCTCCCAAAATGGCTAGGAGAGGGATCTCACTTACTAAGATTATTCTGATATGAACATTAATTCCGTCCCTTCAGCTTTCTAGGGAGAAAGCACGGAGCAGGGAGACCGGGGAAGCAGGGCTAGAGACAGCTCAGTCAAAAAGCAACTGAGTTTGATCCCCAAAAGTCACACTTAAAAGCCAGATTTAGTGGTGTGTGTTTGTAATTCCAGGCTAGGAAAGGCAGAGAAAGGCAGAGCCTTGGAGTTTTCTACCCAGCCAATTTGGCCGTCTGGAACTATTCAGCAAGTTCCAGGTCAATGAGAAATCTTCTTTTAAACAAAAGGTGGAAAGCCAAGGACAGAATAACCCTCAGGGTTATCTTCTAACCTCCAAAATCACACACACAAACACACACACACACATACACACATACACACACACACACACACACACACACACACAATGAGACTTTTGCACATACAAAACAGAAAAAGAGGGTTTTGGATCTGGGTGCAGGGAAAGCAAAATCTTTCTCTGTGTGTTAAGAAAGAGTTACAGGAGAAAATTTGTTGGAAAATAACTGAAGTGTTAACTTGCATCCTTCCATCTTGACCTCCCCACTCTAAACACCCACATTGCTGTCCTCTAGAGTTCTCTCTCTCTCTCTCTGCTTTACATTTCACCCTGCACTCCTCCAGTGTTTCTTCTCGGTCTCCTCAGCTCCGTAGGTTCTCTGTCTCACAACGCTCTGTATCCAATCCCTTTCCCTTTTTATCTACACTCTGTCTGGCTGACCAGCATTCCAACTCCAGCCTGTCCCTAAAGGATGGTCATAAAGTCTGGAAGTAAAGGTGGCTCTGTCAGAGATGATTTATTGCTGCTGTGTTATAGTATATGACAGAACAGTACAAGTGTTTTCAGAATTTATAGCCGTTTAGTATGTATTTATGGTTTCCTGATCACTCTCAAGCCAAGAAGTCTATGGAACATCTCCACTTGGCATCCTCAGACTCTTCTCACATATAATGTACAAATCAAATCCCACCCTTTCTTACAACTCCTCTTGTGTTTCCTGACTTACAGATGAGTATCCTAGTCCCTAGTCAACTTTCAAAAGCACTGGACATTCCAACATGCCTCAGTTGTCCCCAGGGCCTCCCTCTTCGTCACTGATTTCTTCTTTCAATTGGTCACCAGCCCTGTCTACTCTACTTTATAGACTCCGTTTGTGGCAATTCCCACCTAGTCTGTATCTGCTAATCTTAGCCCAGGAACGTCCCATGGCTGGCCCTGCCTTGACCATTACATGGGAGCTTCTCAACTGGCTTTCCCACCTCCAGCTTCAGTTTCTTCTCATCCCACCTCTGAAGAATCGTCCTGGGTGCACACCTGCCTGTGATGGCCCATTACCTCAAGCTCTCCTGCCACCAGTCACTGAACAGCAGAGCCCAAGCCACACAGCCTGACTACAAACCCTTTGTCCCCCACTCCTCTTTGGCTCTGAAGCCATGCTCACCTAGGTGGTTCCACAAATGCATCTTGATCCCTAGCTTCTCTCTCTGCCTCAAGGCTCAGATCAAGATGCCTGGTACTAAAGCCTCCTCTCACTACCAGCATCCTCCCAGCTACTCTTTCTTTTGTGCTGTGAGAGCAGTTCATATAATGTAGTATCTTCCAAACTCCTCCTAACATATAGTGATTATATGTTTCATGGAAGAACAGCAATGGGGGATTCTAGTTCGCTTAGAACTGGAGAGGAGTTTAGATTTCATATTAGGAAAATGTCTGGTGTGGTCAGAAATTACTTTGGACGAAGATTTGAGATGGAAGAGTTAAGGAAGGCCCAATCATAGTGACTACATGGGGACAGGACCTTAAATGTAGCTACCGATAGTGCAGAAAAAGGTCCCCTTCAGAGGGCGAGGGGATATCGAGACTGGCAGCCTATTCAAGACACTCAAAAAAGTAATAATAATAACAGACAGTCCAGTGCTTTAACAGAAAGATACAGGAAGGGAAGGGCTGTCAGCAAAACCTAATTACATAACTATATTCCTCATGGTCCTAAAATTGGGACACAAGAAAACCTGTAACAAAGAAGGCTTTGGGTAGAAAACAATGCCCAGTCCTGGGGATAAATTAAGAAATTGTCAGTAGAGCTGTGGCTCTTAGCAGGTTATCAAGACTCCCAGTCAGGCCCCAAGATGGAATCTCACTGTCCAGATGCAGAGGACCAGGGTATCAGGAACATCATGGAAGTGGCAGAAAAGCCAAAGTCAGTGTCAGTCACAGTGACCTGAGGCTGGCTTGGGAGACTTGAGACAAGCCCCAGAGGTGAAAGGTGTTCCTCCAGAGGCTAAAACTGAAGCCACGTCCTCTAGCAGCCAGGCAGACTCCAGAAGTATTGCTGTGTCATGTTGTTTTTTTTTTTTTTTTTTTTTTTTTTTTTTTTTTTTTTTTGTATTGTTTCTTTTCTGCTTAGTTGCTTGTAGTTAAGTTTCTTTGGTTGTGTGTATCTGTGTACAGATAGGTACATGAGAATGCCGTGGTGTGTAAAGGTATCCAGGGTGCTGGACAGACTCCCTTAACCCAAATAATCTGATCACAGGCATACCCGGAGGCTAGCTTAATCTAAATACCTCTTAACCATGTGCCTGAAGCAAGTCTCCTAGGTGACTCCAGAATTCCTTCTGGGCTTTTCACTTCAGAAGTCGCCAGTGCAGAACCTAAGTGCTCTGTTGGCCCTGAGCAGGTCTCTACAGTAGTGAGCCACAGCAGGAGAGAAGAAGAGGTCAGCAGGTCATGGAGATGCCCTTACCAAGTCCCACTCAGTAAACTGAGGATTGGGTCAGACCTCTATTGAAAACTCAGAAAGTATAGTGATGTTAAATCAAAGTTGCCTTGTTTGTCTTTGGCAAAATGACCTATTAAATATAGTTTTCTTTTGTAGTTGAAGAAGCTAAGAGTTTAGAGATATGTGAAATTCCCAAACCTATACTTCTATTGACAGTAGACATTAGTCAATACAGAGGGAAAACCCAAGTTAAAAAAAAAAAAGAAATAAACACTAGTTAAATGCACTAATGGGCGTTGTGGAGAATACCTGTACTCCCAGTCGGAATGGCAAGCTCAAGGCCTGTCTGACCTATATGGGTTCAAGAGCATCCTGGGTAATTTAGTGAGAACCTGGGTGAGAATAAAAATGAAACAGTTATTGGAATAACTCAATGGTAGAGATTTGCCTAACACACATAAGGCCCTGGGTTTGACTCCCTAAAAGCAAAAATACAAGCAACCAATAGATACCTAAACATTGTCTGGGAGTTCAAACATACAGCTAGAAAACTGGCATCTCATGAGGAAGATGGCTCAGCTTGGAGCAGCTGAAGCTTAAAGTGCAGGCATAAGGAGCTGAGTTCAGATCCCCAGAACTTCCATAAACAACAGGTGTGGCAGCACACTCTTGTAACCCCAGCACTTGGGGGACTGACTGCGACAGGCTAATCCCATGGGCTTGTTGGCCAGTCAGTCCAGATACAACAGCAAGTATTGAGTTCAATAAAGGTACCCTGTCTCAAAAATATGAAGGGAGAGAGGCTATGTAGAAAAAATGCTTGGCATCAGCCTCTGGCCTTCACAGTTACAGCATAGGAGAGCATAGCCACATGTATATGTGCACATAAAGTAAATCTCTGGCCACATCTTTATGCACAGGTGTGAGCATACTCAAACACAAAGGTGTGCACTCATGTATACGCTATACAGGAAAAAAAGGAAAAGAAGGGGGAGAGAGAGAGAGAGAGAGAGAGAGAGAGAGTGTTCCCAAGGACCAGCTTGACCCAGGTGGGATTGATTGACATTAAATAACTATGAACATCAATGGTTTTATAGGTCTAATATCTCGTGTAGAAGGGCAGTTTGTATCTTTGTCTATTTGATGTAATTTTGGTGTGTAGAGGGTTTGTGGATTGAGAGTTGGATATATAAACCTGTATGAAAAACTATCAGGCTGTAGAGTTGTGTTTGTGTTGAGTTTTGGGGTAAACAAACACTGAGATGGAGGTGGAAGGCAGGCAGAGGAAAACCACCAGGGAAGGGAGTTGCATAGACAAGTGGAACTGTGGTGGCAGATCAGACCCAGCACCAGAGGTGTGTGCAGTTCCGTATCTGAGGAGTGAGACCTCAGGGCTGATAGAGAGATAAACCAATTTTTATACTTTTTAATATTTACTTCAACAATCCTGTGATCCTGGGTTTGTTAGAGCACCTGGGTGACAGGCTGCCTCTGGGTGTTGTGGGAATAGGTATGAAACCAGCGCCCAAGGCCTGCTCAGGGCACAAGTTCAGACTGGAAGGGCAAGCCTATCTTTATAAAGCTTAAAAATTCTTTGAGCTAACAATGCAACTTAGGTAATAAGGGGGAGGAGGAGGTTATAGACATGGCTCAGTGGTTAGAGCACTGGCTGCTCTCCCAGAGGTCCTGAACTCAATTTCCAGCAACCACATGGTGGCTCACAACCATCTGCAATGGGATCTGATGTCCTCTTCTGGTGTGTCTGAGGAGAGGGACAGTGCAGTCACATAAAACAGATGAATGAACCAGTCTGAAAGGTTCTCAAGAGGAAATGAACTTGGTATAGGAAACCGGTTACATGAATTACAGAAAACCAAACCACCTGCAAAGGTTTCCCTCACAGCCAACAGGAGGAAGACAACCCAGCTCTTCACCCCAGGGAACCTACAGGAGCACCTGAATTCACAGAGCCACCCCTGTGGTTCAGGGTCAGAAAGCAGGGTTCCAGCAGAGTCTGGAGCCGCCACCACAAAAAGGGCTGTCCCCTGTCTCCATGAAAGGCTCCCTTCTGGGCAGAAGGGTAAATGTTAAGTTAAACCAGGAAGTGGCCTTTCCCCAGCTCTGCCTGTTTGTTTCTGTTTGTAACAGGACTGCCCCTTTCCTCTCTGGCCCAGTCTCCAGATAAGTCTAGCAACACCTGTGGGAGCCACAGTCCATTTCCTTTGGCACAGGAATAATGGCAGAGGAGTGAGTGATTTGAAGACACCGTGACCCAGAGACAGAGACCTGCTGAGTTCCATGAGACCATGCAAGGTTAGCAGGATGCCTGCCTGAGCAATCTCCAGTCAAGTGCTGAACTGTTCAGCTGGTCTTTCTCTTCACTCTCTGACACACAATGGGCTCTTGTGGGAATATTTCAAGCTTATATAACCAGCTTCCTCCTTCAATCCCAAAACAGTACAATCCTGAGCCGGACACGGAGAATTTTAGGAGAGGAGGGTACGTACCGCTGTGTGCCTTCCCCATTCTTTGCATGTCTTCCTTGTGAGCCAGCAACATACCAGAGGTCTCTGCCTTCACTGAACTGTAACTAGCAAACTGGGATGCCACTTTCAAGGTCACCCTGACATCTGGATACTTTCCAGCATCTGGAAAACCTGACTCACTGAACATTGCTTTACTATGGCATCAGCAGTCACCGTGCCAGGTGCACACAGAAATAGACCGGAAATGGTCCTTTTGCTTCTCATTTCCAGCCCTCGTGACCACGCAGGCACGCAGGCCTGCTGACTTCCTCCCTCTTCCCTTGTTTGACTAATTCATCATCCGTTCATTTACTGAATAACCAGCAGCATACCAGAGAGGTCTCTGCCTTCCCTGAACTGCAACTAGCAAAGGCAACTGTTGCGAAGGTGAGCGAGCTTCCAGCCAAGATCCTAGTGAGAGCATGAACCCTGCAGACACCTCGGGCATGGGAAGCGCAGGATCGAAGAAGCAAGGACCCGGGAACAACGAGTCAGCAGGAATGGTTGAGTGAAAAGGTCCTGGGGCTAGACCTCACCTAGTCTAGGATCTGTAAGAAGCCTGTTGTAGCTGAGGTGCCAAGCTAGAAACATTACACGCTGGAGACAGGCTGGGAGATAAGGAGCGGAGTGTGGGAACCTGCGCACTGACTGGAGTCAGAAGCAAAGCAAGCAGAACAGAAGAACAACATGGGTAACTTACTGTTCCCACCTGATGGAAACCAGTAGAATTCAGGGAAAATAAGGGGGGGGCAGTAAAGCCAGTTCCAACAACGCAGGCACGAGGCCACCAGGGCAGTGGGAAGCTGGATTTTCAATACTTTGGAGACTCTGGCATGTAAAGTTATGAACTTTAGTTGAGGGTACATGAAACTAGAGGAGCTCAGTTACCAAGGCTTTTGGTTAATGGCTCCTTGATGTTCCAAGAATTCTATATAATAGGGCTAAATATAATCAAAAGAAAAAATGAGCAGTCCTAACCATAGTACGGAGACTCAGATCAATACACTGTGCTCCTGAGAACAGTCCCTGTCCCAAGACTTACATATTGCATCTGAGTACAGGCTCTGCAAGGCACACACAGGTCCTCTCATGGGGAAGTGTGGCTCAGAAAGGTTCGAAAGCATAGTTCACAAGAGTGCTCCATGGTCAAGATGGGGTTTCAGTGCAGCCTGACTCACTCTCTGAGGATGCTTATTGGATACACAACTGCAGTTTTCATCCAACAAATATTTATGAACATCTACTAAATGTTGGCTAGAGAGATAGTTGAGCAGTTAAGAGTGTTTGCTGCTCTTGCTGAGGCTTTAGTTGATTGGCTCCCAAGCACTCACAACCCCAGATCCAGGGGATCTGACGCTCTCATCTGGTCTCCATGGATACTTGCACTCATGTGTCTCTGTCTCTGTCTCTGTCTGTCTGTCTGTCTCCCTCTCTCTCTCTCTCTCTCTCTCTCTCTCTCTCTCTCTCTCTCTCACACACACACACACACACACAAACACCAAACAAATGCTGGCATAAAAAGTAAGCAAAAAACATAAAACTCCTCAAGCAGAAATAAACACAACAAAGGAGAAAAGCTAAGCAGCAGAGGGCACATTCTGAAGTGGGTCTATCAGGGATGATGTCTGCCAGGATCACGTGTAAACACAGAGCAAGGCCCTGTGCCAGCCAGCATGAGAGTGCCTTGCAGCCAGAGGGAACTGCTGGAGTGAAAATCAGAGACAGGTCAGAAAAAGAACAGACTCCAGCCACAGCAGGAGAGGAGGAAGGAAAGGAGAGGACAAAGACAGAGGGGTCACCATAAGTGACAACAAAGAAAGAAGGCATCATCACAATCCCCAGAAATGACAGTGACTCAGCCCAGGTAAGAAAAGGTAGCCAGAGTGAAAAGGAATGCTAAGAATGTACTGGGAAAGTTGAGATTTGGAGACAAATTTTTCTTTAGGTGAAATGGAAGATATAGTTTTATTGTTTGTTGTTTGGTTGGTTGTTGCTGCTGTTGTTGTTGTAACTGGGTTTTGTTGTTGTTGTTGTTGTTATTGTTGTTGTTGCTGTTTTGTTTTTGTTTTTTACCTGAACTGAAGGAAACATGGAGTGTGTGTTTCAGCCTTAGGAGATTGAGTCAGAACAATTGTGAGTTTGAGGCTAGCCTGAGCTACAAAGTAAGATCCTGTTTCATTCAAAAAATCCAAAACAGTAATACACATTTAGAAGAATAGAAAACCAAGATACTAACTTTTAGATGTTGGGTAAGTGGTTCATATACTAATCTTGATCTCAGAGGAGAGAGATATATTGAAACCAAAATTAAACCTAAGTGTATATGATACTTACACTCTAAAAGAACTTTGGATGACTAGCTTCATGGAAAAAAAGACAGCCACCCTGTCTTAAACAACAGAGAAGTTTGACAGGAAACTGGTTATCCTGACCTCTGGGCCTAGGTCATAATCTTAAGAGTTTAAGTACAGAATTTTTTAAATGAGCTCTACCAGTAATTTTAATGTACTGCTGAGTTTGAAGAAAGGTTAAACTAATATTTTCTGTTATACCTCAGGGCCATAGTCTAATGAACTATTTTTTTTTAGGTATTAGTTACTGAGGATTTAGTCTAAAATTAGTAAATGATGTCCATACAGTTTAATATCTAGTTTAATTTTTAAAAACTTAATGAAAACATAACAGAATCAAAACATTTAAAATAAACACCCTCACTACCCACTCCAGCAATTCATTTAAGTCATACCAACTATAGAAAATGAAAAATAAATTTATAAGTACTATTACTTTAAAATACATTACTTCTACTTTCAATATTTTATGTTTATGTATATATTCTATAGTGGAAGCAGAAATTCTCTCTAAGAACATTATCTTCTTAAAATCTTGAGGTGCATATTAGAGCTACAGGCAACATCCGTCATATAAAACTGCAGGACACACCTTGGTATTTGGCATCACTAGGGCATTACAATGACCAGGGTAGAGAACTGTACAATGCCAAACATCCGAGTAAGAGCCATTTTTCTCTTCAATGAAGAATGGTTGCGACATATTCTACAAGAGCAGCGATGTCAGTAATTCTGTGAGCACATGTCCTGACGTAAGTTCCAAATGTACAACAACATAAACAACTTTGCTAAGGCCATGTTTTATTTGCTGAACAACAGACAAAAGACAATATAAATTAGTTCAAGTATTTTCTTGAAAGTCTATGTTCATAAAAAGCATGAAAGTTAGAAACAAACTGTTAAATCACTGAAACTTTAAATATATCTTACATAATCTTGTTTGTACAAAAATAAAACTTAAATATAAACATATGGCAGGCATGGTAATTTTATGCAAATCTGTTTTATGTGATCTCTGGTTATTTATAAAAGTTTTTGGTTTTGTTATTTGTGAAAGTTACTATCTATTAGTACAGGGACCTAAAAAGCTTATGTTAGCATTAATCTTGTACATGGTTATAAATGTTATCCAATTTGAGATCACCTGAACACTGGGAAAAAATAAAAAGGGCAGTATGCCTGTCCTGGCTGGTTGTGTGTCAGCTTGACACAGCTGGAGTTATCACAGAGAAAGGAGCCTCAGCTAAGGAAATGCCTCCATGAGATCCAGCTGTAAGACATTTTCTCAACTAGTGATCAAGGGGGGAGGCCCAGTCCACTGTGTGTGGTGCCATCCCTGGACTGGTAGACCTGGGGTCTATAAGAAAGCAGGCTGAGCAAGCCATGGGAAGCAAACCAGTAAGTGACATCCCTCCATGGCTTCTGCATCAGCTCCTGCTTCCTGACCTGCTTGGGTTCCAGTCCTGACTTCCTTTGGTGATGAACAGCAATGTGGAAGTGTAAGCTGAATAAACCCTTTCCTCCACAACTTGCTTCTCGGTCATGATGTTTGTGCAGGAATGGAAACCCTGACTAAGACAATGTCCATAAACCAACAAATAAACACAAGCCCACACATCTGTACAATGAACATGTTAGTACATACACGCAGGTGCACACATATAGGTGTGTATGTGTACACACTGCACACATAACAACCGGGCCACATAAAGCCTAATGAGGAGCCACGGCCTGCTCGAGATCCAGCTGTGCATTTTTCTGACTTCATCAGATGAGTAGCTTTTTGTCACCTTCCAGTTCTTGAAAACCGTATGGAGATCATGGCCATATTTCTCAAGAGTAACAAAGTTCCTGGCTGGTGTCCTGTGGAAAGATAACCAGCTCTTTCTTGACCTTTTGTTGGGATCAGCAACTGGATCCTTAAAGACATTGACCCCCAAGGCCATTGGTGCCAACATAGCTGCATGTGAAGCAGCAATTCAAGAGTCTCTGATTAATGTCGGCAGCAAAGCGCCGCCAGAACCAAGGAGACATTCTCAATAGTCAACTTTTTTGTTTCATTCCCTCTACATTCTGCTATAAAGTATTGGTATCCACTCCATCTCCTTGAATGACTCTAAGATAAGGTGGCAGCAACTTTTAGCCTTTTGAGTTCTCAGTAACAGGAAACTTCTTGCCTAAAATATCTAAGACCTTTAACACAGTGGCCAGCGGATTTCCAGGATCTGATGATCGGTGGTGCCATTGATACTATAAGGTGTCTCAGATCTTCACCCATATTTTCTTTTTCTTTTCTTTTTTATTAGATAGTCTCTGTATTTACTTTTGAAATGTGATCCCTTCTGCCTACCCTGCTCCCATTCTTTCTCCTCCTCTACTTGTCTTCACGAAGGTGCACTAGCTCCCAATCACTTTCTCCACCTCAGTGCCTTGGGGTTCCCCTACACTGGGAAAATGTGTCCTCCCTGGACCAAAGGCCTCTTCTCACATTGATGACAGTCACTGCTATTCTCCACTGTGTATGCAACTGGAGCCATGGGAGTGCTCAATGGTTGGTGTTCTAGTCCACGGGAGCTGTGAAAGATTTGGTTGGTCGACAATGTTGTTCTTCCCATGAAGCCACAACCCCCTTCAGCTCTTTCATTCCCCAACCCCCAGCACTCTCACCAGGATCCCCATGCTCAGTCTGATGGTTAGCTGCAAACATGCTCAACTGCATGACCCTGGCAAAGCCCTTGAGGAGGCACCCCTATCTGGTTCCTGCCAGTAAGCACCTCACAGCATCAGCTATAGTGCTTAGGCCCGGTGGCTGCACAGGTAACCCCCCAGGTGAGGCAGCCCCTGAAAGATTCCCTCTTTAATCCCTGATTTTCCACTTGATCCTGTACCTTCTCCCATGGTGAGTGTTTTTTTCTCCCTTCTAAGAAGGACTGAGGCTTCCACATTTGGCCTTCCTGGGAATTGTTTCTTACACCAATGGCCTATGTTCTATGATCAAAAATCAGCAAATGGAACCTCATGAGATTGCAAAGTTTCTGTAAGGCTAAGGACACTATCAAGAAAACAAAATGGCAGCCAACAGATTGGGAAAGGATCTTTACCAACCCCACATCTGATAGACGGCTAATTTTCAGTATATACAAAAAACTCAAGAAATTAGACTCCAAAGAATCAAACAATCCTATTAAAAATGGGGTACAGAGGTAAACAAAGAATTCTCAACTGAGGAATACTGAATGGTGGAGAAGCACCTAAAGAAATGCTCAACATCCCTAGTCATCAGGGAAATGCAAATCAAAACAATCCTGAGATTCCACCTCACACCAGTCAGAATGGCTAAGATCAAAAACTCAGGTGACAGCAGATTCTGGTGAGGATGCGGAGAAAAAGGAACACTTCTCCACTGTTGGTGGGATTGTAAACTGGTACAACCACTCTAGAAATCAGTCTGGCGGTTCCTCAGAAAATTGGACATAGTACTACCTGAGGACCCAGTTATTTCACTTCTGGTCATATACCCCAAGGATGTTCCAACATATAATAAGGACACATGCTCCACCATGTTCATAGCAGCCTTATTTATAATAGCCAGAAGCTGGAAAGAACCCAGATGTTCTTCAACAGAGAAATGGATACAGAAAGGGTAGTGCATTTACACAATGGAGTACTACTCAGCTATCAGAAACAATGAGTTTACAAAATTCATAAGCAAATGGATGGAACTAGATACTATCATCCTGAGTGAGGTAACCCAGTCACAAAAGAACACACATGGTATGCACTCTCTGATAATTGGACACCACTCATATTGTCTCACATGCGTTGTAAATGTCATAGCTGTGGCTGACCATAGACATGGGCACTAATGAGAACTATGCTTCTGTGTATTTAAAAGCATCTTTTTCATGGTCTTTCCCACCACACTGTTATGGTACTGTGCTCTGCCCCTGGAGAAGAATAGCCTAAAACAGGATCTTTTGCCCCATAGTGTTCTTTAATTAGAGCAACCCCCCCCCCCATAGTATCTGTTCCTTTGAAGTTAAGCAAATGAGCAGATGCCCCTCTGCTGGTGATCTTGTGAAGAGACTCCTTTGTAAGCAAAGTCATGTAACTTGTATCCCAGACCATCTAAGTTACCAGACGTGCCTGACAAATATTTGGCCAGTATTTTCTTCTGCTCTCTTGAATGGGTAGCCACTGTAATTGGATTCCAGGACTGAGCAAGAATAGTCTCAAATGGTAAGCTGGCTCTCTTTTCCACTGTGAACAGCGTGTTCCCTCTGGAGATGACAGAGCCCTCAGTACCAGCCTTCACCTCACAATTAGGAGATGACCATCATATTTCTCATGAATACAGTTCCATCCTCTTTCATTAAAGACATCATCTTGGAGATGTTCTCTGTACACTTCTTTGGCCTCCTGGGTTTTCTCTTTGGTCACTACTTTGCCTTTTAGTTACTTATTAAGAATGTACTGCAACCCATAAAATACTGTTTCCTCATATTTCCCCTTACTTACTTTGGAGTTTTCCGTCTTATTTTCACGGTATTTAGAGTAGGAGTAAACTTTGCTTGTGTTGGGTGGGTATTGTTTATAGTCACTTCTTGGTATTTCACTTTCCTTTCCACAGAAATCATGTAGTGATCTTGAAGAGCCAGAGCACACTGGCCTCTGCAACCAGGGGTAAGGCACGTGAATGATCCCTAGGTGCAGGGGAGTTTGAAATACAGCCCCAGAGTGGGAGACAGCTCAATCAGATGCAGCTCTGGGGGCCAGGTTAATCCTTCATGCTGGGACCTCTAGCTGGGTGTGGGGCACACCACCAGGACCTCTCCCCAAGCTCCCCTGGGCAAGATCATACCTGCCGAGCCAGGGGCCGTTACCCAATCAATCCAATTGTCCTGTGGTCTCAACCCAGTCCACCCTGTCTGGGAGCCAAGGCAGCCGCGGCAAAAGTAGCTGCAGTGTGTGCCTAATGAACTATTTTTAATTGCTTGAACTACTAATTTTAGGTAATTAGTAGAGTTTATGAGATGACTGAAGAGCCAGAAACAAAGCAAGAGTCAGGAAACTATGGCCAGTGCTACATTTGGCACTCTTTAAAAAAAAATAAGAATTTGACATTTTCTAAATTGTAAATTGAATGTTTCAATCGCAAAGAAACAGGATGCTCTAATCCCCACACACACACACACACACACTTTTTGGTACGACTTTAGGAACATTCCTAAGGATTTTTAATTTTTATAAGTTCTTCAAGAGTTTCATACAATGTATTATATTCCTCCCTTTCCCCAATTTCTCCCAGATCCACCCTTTCCCTACCCATCCAACTTTGTGTCTTTTTCTTTCTTTCCAAAACCATCAAGATCCATTTGTGCTGCCCAAGAGGAGTTGTAGTCTTCCACTGCGTCATGATCCACTAAGTAGGGACTCCACTCTTACAAAAATCCTGTCTCTTCTGCGAGCTGCTGACAGTTGCTTGTAGCTTCAAGACTAGGGGTACGATTTTTGTGACTAACTCCTACCTCTACACATGCATAGCACTAACGCCATGAAAGTTTGGCAGTAGGGATGGTTTCCAGGCCAGCACCAGCTTAATTTTTCTATATTGTATAACTCAAACATGTGGTATCCCTAGCAACACAACCTTGCATCAAGGTCCCCAGGATAGCCAGTATCAACCAGAATAGCCTGTAATGTTTGCAGTTATACGAGACCTACCTGGTCTCCATTCCTACACATTGGTTAGCCTCTGGTGTCTCATACGGGCCCTGCTGCCCTGTTATAGGGTAAGTCTATTTTAGTGTGTGTGTGTGTGTGTGTGTGTGTGTGTGTGTGTGTGTGTGTGTGTGTGTGTTTGGAAGCTTTTACATTAGGTTTCCCAGATGTTTCAGTGTTATTCATCCTCCCCATTCTCTGTCTGCCTTCTGACCCCCTGCCCCAATTTAAACCTTCCTGTGGTGTTTCGAGATTGTTTGTGATTTTAATCAAAGTAGAGTGATATTTTAAAAAATATTTTGACTGACTTTTACTTACACAGTGTGGCACCACATGAGCAAGCGCAATAGCTGTAGCTGCTTTCTGAGTGCCTCTGACACAAGATCAGGTGACAACTGATCCAGCTGATTGTGAGAACAGTTATCTAGGGAGATGCTAATGGCTGCCATTCTTCAAGGAGCTCTTATAGTCTTAAAGGAACCACACATCACTGAGTTGAACAATACCATGCTTGTGATGTGGAAATCCACAAAGAGACTCTAAAAGGCCAGAGTGACAAAACAAAAAACAGACAGACAGACAGACAGACAGACAAATGGCCCCAGGAGAATCACTGCAGCTGGCTGTTCACTTCTGCCAAGTGTGCAGTACTCCCACAGCAAAGTCAGAGATTCAGGGACTGGGACTCCCACTTATACCGGCCAAGGAAAGATCTGAGTCAAAGTTACAGAAGTGCAGCATCTAGTAAATACTGGCACAGGTGTCTGTTGCCTTTGACTCACTGAGGACACCATAAGGAGAAGGGACCGGAACAGTCATCAGCCCAGCCTCCAGCTGTAACAGCAGTGGACAAATGCCTAAACTTGCCTTCTCAGCATCCCCTGAAAGAATCCAGAAAGCTCCCGAGTTTGTTAGGCAAATGAAAATCAGCCAGGAAGGAATTTGGAAAAAAGGCAAGAGCATTAATCAAGGGCAGTCCCAGACCAGTTACCACTGAAAGACTGGAAATTATGGTCAAGGAATGAGGACTCGATTCTAGTAACTGGAATTTCCAGATGCATGGGAGGCATGCACTTCAAAGGACTTCACAAACAGTAACTTTCAGCAAAGGCTCCAGGGCCGTGAGTTATACTTGCTGGCAGAGCCCTGAATCCTACCAACTCTATAGCATGAGACTTGGGACAGTAGGTCTAACCAAGGCCACCAGTAGCTACATCCAAGGACAGTGTGTTCTGAAGTAGCATGCATGCTCTTACTGTTCTGCAAGTGCCTTTGCAGAGGTCTCTCCTCGGTACAATTGTGTTGATTAAGGGAGTGCCACACCAATACCTCATATATGGTTCTCATCAGACCACAATTGCAGGGGGGTGGACTCGCTGCCTGTTACATGAACCTGTCATCAAGACTGAAGCTGAAAACGTTGAGTTATACAACGGTAAGATGGGCCTGTACATCCACTCAAGCAAGAAAATTCAACCTCAAACCAGCTCCCCAAGTTACACTAGGCTGGTGCTGATTTCCTGTCTGGCCATGTGTAAAGGGCACTCTGTGTTTCTGCACATCGACTCTTAAATGCAATGCCATTCAAATCTGTGGTTATCTCTATCACTATTATCCTATAGACTAAGAAACTTGTGTTCAATAAAGTGAAGTCATTTTTCCAAGGCTACATGATTAAGTATAGAAGAAGAATTTGAACTCAGGCTACCTGACTCCAAAGTCTTCAACTGCTCTAAGTTGTTGGACTTCCTGTAGTTACCCACCCAGTCTCCAATATGAAGACAGACAAAGATGGAATGATATAAAACAGCTATATTTACCTTCTGCTTAAAGATGATCTTCTTACAGTGAAACTCTACAAGATGTCTTTTTATTATTCTTGGTGATTCCATCTACATGTATAATGAACTTCGGCTACTTCCAGCCCCCTTACCTCCGCACACTCCAGCCTTTTCCCTGCTGAACTCCCTCAACTGCCTTTCTCCTCAACTGCCTTTGCAAACCCAGCATGAGAATTTAATGTAGCTAAAGTGGAAAACATAGGCTGTGAAGATGTGACCCTCGCAGGGGCCAGTTAAGGCTCTTAGTACATTCTGTACCAAAATGAAATCAGTCCATCTTCCTTCCAGAGCCAGCTCGGTGGGCTTGGGCTTCAGCTGCTCCCATTGTAAGGCACAGATAGAAGAGTATCAACTCTGATGAGAGGATGATGGGGCATCAAAAGAGTGAAGGCAAGCTGGATAGACACCACGTTCCCTGTAGGAGGCAAAGACACTTCAGAACCTTTCTAACCCAGAGAACGGTTTCCATCCTCTATTCCTGTATTCTAGGGAGGGTCATGGGAGTCCACTCCATTACCCAGAGCCAACCTTGCTCCAGCTTCCAGGAACAGGGGGCAGAGCTGTGGCAGACTTCTGTGTCAGCAGGAAGCCAGCTTACCACCCACACACTGTTATTGGAGCAGGCTAGAACTTGCTGTCTGGCTGGCACAGGGGCCAGACACACCTTGCCAGTAGCTGCAGGTGCTGTCTGCTGCTCTGGCACTGCTGAAAAAAAGAAAAGTGTGCAAGAAACTATACCAGAAACATATTTTCAGTTTAAGGCAGCACATGTAGCAATGTGTCTTGCTGTGGCGCTGTATGGGAGAGTCGGGATACGATACATTACAAGCTTACTTTAAACACAGAAAATATTGGTTGTTAAGGGAGGGCTTTCTCCTACTTATTCTTGGCTAATAGAATTCCTGTGAGAAATGCTGCCGTACATCTGAAATCCAGTGCTTTTGGAACTAGAGGCAGGAAGATAGAGAGTTCCAGGCCAGCCTGGGCTATATAGCAACTTAAGAGCAGCTTGGGCTACATGAAACCTTGTCTCAAGAAAAACAAAGAGAGAGCTAGAAAGAGATCATCCATCAAAAAGAGACACTCCACACTCACAGACACCGAATAAGTACAGAGTGAACAGAAGTGTTTTCAGTGAGTGTAAAGGTTATAAAAGGTCACTGGAGAAATTGAAAAGTTTTAGCTGTTAAGGAGCAGAAAGGCTAAAATCTGAGATCCATCTGCCCCTGGCTGGGCCTTTGCACTGAGCCCTGTGTATGCATGGAGAAGGGGAGGTTCGATGGCAGGAAACTATATGGAATGTACTTTGAGTCTTTTAATCGCCCTGGGATGACAAAACCTTATTACAAAACAACTACTTTAAAAGAACATGATTTATAAACACTGGCTTTCAGTGGAGAAGAAAGAGATGGAAAAACTTCTTCCAGTTCAGAAAAAAAAAAAAAAATGGGGGCCAGGTTGAACCAAAACTTCAACCATTCACAATTACTTTCCAGGAGTCATCTGCTTGAGCAGGAAGGCTTCTGCCACCAATGTGTCCTGAAGTGTCTGATGGGGTCCCATTTTGAACTTGAGGTTCTCCACCCACAGAGAAGCTAACAGTGCTTTACCCCAGTGCTGCCAAGGACCAGAGACACGTGCCTTCCAGGGGAGGTGCGCAAACTCTCTGTGGCAGAATCAGCCGTGCTTTCTGAGGAAAATAGATATCAGAGAGGGATTAGGAGGTGACTCACCAAGCTGCTCACAACCCACAAACAATGCTAAGCAGCTCATTAGCTAATAGGGACCAAAAAGACACCGTACATTAAATTATTCAGATCCCCAGCTTGCTAAGCACATAATGTTATCACATTAAAGAATAAGGGCATTTCTCCCCTGCCCTCAAGGTGCTTATTATCCAGTGGGAAATCTTAAGAAATATGCACAAGTTAGGGTAAGGAGATGTCTCTCTTGGTAAGCAGCTTGCTGCCCAGCAGGAAGACCCACATAAAAAACAAACAAATAAACAAGCAGGCATAGGAATGGGTTCTGGGAGGTAGAGACAGGGGTCCACAGGCTAGGATGACCTGCTTGCTCAGTGTGATTGGTGACATTCATCCCAGTGATAGGCCCTGCCTCATAACAACACCCACAAAGGGATGAAAGAAGTCTTGAGAATATATATATACACACACATATATACACACACACATACATATACATTATATACAGATACATATATATCCTCACACAGATATGTACAAACACACATACACAGAGGAATAAACAGTAAAAATCATGTTATTGGGACTGCTAACCACTGACCTCAGACATTCTAAGTCACATTAAGAGGACTGCTGACCTGTGACTTCACATGGCCATTCCTCCTCTTAAGGGTCATGCTCAACAGTGGAAAGATGAAGGTTCAAGCCTGGTGAGCAGGTGGATTTGGTCATTTATTCTGTGTGTTTCCTATTATTTAGAAACCAGAAAGGACTTGGTACAGAAATTTGTATTAAAAAAACATCTGTGGACTCACCAGGCATGGAAGCTGTCCTTTTTATTCCTGGGTAATGTGTCACCCTGTATTTTATTAAGTTCTTACATCAACTGCTGAGTTCTAATATATTAGGAAGCTTTGTTATTTTTTAAATCCTTCATTTCTGTCTATGTAGTAACAAAACTCCGTTTCAGTTTTACTTTTAGACATAATCAAGGTAATTTCACCAAAGGTTTCCTGGCTTTCGTGTGAATTAAAGCTAGCTCTTCTCTTTAGTAATGCTGGAAGGTGCCTGGTGGTTTTAATCAGACTTCAAAGGTCAAGGGTAGGCGAGGCCCTAAAATTACTATTACATCTAAAGTTATTTTACAGGCTTCCAAAGAACATGGGAAAATGAGTGCAGTTCTCAAAATGATATGCTGCCAAAAACTCACTTCTGAGTCCTTGGAAGCACAAGGTAATGGGAGGGGGACCAGACCATTTTTCACCTCACAGCCAGCATAAGACAAAAGAGCAACCTGGGCACTGCCAGGCAGTCGCCATGTGTGGTCTGCTACCCCCAGAAGGCATTCATCACTTTCTCCCACAAATAGACACCTTCTCTACTTTTTTATGACCCCTTCAAATCACAAGCATGTGGATTTAGGTTCTGCTATTTTTTTTAAACCCTCCCTGTTCTTAAACGTTTTTATTCTCTTGGTTGATAATTACCTAATGACTTCCTCTACCATATCAGACAGCATTTGGGCTCTTAAGATTGTAATAACTCCTTCTCTCTCTGAACTATGGTCCAGTTGTGAAAATTAAGAAATACCCAACCAACTACAATATGGTCGTTCTCCTAAGAGGACCCAGCCAAGTTCTCGAAATCAGTTTCTGATCTAGGGCGTGTGTCTAAACCCTAGGCATTTGGCAAGCCCTGAGGTGTTTTTGTGTCCACCAAAGTAAGAATAGTAGTTTATATACAAGGGATCCAATGAACAGACTTGTGGGAAGGAGAATTTCCCAACACAGAGGTCATGGAATACTGGTGGAAGAAACTTCTCTGCAGCATGATGTCTAGATTGAGGTCTCAAGTATGAAAAGGAATTACCCCAATCTAGGGAGTGAAAAGGTGAGCACTAGGTACAAAAAGAAATACCCCAGGAAAAAGCAGTCCTTAAAAACCTTCAAGCTGTTAGAAGAAGTGAATCAGTGGAAGAGTGCTTGCCTAGCATACACAAGACCCTGGGTTCAATCCCCAGTATTACAAAACTTTAAAAAATAATAATAATAATTCAATGAAGAAAAGATAAGATATGAGAAAAAGGAGAAAATAAAGAAAAAATTAAAAATAAAAATACTCTATCATGAAGAGAATCATTCAGTGTAGGTGGGGCTTGGGTACAGATGAGTAACAGGATGAGGGCCAGGCAGAAGACCAAGCTAAGGCTCAAGACATTATTGTGGATTTTGGAGAATATCTTGACGGCACTGACCCCTGACAGATTTCTCAGACGACACCCTCTTCCAGTCACTGTTACTCTGGCCACCTTTGAGGGAACTTACAAGTTCTAAAAACACACTTTTGGTAGAGAGTCTTTTTCCATCATCGCTCTAAATATTCCTTCTCTTTCCACCTTTGCAGACTATCTTTCCTTCCAATATGTCCACTTCCTGATATTACAGTTAGGCAATATCACAGTGATGAGCCACCATGTCATATTGCCCTAGATTATCTTCTGACTATGCCATCAAAGTAGCATTGTCTACGAATTGACTAAGGTAACGCCATCTTGTCCTGATTCCACTTTGTGCCTGTTTAGACAGTTCTCAGCCCTCTACCCCCACAATAGTCACATCTGCATTGGCAATGCATTCTGGATTTCCATGACCTGATGTGTTAACCAAAAAAATTAATGTTAATACAAACTTAAACGGAAATAACTAAAAAGGACATACATCAGAATTGTCACAAAATTCAACTAATTTTTTGACTAAACAAATGTTACAAGATTATTCTGATTCTCACCTGATGTGATTGTATTTTTTCTTTTAAGACACTGTACCCTGAGCTTTGGCACCAAAAGACTTTGAGGCATGAGCCTGCTCTTGGTCTCTGACCAAAATTAAAAGACTCATACTCTTAATTGACATAATTAGCATGCTGGTTTATGTCTTTCTCTCATTAATTTATTTCAACCTAGTTACTGCCTTGATTAAGAAACGTCCACTCAAGTTCTCATTCTCTGACACAATTGCTGTCGTGTGTCTGATCCCTCAGAGCCTAGCGTCTTTCTCAGTCCTTCTAACCATGGAATGGCACTTAGCATGCTGCTTGCTGAGAACATTGACTCTAGAGTACTATTTTTATCAAAGAAACACCAGGCATCAGCAGGACATAGGAGAGACTGTATGAGAACAAAGCTTCTTTGAGACTGTCCAACTTCACAGGTTCACAGCCACAACAGTTATCTGAGTATGTTAGTATCTGAGCAGTTCATCCTGATATTTTATGTGATCATATCAATGCAAGTTTGGTGGTCATGCATGTGTGTAAGCATGTACACATGTGTGTGTGTGTGTGTGTGTGTGTGTGTGAACCCAAAATCAGTGTCAGGTGTTTACTCAATGCTTTCTTTCAGCATTGAGGAAATGTTTCATGCTGGACCCAGAATGCACAGATTTGACTGTCCTGCTCCAGGGAGCTCCGGTCTCCAAGTCTTGAGTGCTGAGATTACAGGAATCCACCATGCTGTCCTGCTTTTCCATGGGTTTTGGAGATCCTAACTCTGGCCCCCATGCTTGTGATCTAACTGTTGTGAGCACTGTAAATGCACTGAGCCATCTCTCCAACCCTCATTGGGATTTTGAATTACATTTTCTTGGCACTGAGCCTCTTTTCATGTGCTTGTTGGCCATTTGGATGTCTTCTTTGGAGAAATTCCTACTCAGATGCTATACCTGTGGTTAAATAAATTATTCTTGGTTTTAGTAATCTAATGTTTTGGGTTTGGCTTTAGGGTGTGTGTGTGTGTGTGTGTGTGTGTGTGTGTGTGTGTGTGTGTGTGTGTGTGGCAAGTTGGTTTTGTTGATTTTTTTTTCTATTTTTCTGTTTTATTTCCTCTCAAGTCTTTATTATTTCTTTCATATGTTTGGTTTAGGTTTAGCTTGGTCTGCTTCTTAGCCTCCAAACAGAGAAGTTAGGTATTGGCTTGAGAACTTTCGTTTTTTAATAAGTATCTATACATATACATTTTTCCTAAGTGTTAGCTAACTGCATCTTACAAATATATTGTGCTGTGTTTTCATTTTAATTCATCTCAAAAAATTGTCTAATCCTCACACTGATATTTTGGGTTGGCCCATCAATTATTTTGGAGAGTGTTGGTTGATTTCCATGTGCTGGTGAATTTCCAAGTACCCATCTGTTGTATAGTAATGTCTTCTGCATTGAAGCAGTCCCTTCCTGGAGAGAAATTCATCAAAACTCAAAAAGTAAATGGAACTTCTGAGACTCAGTAAGAGAAACAACTCATATGTCTCAGGACATTCCTAAAATTTACAAAATTCGCAAGGTCTCTTCCCAAAGATTACAATAGCATTAACAATTGCTAAGGCAAGGGGAGAAGTGATCTCTCCTCCAGCCAAGCATGTCACCCATACCCTGTGAGTAAGCTCAGTAAACACATCCCTTAACCAAGTTGGACACTGGTAAAATTGTGACTTTGGTTCATTGCTGATGATGTATGGTGAACAGATTTGTTCATGTCTCCGAGCAACTTCTTTATGGAGTCCAAATTTAATTCCATTAGACACCTTCCATTGTAAGTACTTTTAAGTATCCAATCAAAACTACTCCTGAGCTTGGGACAATAACTCAGTGGTAGACAGTTGGCCTGACTTCTGTGAGGCCTTGGTTTGATCCCAAGGACCACAAACTGCTCTTTTTTGCAATTACAATCTAAAAGTAAAACCCAAAACTGAAAGCCTGAATTTAAATAAGCTTTAAAAATTAAGTTAAGCTCTAGAAAAAAGAAAGGGGTTTTGCCAATACCCTACAATCCCAACCCAAGGCTTCTTCCAGCAATTATTGGATAGCTACAAAGTGCCTTCAAATTTACACAAGGAACACCCAGTTTTTATAACTTACAAATACAAGCAAGAATGGAGAAAATTCAATATTTTTAGATCAAGAAATGGTGGAGAGAGGGAAGACGAACATGACTGGTTGATCCAACCTAGTTTCATGTGATTTTTAAATACCGAGACTTGCCCAGTTCCCTTTGCAGCTTTATGGAAATTGTGTTAGAAAATATTTTCCTGACATTCGGGCTGCGTTTTTCTTTTCTCAATTTCATCATGTCAGGAATAGCTGTGCCTCCCCACACCACCCCAAACATTTCCTGCAGCACCTGCTGATGCCTGTTTATCCCACCCCCACTCTCATTCTTTGTCCAACTAAAACATGTTTAGGCTTCTTAATCTATCCCCTTAAGCTATTATACTTCTGAATAAATTCTCTCTAAGTTATGCCGATGCCAGCAACTAATGGGCTCACCTTAATGTCACATACATCGCTTCCACATTTATACCACATACATCGCTTCTATATTTATGCTCCCTGGCATTATACTTGGAGTATGAAGCTCAAATAATACTTAACTTTTTAGAATCATAGACAATTACTTTCCATCACCAACCGCAGGTGGCTTTCAGTCTTGTTGCTTTCCAAGTGCTGAAGTTTGCGCCCACTGGGTATCTGTCATTTGGATTATATCCTCTCAGAAGCCAGAAATAAGCAAGTTCATTCCCTGGCACCCTCAGCATTCCTAACAGCTCATCTGGTGTGGCACAACTCTCTGCAGCTCAGGGATGCCAAGTCTGCAAGTGCACAAGCCCTTTCAGAGTCCTGCTGGGACGTCCTGGCTGTGTCTGAAAGGTTAGCTAACCTACACCCACACAGCCTCCTTAGTGCTTGAACAGATTCCCAAGCACAAGCTCTTATGTGCCCTTCAAACTCCACCTAAAAGTTTAAGGTGCTCTTTCTCCTCCCCGTCTCTTCTCCCCTACCCCTCTGTCCCCTCTAATACTTTCCCCACACATGCCAGAAGACTCTTTTCTGCTTCTCCGTTATACGTTTCCTGTTGTCCCTCCCCTATTTCCCCAACACTTTTTTTTGTGTTCCCTCTCCAGTTTCATATTCTGTCCTCACACTATACTCACACCCATTTGTATGCACTAATATACACTGAGGTTCACATATAACACAAAATGTGTGGGTTTTGTCTTTGTGAGTCTTACCTTGATTCATATGCTTGCAAGTTTTATTGTGTTGTGTATTTATTCAGTTTCATGACACATTAAACTTTTGGTCGACATCTAGGCTGATTCTGTTCCTTGCTGTTATGGGTAGTGTGAAACTAAGCGTGAATATGTATGCATTACCATGATAGCATGTGCAGTCCTTTGGCCAGACACTCAGAGGTGACTTGAGTCAGGCAGTAGTTCTAGCTTTAACAGTTTGAAGAACCCTTCAGAGTGACTTTCACAGTGGCTCCACTAGTTTCCACTTTCAATAGCAGTGACAGAGTGCTCCTCATTCCCAAGAGTGCTCCTCATTCCCAACAGATCTGCCGACATCTGGGTTTGTCTATTTCCTTAAAAACAGTCTTTAGGATGATATTCTCTAAAATTCTCAGTAGCTTTTAGATCCCTTCTTAGAAGTTCTTGGACCCTCTCAAGACTACACATAACTGAGAATTTTGAACTGTCTGACCTCAGTAACTCAGTCTATGAAAGACAGCTGAAATATCATTCAGTTGAATTCCGCTAGTTGGGAATGTAATGTTACCTGGACTGAAATTTATCTCTGTTCCGAGGATGGAGATTCCCTAAGCAAATAAATACCACATAAGTGAGGTGGTACATTTTTTCATATGTCTTAAAAATAGTTCTGCCTGAGAAAAGTATTGCACAATGTATTTAAATATATACTCTATGAAAATGTCTTATATATTCACTAAATTAGACTTGGTAACATATCTACATAAAGAATGTGTTAAGAATTAATCTAATTTTTATGGGACCAGAGAAGATTGTGTTGATTTTTCAAAGGAAATATAGATTCTACTTCACCTTTCTATAGCATTGGAAAATGATATGTGTCATTCATTTCAGCCCGAACCACAGAGGAAAAGCCAAGATCCCAGAATAGATCCGTTTCCTAACATAACAGTTTGAATGTGTCTCCCAACATTAATGTTTTGGAAAATCAATCCCCATTGAAACCACAATGGAAGAATAATGGCTGGGTCATAAGGCCACTGATCTCAGGGATAGACACGTGTCATCATTACAAAAACAATAGCTTATTATAAAAGCAAAACCTGACATCTGTTCTCTTGCCCGTTTCATCTGTCTGTCTTTTGCTATGGAACAACACAACAGGAAAGCCCTTACTAGATGCAGCTGACTTGATATTGGGCTTTTGCAAGGGCTTCTATACTGTGATAAAATAGAAACTTGTAGAAGAAAAAGTTTGTTTCAGCCTACAACTCTCAAGTCACACTCCATCACGGAGAGAGGTCAGGGAAGAAACTCAAGACAGGAACCGAAAGGCAGAAACTTAAACGGAGCCCATGGAGGCAGGACACTTGCTGGATTGATTCTATGGCCGGCTCAGTCTGCTTTCTTAGAGCACACAGACCACCATCCCGGGGATGGCACCACCCACAGTGGGCTAGGACTTTCTAATCAATCATCAGTCAAGAAAATATTCCATAGGTTTACCTATAAGCTAATCTGGTAGGGAAACTTTCTCAGTTGAGGTTTCTCTTTACAGATGCCCCTAGTCTATGTAAAAAATAAAACATGACAACAGGACACCTTCCTAGCCTCCAGTTCTACAGAAAAGGACAATCCTTTGGTATTTAAATATTATAGACTTAGAAAATCTGTTGTGGAAGAAAATGCAATATAAATAAATAAACAGATACAAATTAAATAATTTTAAGTCAATAGTACTACAAAACTCAAGCTTTCTTGGTGACCACTTGCAATCAGCGATCTCTGTCATTTTGCTTTATATTACACTATGAGGCTATTCCCTGAAGGTCTCCCAACAAGTCTCACAAGGCAGGATAAAGGATAACATGGTACAGACACTGGCTGAGATAGACCCAGAATCAACAGTGCATGACGAACAGGAAGCAGAGCCAGCAGCATGACATTATAGAATATGTGGGTCAAATAAAGTCAGATCCAATGTACATGGCTAGAAACAAACATTCTCCATTCTCCACTCAGTCTCTTTATTTAGCAGGTCCTAGAACAAAGAGCAAGGGAGAATTAGGGACTTGCACAAAAAGACTAGATTCAAGCCAAGACTAAAATGGACATCTCCTGTCCCCCAGTCCTGTGCCCTTTAGTTGTGTTCCAGCATTTGTGCCACTAGTAGAGCAGGTGATCTCCCAAATATACTCAAAGGTATATTTGTGTATACATAGGTAAACCTATGTCACTGACACAGATCTGTAAAGTTAAATAGAAAAAAAAAAACCTGTTCATATTTAATAAAAAAGAACCTAAACCTCATGCTTTACATAATGTTATTTGATTCTTCCTTGTGGCAGGGGTCACACTTAATTACCCTTTATGATCTCCTCCAAGAATGTTACTCTAAAACAGTCAATATGCTACCACATGGTTAAAATATGTAGAGAAACTTAACTCCCTTGATTTGTACAGTAGGTAGGCTAGCAGGCTGCTAAGGGAGAACACTACTCAAGAAGCCAAGTGTTTATATAAGTAGACAAAGCTGCCAGAGAACAGGGCTGTTCTGTCACATCTTGGGAAATCCAAAGGACCCAAGGAACAAAAAAACAAATATTGTTGTTCCCTAGCCAGAGTCTCATTTACGTTCTCTATCTGTACAAAATGGTAAGGAATGGGTTCCAAAAGAGAACAGCAGACCTAACTATAAAATTTCTCACAATCATGAAAAAGATGTTTTTTTTTCTCTTTTTCCTAAACTGTAAAGTTTCTTATATTTTCTAGATCCTTGACAAGATATGGGCACTTCGATTGGTATTAAGGATCAATAACTCAAGTTAGGTACCAATGTAGTGAACTCCAGGAAAAATTGGAAGATACTTTCTCAGCACCATCACTCCCTCCCAAATTTTTCCTTTTACCAGACTTCTACAACTGCCCAAAGGACCTCATGTCTCTCTGGAAGGATGGCAAAACCAACCATGCCATGTGTCCCCTTACTCTGGCCTCTTTCACTCATAAACAACATTGCTAACCATGATTATCTCTTCACAAGGAATGTGACCTTGTAATATAGAATTTCAGGTAGTTATTTTAAATAAGCCACACACAATAAAACCCATTTGCCACCCTTGCATGAAAGTATTGTTGAGATCCAAAATCTGAATATTGGCCAAAGCGAAGAAAAAGAATTTTTAATCTTAAAAGATTGCAATAGCCCAATGGACCTAAAAAATAATCCATTAGAGTTTCTCATTTGATAGGTCTGGGGTGGAGCACAAGAATTTGATGAACAAGTGACACTTTGAAAGCCACTGCAGTAACCTACATGCTGGGGATTTAATCTCACTTTTGCTCATTGAATGCTCTCTCCTAAGACCTCTGAGTTCTAAACGAGTATTTCAGATATCTCTGTTTTCCTGGACCCACAGTAGTACTTGATACTTGTCTTCTGTTTTCTTTCCTATTAATGAGAAACGCAATGTAAGAGATAAAAATTTATTTGATTCACAATTTCAGATTATGATCACTCATTGTGGGAAAGTCAAGAAGTTAGAAATTTAAAGAAACAAGTCACATCACATCCACAGTCACAAAAAGAAAGCAGAGCCCTCACCAGACATTGGACGAGGGTGTCTCACCCATCCCCGCAACACCCAGAGGAGGCCCGTAACCCAGGAACTATAACACACCCAGGATCACAGGTGAAAAGACACAACATCTGTCCCAATACCTGGAGTAACTGGGTCCCCCAGGATCTAAAAACTTAGGGACCCCTCACCAGCCTGTGAAGCAGGTTCTTTCTGGTCTGAACTTGAGCCCTGACCAGACTTTGGGTGCTGGTACCACACCCAATCTGACAACACCCAGAGGAAGCTCATCACTCATGTGCTCTAACATTCCCAGGATCACAGGAAGACAGGATCACAGGAACACGGGTGTATTAGCAGTCCCAGAATCACAGGCACACAGAGAAAGCTCAACTCCCAGGAGATCGAACACACCTGGGAACATTGGGGCTCTGACACACTTGATCAAGGACATCAGGAGCTTGGTCACACTGGGACTTCAGTATCTCAGAGGCAGCTTGACTCCCAGGAGCTCTGACACACTCAGAATCACAGGATCACAGAAACACAGGATCACAAAAACACCTGAATTCTGAGGAGTTCTGAAACAATCAGGATCTCAAGAAGGACAGGCTTCAGTCAGAGACAGCTAGGGCAGGTATTTAGAGACAACCAGATAAGGAGAGGCAAGCCCAAGAACATAAGAAATAGAAAACAAGGCTACTTGGTATCATCAGAACCCAGTTCTCCCACTATAGTAGTCCTGGATATCTAATCACACCTGAAAAGCAAGATTTAGATTTAAAATCATATCTCAAGATTCTGATAGAGGACTTCAGGAAGAAAATGAATAATTCCCTTAAAGAAATACAAGATAACACTACCAAACAGAAGAAGGAATTGAACAAAACCATTCAGGATCTAACACTGGAAATAGAAACAATAAAGAAATGACAAAGGAGACAGCCCTAAAGATATAAAACCTAAGAAAGAGATCAAGATTCATAGATGCAAATATCACCAACAGAATATAAGAGATAAAAGAGATAATCTCAGGTGCAAAATATACAATAGAAATCATTGATACCGAAGTCAAAGAAAATGCAAAAAGCTCATAACCTCAAAGATTCAGGAAATCCAGGACACAATGAAAAGACCAAACCTAAGAATAACAGGTATAGAAGAAAATGAAGATTCCCAACTTAAAAGGCCAGTAAATACCTTAAACAAAATTATAGAAGAAAACTTTCCTAACCTAAAGAAAGAGATACCCATAAACATACAAGAAGTCTACAGAACTCCAAAGAGACTGGACCAGAAAAGAAATGCTTCCCATCAAATAATAGTCAAAACACCAAATGCATAAAACAAAGGAAAAATATTAAAAAGCAGTAAGGGAAAAGGTCAAGTAACATATAAAGGCAGACCTATGAGAACTACACCAGACTTGTCAACAGAGACCATAAAATCTAGACGGTCTTAGACAGATAACACTCAGGCCCTAAGAGAACACAAATGCCAGCCCAAGCAAAACTCTCAATTACCATAGATGGAGAAACCAAGATATTCCAGGACAAAAACAAATTTACACAATATCTTTCCACAAATCCAGCCCTACAAAATATAATAAATGGAAATCTCCAACAAAGGGATACAAATTAAAAAGGAAGAAGTCAACATATTACTATTTGCAGATGATATGATAGTATAGTTAAATGACCCCAAAAATTCTTGCCAAAAGCAATCTACAGATTCAATGCAATTCCCATCAAAATTCCAACACAATTCTTCACAGAGTTAAAAAGATCAATTTGCAAATTCATTTAGAATAACAAAAAACCCAGGATAGCAAAAAATCTTCTCAACAAGAAAAGAACTGCTGGGGGAATCACCAACCCCAACCTCAACCTATACTACAGAGCAATAGTGATTAAACAGTGTATGGCATTGGTACAGAGACAGGCAGGTATATTGGTGGAATAGAATTGAAGACCCAGAAATGAACCCACACATCTATAGTCACTAAATCTTTGACAAAGGAGCTAAAACCATCTAGTGGAAAAAAGACAGCATTTTCAACAAATGGTGCTGATTCAACTGGCAGTCAGCATGCAGAAAAATATAAATTGACCCTTTCTTATCTCCTTGTGCAAAGCTTATGTCCAAGTGAATCAAGGACCTCCACATAAAACCAAGTACACTGAAACTATTAGAAGAGAAAGTGGGGAAGAGGTTAGAACACATAGGCATAGGGGAAATTTTCCTAAACAGAACACCAATGGCTTATGCTCTAAAACCAAGAATGGACAAATGCAAATCGTAAAATTGCAAAGCTTCTGTAAGGCAAAGGACATTGTCAATAGGATAAAATGCAACCAACAGATTAGGAAAATATCTTTACCAATCCTACGTCTGATAGAGGGCTAATAGCCAATATTTTAAAAGAACTCAAAAAGTTAGACTCCAGAGAGTCAAATTACTATTAAAATGTAGTACAGAGCTAGATAAAAAAAATTCTCAACTAAAGAATATCGAATTGCTGGGAAGCACCTAAAGAAATGTCCAACATCCCTAGTCATCAGAGAAATGCAAATCAAAGCAACCCTGACATTCCACCTCACACCAGTCAGAATGGCTAAGATCAAAAACTCAGGTGACAGCAGATGCTGCTGAGGATGTGGAGAAAGAGTCCCAATGCTGGTAGGACTGTAAGCTGGTACAACCACTCTGGAAATCAGTCTGGCGGTTCCTCAGAAAATTGGACATAATACTACCTGAAGACCCAGCTATTCCACTCCTAGTCATATACCCAAAAGATGCTCTAATATACAGCAAGGACATAAGCTTCACTATGTTTGTAGCAGCCTTGTTTGTAATAACCAGGAGCTGGAAAGAACCCAGATGTCCGTAACCAGAGGAATGGATACAGAAATTATGGCACATTTACACAATGGAGTACTATTCAACTCTTCACTTTATGAAATTCTTAGGCAAATGGATGGAACTAGAATATATCATCCTGAGTGAGGTAACCTGATCTCAAAAGAATACACATGGTGTGCACTCACTGCTAAGTGGGTATTAGCCCTAAAGCTTCGATTACCCAAGATACAATCCACAGACCACATGAAGCTCAAGAAGTTGAAAGACCAAAGAGTAGGTACTTCAGTCCTTTGTAAAAGAGGAAACAGATTTTCATAGGAAGAAATACAGAGACAAAGTTTGGAGCAGAGACTGTAGGAAAGACCATCCAGAGACTGCCCCACCTGAGGAGCCAGCCCATATACAGTTACAAAACCCAGACAATATTGTGGGTACCAAAAAGTGCATGCTGACAGGTGCCTGATATTGCTCTATTGAAAGGCTCTGCCAGAGCCTGACAAATAGAGAGTTGGATGATCTCAACCAACCATTGGATTGAGAATAGGGTCCCTAATGGAGGAATTAGTAAAAGGACTGAAGTAGCCGAAGAACAATAATATTAACCGACCAGATCCACCAGAGTTCCCAGGGACTAAACCACCAACCAAAGAGCACACACGGAGAGACCCACGGTTCCAGCAGCATATGTAGCAGAGGATGGCCTTATTAGGCATCAATGAGAGGAGAGGTCCCTGGTCCTGTGAAGGCTCAATACCCCAGTGTAAGGGCAGGGAGATGGGAGGAAGTGGGTGGGTAAGGGACACTCTCATAGAGGCAGGGGGATAAGTGATGGGAGAGGGGGATTCCAGAGGAGAAAATGAGAAAGGGGATAACCTTTGAAATGTAAGTAAAAAAAATATTCAAAAGAGAGAGATAAAAGAGAAGAGAGCGATAAGTTCTTATACTCATGCTAGTTTCCAATTCATTTTTCCTACTTCTGTACAGATTAGAATCCCCTTTGTGGAGAATGATGCCACCCACAATGGGTGAATCTTCATATATTAAGTAAATAATAAATACAATATTCCACAGATGCCCTTCAGTCAATCTTATTCAAGTAATCCTTCTCAGTAACCATAACACCATTCAGTTCTTATACTCATTTCTGGCTTAGTGTTAAAGTGCCCAGAGTATATTTCTAAGCATAATGTGGATAATTATCTCACCTTTTTGTGCCCATAGAAACACTGGATCTGTCCATTGCTCTTCTCCCATTCTAAGCATACTTTATTTCTATGAGCCTGAAACTATAATGATTCCAAATTCATTTATCTTAGTTCTTCAACCCCTACATTATTTTTCCTTACTTTTTCATCTTCATATTCTACAATTTGTGATGCTTGATTCCCAACTTCCATTCATCATGATCTTCAAGACAGTAGACCCTGCTTCACCCATCTTGTCTCAGCTCATTCTCCCAAATGAAATGTATAGTAACAGCTGTGCTCCTTACAGTTTCTGCTTTCAAACTTCTGGGTTCCATTCATAAGCTTTTTACCCGGTAAGGCCTCCATGTATACCCCTGTTCAAATCTTCTACAGCTACCAATGTCCAACTACATCTGTGAATGAACTCTTCTCATATTATTCCAATTAGATAAGAACCCCTTTCCCTCTCTCCTTAGCTTTTCTGTTAATGACTCTGTATAACTCCCATACTAATATCCTTTTCCCACAAAGCACAGATAAGTTTCCCTAGCAGCAAGACATATTTTGATGATGAGCTTTTTTCCTATTAACAGAACAATCAAGACTGAAGTTGTTATATAAGTATTACTCCGAATGTACGTCTTCCAGAGTAACTCATAATTTACTGGAGAATAGTAACATGTTTTGCTTGGTTTAGGAGTTACCCAGAAATCTTTGATAATTGATCATAGTTTTGTGTCAATTTAACTCAATCTAGAGTCATATGAGAAGAGGAAACCTCAATTTAAAAAAAAAAAAAAAAAGGTCCTCACCAGCTTGAACAAGAATATGGGTCATGACCTAAGAGTTGTACGCTCCTCAGGTTGCTTTGTTCATGGAATTTTATCACAGCAATAGAAACCCCCAATTGAGACAAAAATTGGTACTATAAATGGTGTATTGCTGTGATAGGCCTGACTATGTTGTTTTGGGAGAGGACTGAAGATGTTTGGAACTTTGGGTTACAAAAAACCATTGACTGTTCAGAGTTTAATGGGATTTTGCAGGAAGTTGGATGAATGCAGAGGCAGTATAGATGATGGAGAACTGATTGTGTGCTTTCAAAGGGAAGCAAATACTCTATTGAGACCATTCATGTGCTAGTTTGCATTAAGAATTTGTGAATCTGGTCAGCTAGAGCTGAATAAGTCTTGTAGTTAACAAAGGACCAGAATGACCAACATGAAACCTAAACTTCTGGGACAAGGAACCTTAGCATCTGGGGCTGAAAAACAAGCTGTGGTGAAAAAGGGAGCAATATCGTCCAGACAAAATCATCTGGGAAGTGTTTCTTCGGAGTCAATACACAAAGGCTGGTTGGTAGAAGTGGCCAGTATTATACCTGGTCATGCTGACAGATGAGTTTTTATAGAAGAGTTGGAAATACCAGTGTCACGGACTACCACCAAGGATAGCAACAGCCATGGAATGGAGCTGATCTGAGTTTATGTGTTGCTGTGGATGGAAGAGCTGGAGAGGTGAAGAAAGTGTCTAAGGCCATTGGAGACAAGAGAGTTGTAAGTGGGTCCCAGACCTCAAACATGGAACTTTTTACACTGCTGACTTTTGGGTCTGATTGTGATTGTGCCCTGTTTCTTCCCTCTTGAAGTAAGAAAGTATAGAGCCTATTCTTTTTTAATTTCCTTTCTTTTTTTTTTTACAGGAGCCCACAGTTAAGAACTCTAAAACTTTAGAAACACTATGAAATTTTACAGAGATTTTGGAACTTCAAATAAACTTCAGATACTTTAGAGAAATTTGGGAAATTTTAGGGAAATTTTTAAAAAGGATTTTGGGTGTTTTCAAATATTTGAATTTTTAAAGACTCGGGGACTATTAATAATGGAATATTTTACATTATGATATTAAGATTAACATGTCATCTTGGGTACAAATGAGAAAGGGAAGGCTGTGGTTGGATAGTGGTGTGTCTGTGTGTCAGGTTGAAAATGTCAATTGTTATGGTTAGTTTCACCCCAGCTTCATAAGCTAGAGTAATGTAGGAAAAGAGACCTTTAGTTGAGAAAACGTGGAACAATTTCTTATTATTTTTTGTTAAAAATGATTTTTTTATAAAATATATTCTGATCACAGTTTTTCCTCCTTTGTCTCCTGTCAGAATCCTGTCAGAAACATCCCCCACCCTTCCTACTTCATCTCCTTTTTCTTCATCTCTTTAGGAAGTAAATAGGCAAAAACATTAAAGTTAAAATTAAAATTAAAAAGATATTATGACTAAATGAACGGCTCTGGAGGCAAAGGAAGAACACAAGAGACACAGGCACATTGAGAAGCACACACACCATTTTCTTGCTTGACAATTTGGTGTCTAAGTCCCAGATCACCATGGGCAGTGTCCCCTCTGCTGGTGATCCTGGACACTACAAGAAGGCAATCTAAGGAAGATGTAAGCAGTGTCCCTCCATAGTTTCTGCTTCAGTTTCTGCCTCCACATTCCTCCCTTGAGTTTCTACCATGCCTTTTCTCTGTGAAGGAGTGTGATCTGAGGGTGGAAAGGTGAAATAAGCCCTTTCTTCCCCAAGTTGCTTTTTTGTCATGGTTTTTTTTATCACATGAATAGAAACTTTAATGAGACAATAATACCCTAGTAAGTTTTCCATTAGCAATAACTGTTTCTAATGCTCTAAAAAGAAAGCAACTTTCCAGGGTCAAAAAGGTACAATATTTGAGATTTGATCGGCATACTCAGAATCCAAGCCAGTTGTCTCCCCAGCACAGATAGATTCCTATCTATCAGCAGCCTTGGTCCTGCCCAGACATAAGACTTGACACTGGACCTATTGATGCTATCAAGTCTGTGTTGAGAAGCCACCTATGGGCCCTGTGGGATTACTGCCTTCTCCTGCACAGACCGTCCTGGAAGTACCAATTCTTTATGTCTTCTCTACCCTCCCAGGCTCCTTGCTTGCATCTCTGAGCCACCTTCTTGGCAGGGTACCTCTACCTCACTGCTTTATCACCATGCACCTCTCTAAAGGAACCAAACCTTGTCACCACTCTTCCTGGTCTCAAGACAGGTTCTCTTTGATGATGGTGTGATCTTCATAGATGGTTCTGTTTCAGGTCTTGTGCAACGGTTCTCAGAACTCATTGAATAAGATGACTTAAAACAGTCCTGACGATACACCATTGTGAAAGTCCACACATCCTCCAAGATCTGCTGCTGTGTGGGATAGAGGAAATCCTTTCTTGCTTACTCCTGCCTTTCTTACTCTTCCAATGGCTTCTACAAGTTTGAGCTTCAGATATCACAAACCTGTTATTTTTAGTCTAGTCTAGCAGACTCAGTAATTAAATCACAGCTCATGAAGTTCTCCAGAATTTTCTCCTGTTCAGACAGATTCTTATCCTTTTGTCTACTGTCCTCCCAATGGTCTTCAGAATAACTGGAAAGAGAGAGAGAGAGACAGAGACAGAGACAGAGAGATTGGGAGATAAGAACTGAATGGTCCATACAACTTCTACAGTTTATCTGGCCAATCTACCTAACCCTGCACTTACCCCGTATAGTCAAAGTTTCTACTCCTAACCCACCTTCAGAAAACAAATTACTTAACATACACCCCCCAGATAAAAACTCTTTCATTCGTGGTTCTCACTAAATTAACAGGCTAGCTTTAATGCTCACACTAAACTAGGTGAGTACAGTTGGCTTCTATTTAGCTATTCCCCAGACTTTGACTATAAATCTTCAATTGACCTTTCAACCCATGCCACTTCCATGTAAGTCATCCATGACTTCCGGCCATCCTACATACTTTGTACTGACAAATGTTTAATTTTCAAATGGAGATGTGGGATGACTTAATAGGTAATTTTTCATAGTAGTATTTTTGTTAAGTGTTTTGTCTAAGTTAGAAACCAAAGTAAAATCCACAGAGTATAAAAAAGTGTTGTTTTTTTTGAGGGGGGGAGGGAGGAAGGGAGAGAGGGAAGGAGAGGGAGGGAGAGAGGGAGGGAGGGAGGGAGGGAGGGAGAGAGGGAGAGAGAGATAGAGAGAGAGAGAGAGAGAGAGAGAGAGAGAGAGAGAGAGAGAGAGAGAGAGAGAAATTCTTGTCTACATCATCCTTCTACAATGCATCTGAATAATAGCTGGACTATAAATAGAAGATGCAAGAATGACTAATTCTGTTCTGATTCCATCTCTTCAATGACATAGGAAATCCCTCTGTCCAAACACATTAAGCTAAATCCCAACAGCTGGACTTTAAGAATTTTATCTAGGACATCAACATCAAGCAACTAAGAGAGCCAACCTTGAAGATGTACAAATATCTCCCAAAGGATCTCAGCTTTTCTAACTATCAACTCAGGGGATCTGGGAATTAAAAGAAACGGTGAAATATAACCTTGGTTTAAAAGGATATTCCCTTGCAGTCATCTACCCATAAAATATCAGGGAAGCTGACTCCCAATTCCATAATCCTGGGGAAACCTCCCTGCTTTTTGAGACTGGGAGAATATCGGCATCACTTACTGCAAGATCCTTTCTTATAGAAATGTCATGATCCTTCAGGAGCGTCAGCTCGGCTAAGCCCTCAGCCACATAGAGTCACTGGGAGAAGAATGAATGAAAGGCTGAATTGGATTTTCTATGAAGCCCACAGTTAAGGGTTTTTCCTTAGGTATGTCCCTTTCTGTCGGTTGTTTTGTGCTCTCTATGAGAGGAAACGAGTTGAGAAGGCTGATCCAGTCACTTCCAAATCTCACTTCCAGTTTCCATCTCATTAAAGACATGACTTAACTTTAATGTGTGTGACATAAACAGAATCATAAAAGGGAAAAATTAGAAACAGTCTGGACGAGTTGGTGTCCAGAACAGGCAAACGCCACAGCTGATCTGCTCTTGGCACTGTAGCTCTTTTCTATTGTTTACTTCGAAGAGAAACTCTCCGCTGCCCAGCTGCTGGTTCCTCGCCCTCCATTACCATCGTTGGGAATTCCAATTTCACAAAGTTATTACAATGCAGCCGCAAATCATCCATCTTGTCAAGTCCATCTTCAAGACTGGAGATAAAGCTGGAGCTGTGCGGCTGCACACATCTGGAGAAGGTTCGTTACTTGTAATTGCGAGCCTCTCTGTTAATGCACCCATGAGAAAGGGGCTGACAGGCTGCATATTTCTGCAAACTGTTCCCAGAAAGAACCAATTTCCTGACTTCCATGTGCTGTCAATAATGGAGGCATGAGACACAGCAGTGCTTATGAAATATTAAATCTGCTTACAGGTCCAGCTAGAAGCAAATTTAGACCACCTGTGAGAAGGAGCCCAACAGAGTACTCAGAGTTTGGCATGCACATGGTACATGGGAATGATATGTTCTGACCTATGTATGTGGGCTGGTTTGCCACAAAACTTCCTAACAGCAGCACTACGCAGTGAAGAAAACGAAAGGGAGAGGGGAAAAGGACAGGGAGAGGGAGAGCAGGGGCGGGGGAGAGACAGAGAAACACATTTCTGCACATTTCGAATTGAAACAGTTCAAATCACTGACATTATTAAATTTACTATCATAAGCAGCCAAAGTTCATCTTATTCATCAGGAAAAAAAAGTGACTGATGTTTTGTGGCATTAGTATTAGATCATTTTGGTTCTTGCCAATAAAAACAAAGCATTAGTGTTTCAGTGTTTTAATATCATGATTTAATTCTGTCAATGATATTAGGACCAAGAAGCTCAACCAACATGAAGAGCCCATCAAAATTCTTGAGTCAAAGACTGTGGTTCTGAAATGAGTTCACCATCTTGACCTCCAGTTTCACAGTATATATTTTATGCTCGTGACTTTCCCAATACGGGTTCTTAACATTGCAAATGTAAAGTTTTATATCACTGACTTGTGTTTCAGGGGTTTGCCTAAGTAAATAGAAAAACATCTGGGCTCTTTTTACTGGCAAAAGCAAGAGATATTTGACCTAAGATCAGATTTTGAGACTTGAATGTTAACTGGAGCTTTCCACAGAATGTGTCTAATTTTCCACAACTTTCTGTTGAGAGAGTAGAGCCCAGTTCTTTGGGGTTTAGGATATAATAAAGCATGTATCCTAATAAGACATAAATCCCAATTGGCTTCCTTCACCCAAAACGTCACCCACAGGTCCAACCCATTCACATCTGAAGAAAAAAAGACTGCAAGGCTAGAACAAAAATTCAAAGTCATAGCTTAATGAGATTGGGAGCATCTAGACCTCTCCAGACGGAAGGGTGTGTAGGACATTGTGACTCACTCCCTCAGGACTTCCAGCCTGCCCCACCAGCTCTGCAAGGCCACCACCCTATGCAACTCTATTTGGAATTTTCCTTGGCTTAAAACAAGTCACCATCCTAGGACTCCCCAGAAGCTGGAGCTATAGCACCCAGTAGGGAGGGATTCCAAGGCTCAGATCTATTTCTTACTTGGCCTAGAGAAACAGAACAGGCTTTGCTTCCAGGACATTTAGAGATGGTTGACTCGAGAACAGCTGGGTGACCTCCATATCTCGAAGCTTCACTATGTCTAGTGTGAACAGTACATATGGCCACACCACTCTCTCTGCAGGATGCTCCCTGCCATTATCCATTATCTATGGAAGCTCTTGGACTGTAGACTGTTTCAACCTTCAGAAGCAGTAAGGCCAATCCCTGATCTACTTTTGATGAACTACTTTATTAAAGTCAACTTTTGATCTTGTATTTGAAATAGTAAGTTCTCTGTTGGATGTAGGTCACTTTGCATCTTTCAATACCAAGTAAAATCACAGCTATTTCCCAAGAAGAACCAAGGCCAGACTCAGTGATCACCTCCATCTTAGCACTGTAGACTTTTATAAGTAGGATATTATGTAGTATGCACACACAAGTATTTATGCCCAAACATTCACAGCAGTGTTTGTTCACAAAAAAAATCTGTTTGGAGAGACTCTAACTGTCCACCAGCTGGTGAATAGAACAGCAAAATATGGTGTAGCCATATCTGTAGTTTCCCTAATCAACACCAAAGAAATAAATGTCACAGACGTACTACAGCATGGATGAACTCTACAAACATCACATTAAGTGAAAGAAGCCACACAAAAGACTGCATTCTATCCTATTGGACTCACGAAACACATCCCGAAGTCTACAGCAGCAGCTGGGGTGTAACTCAGTGGTGCCCTGCTTGCCGAGTGCAATGGTCACTGTCAATGTCACCCTGATGTGCATTGGGATTCTCTAGACAATAGACCACTCTGTGTATCTTCAAGGGCATTTCTGGAGAGGTAGAACTAAGGTGAGGATATTTGCTCTTGATGTGAGAGGCGGGCACCATCCCCCAGGCTAGAGTTCCAGACTTAATAAAGAAGAAAAAAGAAAAACTAAGCTGAACACCAAAGTCCACCTTCAGCTTCCTCCTTGAGGTCATAGTGTCACCAATTCCTCCTCCCTCCTGCTAACACGAATCCTTCAGTGCTATGATGAACCCTCACACCAGGAGCCAAAACCAATACTTTCGAAATTTACCAATATACCTAGTATGCAGAAAGCCCTGGAATTGATCTCTGGACTGAGCTGGAAACAAAGAAACAGAAGGTGGAGTCCTGATAGACTAGTTATGACTCCAAGTAGGAGAGGGCTAAAAATGTACACATTATTTTTTACAGAGATGGTTAGAATTTAAATTTGGATTGTTTTGATAAATGCCCAACTCTGTAGATGTATCTTTATAACTACTGGATTATATACATTGGCAGAAAGTTATATAAAACAAGAATGATCAACATGGATAGATTGCTTCTCCAAATCAAGAACTGGTAACAGACTTTGCCTACAGCCTCTTATCTACTATTTAGTGCCATCCCACTAGACAGGTACTAGTATTGTTCGTACTTTGTAGATCATAAAACATAATCATTATATGGTTTGGTTAGACTCTAGTCAATTGAGTCACCTCTCTCCTTAAAAAATTCCCTTCAGCGTTTGGCTGAGGATCACTCTCAACACCTTTTACTATGCGTTCTCCACAGGCAATCCACAACCGGGATCCTATCTCTGCTCTAGAGAAATTGGAGTGTGACTCTCCACCTCTCTTGTCTGTGACCAAAGAAACCTCTCTTCTTATAAGAGCCAGTGGGTGACCACAAAAGGTGGGTGGGGGCTCTCTTCTCGACACAGCAGAGTAGCTGCATGTGAGTTCACAACAATTGTGACAACACACAAATGCCCGTCCTAACCAAGCCGGATCCCAGCATGCAGAGGCAGCCATGAGCACAGGATCCACTTACTGTTAGCTGCGGAGAAGGGGAGACTATTTCCTCAAAGAATGTGGTCCCTGTGAATTAACCATGCTCCTGTGAAAAGCAGCACATCCAAGAATATTTGAGCCACAGAATACCAAATAGAGACTATTGTCAGTTCTGCAAGCCCTGGGGTGACACACAGGGACCTTGTACGAGGTGTTACCTGAGGCTCAAGAGCTGGAATAAGTAGTAAAGCATCTGCATCCTATTTCCTTCAAAAGCTTATTTTTTCTGCTACCAATGGAAAAACACATCGAAATGTTGATGCGTGTGCCCTCCATCACCGGATACCCTCCTAGTCCAGCTTTCCACGGGGCAGCTTAGAACATCCTCCACTCATTTCTGTTCTTCCCTCTGTCGCCCTCATCATCCCATCACAACTGACCCTCAGGTGTGATCAGCCCTGTAGTGACTCTTATGTGCTTTCTTTCTGTCCATCTTCCCTTCTAGTCTACAAGTCTCTGTGCATGGGAGAATCCTCAGTGCCAGATACATAGCACACTGACGGATCACAACACATCTCACATAGAGGAAAAGATTGCATAAATTAAAACATGAAAATGTAGATCCGGATCTCACCCTTTCTCCTTAGCAGACTACGCTTACAGTTCACTCATGAACTTTCTATTCCTTCAGCTAGCCTTTCTGTAAAGCAACCGAATAGAACACTCTTAGATGATCCATCTGTTGAGCTGCCCCACTAAGGAAACAAACTGCCCCAGCTGCTCAGGCTCCTGCTAGGAGATAGGGGAAGCTGTCCTTTTTCAACAGTATAGCGTTTGTCTAGTTTCTATCCTAACATCTATCATGTCCTATGAGAAGTAGCCAAATGCAAACAGTAATCCATTCTGAGTACAGTTCTAGGAATGACATCTTCATAAATACATAAGGATGGAGGAGAGAAAAAAGGAAAGCAAAGTGGAAATGAGAAAATCACTCATGATATTTTGTTATCACATGATTGTACCATTATTGCCTCTGTGCTGTATCATGCCTACTAATTGATACGTATTTTAACATTAAGCTGTCAACATCAGCGTATTAGGTTGCACACTGAGTCCGACAGCATTTTGGTAAACAGAGAAAACAGTCTGATTGCTCTATTTGAGTTTGTTGCAGAGGGCCCTCCTGGAACCCAGGTGGAGGTTTATGCTCGGACATGAGAAAGATAGGCAGGGCATGGTCGAGAAGTGGAAGGAGAGACGGGGGCAGAGAAAAAGGAGAAGGAAATCAAGGTGGAGCTCGGAAAAGGTGATCTGGATCCGGGTGGGCTTAATTGGTGTTAGGTAGATATGAATTTTTTAAGGGATGCTATAGGTCTTTATCTCATATGGAAGGACAGTTTGTATCTTTGTCTATTGGATATAATCTTATTGTCTAGAGGGTTTGTGGATTGGAAATTGAATATATAAAACAACCATGAACAGCAATCGGGCTTTAAAGTAATGTTTGTGCCGGGCAATGTAGAGATGGAACACGCCTGGACAGTCATATCCACCCAGGACAGAAGCCACAGGGCTGGTGGAGCGGCTCCACACTAGAGCGTATCCACGGAGTGAGGCATCGGGCCTGAAAAAGGAGTAAGACTCCGTTTAAATATTTGCAGCAACACCCAGGAGGTAAATTTAGTTGAAATTTTGTCAAAAACAACTGTAATATAACCAATATGAACTGGCCATTTAATGTGTCCAGGCAACGAACTAAGATTTGTCTTTTTTTCATCCCTTTTATAAAAGCAGAGAATCAGTTTAACTTATATCAAAATAAATTATTGGATATGACGTTAAAGCTAGAAGGATAGCGTGTATGGGTGTCACTCTGTCACTTGGACACCTGAAGAGTAACACTGGGGTTTTCTGAAAAGGCAGGAATTGCACCTCCCAACTTGTGTTTCATAAAAAAAAAAAAAAAAAAGAAAAAGAAGCCAGGGGTATGCTTGGTAGAGGTATTGTGCGGGAGAAGGGGGTGCCACTGTGGACCAGGCTGAGACATCCCTTCCCCCTGAGGTACCAGCCACACAATGGTATAGTATAGAATGGAGTTTGTTTAGGGCATAGGGAGGGGAGCTAACAGGGTAGTAGAGACAGAGAAATGGAGGAGATGGGGGAGAGCGGGGGAGAAAGGGAGGGAGGAAGGAAAGAAGGAGAAGAGGAGGAGGAGGAAGAGGAGGAGGAGGAAGCTAACCATGAGCATGTGGAGGAATAGGAGAGTGGGTGAGACAGAGGGGGAAGAGGGGAAGAGGTAACAAGAGAGTGAGGGGGGGGGCAAGCAGCCCCTTTTATACCTAGAAGGAATGCTAACACAACTGAAATAGAATTTTTTTTCTCAGTTTCTAGCTTCAGACTCTTACTTGAATTTCCAGGATGGCTTACACAGATTTCAATTTTGCCATCTCAATAGGTAGAGGGGTAGAAGGATAGAGAGGGAGATGGGAGAAAGAACATCCAATAGCAGAGATAGGAAGGCAAATACTAGCTCTGTTTTTCTAAGGTGGGAATTGGCAAATAGCTCTCAGGGAGCTGGTAAGGCGTAGGAAACCTGCATGGTAAGTAGCTGGTGGTATGTGAAACTGTAATTACAGTAGTGTATTCCAGGACCACTCAAACAGTACAAACACATTCAAATTCCACTGAGTGCTGGAGAGATGCATCATTGGTTAAGAATACTAGCTGCTCTTCCAGATGTCCCGAATTCAATTCCTAGCAACCACATAGTGGCTCAAATTCAGCTGAAACCAAGGCTGACCAAGATGCCTGCTAAATGTCCCTTGCTTCATACTGTTAGCTACGCTGAGCTGTCTGCTCTATCCACACATCCGTCACGTGACACGAATAAAAGTTCAGGTAAGGATGGAAATAGGGAGGAAACCCTATTCAAAAATCTCAGATCATTCCTAAAAGTCATAATCTTCCTGCTTGCCTTGACTGATGAATAATCCTCCCTCTGCTAAAGTCCACCCATAATCAGTAAAACCTCTTCTCAGATTCTCACTTTCCCTGTTTTCTTTTATAATGCAGGAAAACTTCAAAATGAGCTCTCTCTCTCTCTCTCTCTCTCTCTCTCTCTCTCTCTCTCTGTGTGTGTGTGTGTGTGTGTGTGTGTGTGTTTGCGCGCGCGCGCGCGCGCGTGCGCGTGCATGCGTGTGTGTGAGTAAGACTCAAAGTAAGTCTTAACTACCTGGAGACACCCTGTCTCCCAGTGAGACACGAGAACAGAGTTCAATACAACTGCAGGAGATTTATTTATTTTCTGGTGCATCAGGGTCGACCCTCAAAAAGCCCCTCATAGTGAGTAATTAGAAGGTGACGCCAAATGGCTATAACAAGCAGTTTTTACACGTTTTAGGGACACAGGTTACATCAGCAAGGTTACAGTTTAAACTTATTAGCTAAGCATATTGACCTTTGAATCTATTGGTTAGCAACCATATGACGTGTTTGAAATCTATCTGGGACCAGAGGGTCAGGTGACTATCAGTCAGTTCATTCTTTGACTTTTCAAGAATGTTCATGTTCCTCCCGAGAACTGTGGATGGAGAATGGAACTTGGCCTAGTCTTATCCGAGGTGGTGGGTGTAAGGCTGGTGAAAGCCCTTAAGGTCCTTCATGTGTATCCCCTGTCTCGCTCCTCTCTCTCTTTCCCCCTTCTTACCTCCCTTTCTCTCTCCTTTCATCAGCCCTCACTTTCCTAGCCTTCACCAACCATGAGTATTATAGACTTATGATATACCCTCTGCTGCTCTGGAGAATTCAACCATTGTGATTACTTAGAGTAACCAGGTTTGTAAATCTTTAAAACTCACTGTTCAGTCTTACAAATATATGATGCATTACCAAATTGTACCTAAGAGTTGGTTTGCAGAGCAGGCCATCCGAAGGGAGGACAAGCCGCCCATAGTAACCATATGTGAGGAGTTGATGAAGATCTGAGTGAATGTGTATTTGTCATGAGCATGGTCATGTCAATGACACCAGAGCTACAGCCCCATAGAAATGGCAACACCTCCCTCAGGCCAAGCTCAGGGCTCAACCACAAAGCCTCTGGTCTAAGGATAGATGTTGGGAACAACTGACTTTGGCTGAAACCACAGATTCCACCTCCTGAAGGCCTGCAATCTGAAACCACTCCCTTACAGAGATTTCCCCTTGAGATTAGCTAGCCCTCTTTGTTCAGCTGTGTATAATAAGCTCATCTCCCTGCCCGGTGATATATTAAAAAGGCTAGGCTGATTCCATGCAAGGCTTTAAATTGGCAGTTCAGGACAGTATGCCTAAGAACTTGGCAAATCCAGGCAAACCCAGGAAGGCCAGGTACTATAAAAATTCCAGACTTCAGGCAGCTAGTCAGAAAGTGCCCTGCCATCAGAAGCTGCTCCACTGCCTGGCCTGAAGCAAGGACAATGGGTCAGCAGCACTTTCCAGACTTCCTCAGCAACAGTTTCCAGTCCCCACACTCCAACAACGGTTCTGGAATGCCCCAGAGATAGACTCAGCAAATTAAGATGGATGTCACCTACCCCAGAATTCCCCTAATGTGCTGAATTGGGCCTGTGAACTCACTTCCAGGTCTCCATCTTGGAATGAGGGACCCCAGCATGATGGACTTCTATAGAATAAAACACCGAGTCTACATACTATTTGAGTTCAGGGCATTATTCTTCAGCGAATCATGGACCCTTACAATATAATAAATATACTGAGTTTCTAGGCTGCTGGTGAGTCTCCATTAGAACCCAAGGCCCACCTGATCCATTTTTCTATACATATGTCTGTGTGTCTGTCCTTTCTTCTTGTCCTTGTCACCCGTTGTGTAAAGTCCAAAGCTGAGCAAGTCTCAAGAGGCACAGGGAGGCGATGTGGACTCTTCACTAATAGAAAACCCTCTATTTGCATATTATAGCACAATGCAGCTATGTATGGTGATGTGTAGGAGTCCTATACCCCTCCAAGTGGTCCTACCAGGTAACCATGTCTCTCTTACCCTCTGGCTCAGAAGCCCTGGAGTCAGTCACAACAGTGAGACAGAGACCCACCTGTGACTTCTCAGGGGAAAAAAATGTACCACTAAGCAAAAAGAAGAAAGAAACTTAATCACATCAGGGAAGATTTAGATCTTCTTATAAAAAGTGGGGAGGGGCAGAGTTGAGAAGAAAAAGAATTACTAAGTAAAATTATGATTGTTCCCTACCCTGGGAAAAGTATAAGAACAAGGCTGTTTTTCCATGGCTTTCTGGCACGTTTTCAGGTGTGGTTCTCTTTACTGGTATATACATCTCAGTGTCCCAAGGCTCAGCAAGACAGAAGCAAAAGTCACCTCCACGCCTGTGACCTCACAGCTGCTGTAGGCTCTGGTGGCCTAGGCAAGGGACAGGGGCAGAGGGGAACGTGCCCCTCCCCTTTTATTCTGAGAAACCTCACAGTCTGGCACTCACCAGGGTCCTGCTGAGCTGTAAAGTCATTCCAGAGCAGTGTGTGTTTACAGAGATTCCAGAGCAGCAGGGGACATCCAACGAAGAAATCCTTGGGTCTGGGCTAAGCTGCTCTCCACACCTGCCCTGCCTTGTCTTTCCCTTCCGTGCCCCCTGTTCCCCATCCTTGTCCTTCTTTGGGTCTGGTGTCCTTCTCTCACTGAACCCCTCAGGGACACTAGGAGCCAAGTCAAAATCTAGTAAAGCCAAGGGCTGAGGGGAAGTAGAAAGAAAGCAAGTCTGTGGAATAAGTGAAAGAAGGAAGAATGGGATGAGTGTTCTGTCTGTCCATCTTTGTCTGTGTGTCTATATATGTCAGTGCATGCCTACATATGTGAGTCTGTCAGTGTGTCTATGTGTGTACATGTGTATCTGTGTGTGTCAGTGCGTGTGTACCAGTGTGTGTGCGTGCGTGTATGAATGGCACATATATCATCTCTAGTCTGAAACCACTCAGAATCCTGGGGAAAGGTCAGAAAATAGCTAGTACAATGAAATTGCTTCGTAAACCATGTAAACAGGAAGCAGCTGGTTCAGTGTCATTGATTAAGATTAAGAGTCATACATTGGTCTGAGAGCAGACTTCACTACTACATCAGCCACATCACCCCTCCAAGGCTTCAGTTTTCCAAAATGGGAATAGTTTCACAGCTCTGGGTAACCTCAGAGCTGATGGAAGAATGAAATAAGATTATGCTCTAAAACTCACAACGGCTTTACAGTGAGAAAGGGGTTCTAAGAAGTGTCATGGGATAGTTTCTAAGGCAGCATTAATCCAATCAAAGCCAGTGTTCGTCCGAATCCACAGCAGCCAATCTCCTCACTGACAGTGTGCATACAAAGGGGAGGAAATCTTTCTAGAACTTTCTAACACTCCCTGTTTAGAAGAATTAGGAGAAAACTACACCTCATTTGTTATTCACATTTCAGTCGGATCCACTGTCCCACCTGCTCTCCATAAGTTTTTACAACAGGCTCCTTGAGTCCTTCTATGGTCAGGTCCCGGAGGGTGTGGATCCCTCCCAGGTGTCAGAACCCGGGTGAGAGGAGAAGCCAAAGCAGGTTGTCAGCCCACATATGGTGTCAGTTAAGACCAAATAACCTGAACTTTAGGGAATGTGCTTATGTCAAATGATTATATGTCAGACCACACCCCTGTGCATGGGGGTGGGGTTCCCCTGAAGGCAATGGATATTCTCACTGTCAATCATCATATGGTAAGGTCAATGTGGGGTCAAATCATGATGGTTTAAACAAATAGTCCAAATGCTGAAGTCAGGGAAAACCTTCTCTCTGCATCAGGATTTGATTTGGTAGGCACTGGGGAGAGGGGACTGCCTGGGACTATTCCAGGGACAGACACTGACACATCCCAGGCCACAATCAGGATATACCAACAGAGGGACAGAGGGGCAGCTCTGTGAGATCATAAGCTGTTCTAATATTTGCAAATAAATAGGTTTGGGGAAATGTTACCACTAAGCTTTGGTGTGCTAGCATGGAATAAACAAGTGTGGCCCCAGGTAACAGAAACAGTAGCAGCCATCTAATTAGGATGAAGCTGTGTGCACAGAGCAGAGAAATCTCCAAGCCCTCAAAGATGATCATGGCAGCCACTGCACCATCAAGATCACCTCTCTCACCAAGACCAGCTCTCCAAACCTGACCAGCTCTCCAAACCTGACCAGCTCTCCAAACCTGACCAGCTCTCCAAACCTGACCAGCTCTCCAAACCTGACCAGCTCTCCAAACCTGACCAGCTCTCCAAACCTGACCAGCTCTCCAGACCTGACCAGCTCTCCAAACCTGACCAGCTCTCCAAACCTGACCAGCTCTCCAAACCTGACCAGCTCTCCAAACCTGACCAGCTCTCCAAACCTGATGTATCCAGGCCTGAGTGTGGCACACAGTTCACCTCAGGGTGGGATTATGCCTCTGGCAAGATTCTAAATTTTTAGCAGTTTCTCAGATTGTACCAGTGTTACTAAGGACTAGGTGGTATTCATTCCTCATTCATGAGGAAGGTATTCACTCTGACTTGCTTTACTTTGAAGAGTGAACAAGAATTGGGTTTCTGCGACCCAATGCTGATGAACAATAACTGTAACTACATTTATAAGTGTTCGAACCTCTCAGAATCAGTAAACAGTGAAAAGAATTCTTTTGCTGTGTGTACTAGCTAGATTGTGTAAACTAAAAACCACAAAGGGCATGTGTGTAGTCAGACTGGAAGCCTCAGAGGACTGCTCTGTAAGACCTCGGGATATCTAGCCTCCACTCGCCGACTCCAGAAACAACTGCTGAGCATCTACTACAAACTAGTCATTAATAAATTAAGCAAGCTATCCTGAACCTCCCATTTTAGTAGAGAAAACCATGGTTCAATACAATGCAGCAGTCGGGGAGGGAGCTGAGATGCTGATATTGGCCGTGAACTTGATGGAGTCCAGAGTCACCTGGGAGACGGGTGTCAGGGTGTGCCTGAGAGGGATTGGGGAGACCCATCTTGACTGCCGCTCAGCACCTCTCCAGGGGCTGGGACACAGACTGGCCGTGTGTTCCTCACTCCCTGCTCTGAGACACAGTGTGACCAGCAGCCTCACTTTCCTCCCACTGTACCTTCTGGATGGATCATGATGGGTCCGGTGGCTTAAATAAGATGCTCCCCACATGCTCTGGCATTGGAACACTTGGTTCCCAGCTGCTAACACTGTTTGGGGAGGCCTAGAGGGTGTGGCCTTGCTGGAGGAAGTTCATCATTGGTAGTGGTTCTTAGGGAGTCTCCTTCCTGCCCTTTTCTATCACTTTCTCTCTGCTTCCTGTCTGACACAGGTAAACACACAGTCTGTCACATGTTTCTACTGCTATGATATTTTCCCCTAGTGCTCAGGGCCAAGCTACATGGGCTGATCCATTTGAGACCATGAGTCAAATAAATTTTTCCTGCATTAAGTTGCGTTTCTGTGGTTCATGCTTGCAGTTCAAAGTGTGAGGCCTCCCCCACCTTCTTGCCACAGACACCATGCCTCTGTTCTACCGTGACAGACCCTTAAGCATGCCTTTGGAACCACAAATCGGGTAAGCCCTTCCTTCTATAAGTTGCTTTGGCCATGGTATTTAAGCATAGCAACAGAAAAGTAACCAATAATACAGGCTCCACCTTCATCTGCAAATCAAAATAAACCTTTGCTCCCTGAGATCACTTTTGTCTAGGTACTTTATCACAGCAGTGAGACAGATAACCAAGGCAGACAATGAACTTTCTGAAGTGCAGGAGTCCCATGGGGGTAGGGGACCCTGTAGGGGACCCTGTAATGTGCTGGGAAAGAGAAAAGAGGCCACAGCAGTGGAAGCAGTCGAAAATCTAGTAACATATGGCCTGAAAACTGAGTCGTGCATGGAAGAAATTATGTTGGAGTCATCAAGGGGTCAGCAAACTTCTCCATACAAAACTAGGTAACAACTGCCTTAGGCACAGTCTGGGATGGTACGTGGATGCTGCCTCCCAATTGTGTATTGATGGGATTCAAAACCCAGTAATAATGGAGGATGGTTTTTGCAGTGGAAGTACGCCAACAAGGAAAAGTTGGGGTTATTTGGGGGAGGAGTTAAATTTTGCTTCATTAAATTTCAAAATCGTTGTTTTTTATCAAAATTTGTTGAAATAACCATCGTAGTACAGATGTGCATTAATGTTTTTAACAATTTGTCTCTGGAAATATCTTTCCCAAAGACAGTGAGTAAATTAGCTTTGAATCATTAAAACACAATACCTCAGAAGAGTAGCATAAGGCAGAATTAACTTACTTTGGCTCTTGGTCTAAGAAGGGTCAGCTTTTTGGGGTCCCCACGCCACCTTGTAGCTTGAGTTGCACGTTCTGAGCCTGAGCCACCTGACTCAAGAGCAGAACTCAGACCGTCTGGGAAGCAGCGTCTTAAACACTCAACCAGCTCTCCAACCCATTATTAGCATTTTTGACGACCTGAAAACTATATCAATCTTGACATTATTTGTGAACAACCATACTTTGAAATGAAAATGACCTTTTTATAGTAAGTTCACATAGTACTACTATCAGTTTATTAAGAAAAAAAAATATCTATAACAAAAATTTTCAGCATCCAAAGTTTGGCATAGTAGTTAATGATAGATTTTCTTGCTCGGAAGAATTTTTATTTCTGTTTGGAAATTTTGTGCAAGACCCTTAAAGAGGTGAACTGCTAAGGTTTCTCACAAAAATTCACAAGACTAATGTTAAGAGTAGCACTCCAAAGCCCTCCAACAGTCTGTATCAGATGAGGGGAAAGCGTCAAAAAAACCCGAAAAGGGCAGCCCTGAGTTAAAGCGGCAGCCCTGCCCTCAGCCATCTCCAAAACAAGAAAACTGTAAGGGAGGAGCAAGGGACCTCAGAGGATCCGGAAGCTCTGCTGTCCCAGCCTTTCGTGGCGCTGTACCTACTGTTTGTGACTTGTGCAAGGACAGAAGTTAGGGTAAAGGGGGGTCACAGTGGAAAAGAAAAATGAAGAGATCATTGGCTTCTTTAAATCCCTTTCAAGGTCTGCTTCCAGCGTAGTAGGTTTCCAGCGGCACTTTCGCGTGTAATTCAGCTCCTCTCCCTCACCAGCCTGCCCAGCGCAGCCTCTGAACCCTTTGGCCCCAGTCACCCCTTTGCATTGTGTGCTATTGTCTCCCCCCACACACACACCTTTTGCTTAAAGCCTCCTTTGTGTTCATTCTCGTGGGCTCCCTGCGGTTTGTCAACTTTACCCATATTCACTTCTCCCTGACTACACACACTAAATCGTCAGGAGCTGTGACCCCATGTCAGAAAACAGTAGATCGCTTTTGTGTTTCTGAGCCTCCGCTGCAGTGGTTAATACGGGTTCCGGCTCTGCCTGTCTTCATGCGAATGTTGTGATTTTATTTTTACTTGCTGCTGAATAAAAGCTCCATTCATGGTGCACCTGAGCCACGTTTTTCTCAGCTCATAGCATTTCCTTGCTGTTCTGAGGGCACCGAGAGACGCTGCTGTACAAATGTCTCTCCGTACCCTGCAGACTCTTTCCTGTCCGTACCCAGGAGTGATACAGCTGCCTCATGCGTTGCTTTTTGGGACACCCACACACGGATCCCCAGTGTGGCTACACGGGTTTATATCCCTACTGGCAGCAAGGAGGACTTGCTTTCTCCACACCTTCGGCACCTCTGCTTTCTCGGTGGCGGCCGTCCTCATTAGGTAAGATGGAATCTCAAAATTACGCTTAACTCTGATTTCTGAACCATTTATAAACATTAACCGGACCTTTGTCTTTCTTTAGAGAACTATTTGTTCAGATCATTGATTCTTATTTGGTGAGGTGGCTATTTACTTATTGAGGTTCTTCATGCAGTCCGGACAGCAAGCCCTTGTCCGAAGCGTGGCTGGTAGTCTGTCTCCCCCTCGGTGAGCTGTCCTGTTTATTCTGTTGACAGATTCTTCAGCTACGCAAAGGCTTTTACATTTTCTCATGTTTTCCTTTAGCCGTTTTAGTGTCCCTGGTTTTAAATCAAGGCCTTTGAGCTGGTTGGAATGAACTTTTGTGAAGGGTGAGAAACAGGTCCAATTTCTTGCACACATGGAAAGGCAGTTTTGCCAACACCGTGTGTTAAAGAGAAGAAAATGCAGAGAGCTTATTTGAGGTGTGTTTGTGCAGAGGGGACAAAGAAACAGAAGCACAGTTAGAGATGGCCACAGTGGTAGGAAAAGAGTTTTTGGTTTGGGGGTTTTCGTTACGCCCCAGTGTTTAACGAGAAACCGCATATGAGCCTGTGAGATGGCGCGGTTCTCTCGGGGCCTGTCAGAGTGGGCATGAAACCTGCTCTCTCCCAGCCGCCAAGATGATTCCCAAAGGCTAGAGAACTTGACTTTTTTTTCCTGCCTCCCCCTGATGTCCCTGTCGTCACAAATGTAGCCCGGTAGATCTTGGAGGGTAGGTAATAGGGCTTCTGGGTAGCGAAAGCGGGACTGCAGTGACCCTGGGCACGGAAGAGGTACGTAAGGCTGTGGAGTGTATGAAACGCTGTGAGCGTAAAATTAATATGCAATCAGAGCTGAGAACCATTGACAGGATCCCAACTCTTCCTCGTCAGGTGACAGGTCCAAGCAGACCGCGTCTCTTCACAAGGCTCCTGAACGGCACTGAACACGGGCCAGGAGTCTACTTCATGGGGAATTCTTTGAACTCTAATATGTGTTAGAATTCGGCTAAAGAACCTGAACACAACAGCTAGCAAGATGGCATGCGCTGGTGACTGGCTCCAACTCCACCGAGTTACAGCTTCAAACCGAAGACTACCGTGTGGCGGGTGATGCTATCACCGGCCTGACGGAGCGAGTGAAGGCGGTGGGGACCGAGAGCGTCTGCTTCAGGAGCCGTGGCTTCTGAGGCATCGGTAATGCCAAAGGCCAGTAATCCGCTTGCACAGCCATTTGAAGCATCTACTATACGGTCACTGCGTACATTCTTCTTCCCACCCATCCGTAGCATGTTTTCCATTTTAGAGGCTCTAGGTATGTTGTGCAGACATAAACATATGAAATCATTAAGCTTACTAAAAGTTATGAAACTGTGTGAGCGACGGCTATTCCGTGGAAAAGGGGTTTACCTTCAAGCATGTAACATACTTGAATGCTGGCCAAGAATATCCTGGGTGCGTTGTGTGACTTCATCCTCAGCTAACCTGAGCTGGGCGCCGCCAATGTTACAGACGAGCAGCTGGATAAAGCATCCAGCCCGGATTCTGAAGGCAGCCTGCTGCGCTGCCACACTTCGGCGGCGCGTTCCTACCCAAACCTTGACCAGAGAGACCACGAAAATACACCGTGGAGGAGGATACAGAAAACCCTGCTCTGCTCCTCGGACGCATGCTGGATCGAAATGGCAGGTCGCCATCATCTCCTCCCAGTCAGATTGTTTTCCCAAAGAGTTTTCCAGAACCAAGCAGAAATGACTCTTTGAGACTTAAAAGTCAACATATGAAAGAATATTCAGAATGAAGAAATGCAATCTTCCAGATAATAAACTAAGGCATGGATACGGGATTAAAAAGGAACGGGAAAAGACTAGCAGCTGTCCCAATGGAATGGCACACAGAAAGAGATGCTGATAGACACGCACTTATACAATAGCCGACTTCACCTTCTTTCAATCTGGGAAAACAGATCACTCAACAAACACACCAAAATATTGGTAACGTGAGTGGGGCAAGAATTAAGACAATTAAAATACATATTGGATATAATTAACTTATCTCTAAAACAGACAAAAACATTTCTCTATATATTCTGTAATGTAATAAAAGACATCCACACCACAGCTAGAGGGGCCTGGGGGAACATGTTTGGCTCGTTTATTTTTGAAATCATGAGGTGGGGGCAGCCTTTCAAATCATGTTACAAGTGGGAGTACTTGGAGATTTGGATCCGTGGGTGTGTAGGGGCCAATTCCCCAACTAAAATGTTGCCGAGTGCCTAATTATATTTTTAAAATGTTACCGAGTGCCTAATTATATTTCTGGTTGTGCGCCCATGCTTCAATAGCTGAGCCATTCCTCCAGCCACTAAATGCCTAGGCATAAAGCAAATTAAAGTGAAGAGCTTTGCTTGGCACTGAATAGCTCCCAGAGCCTCTCTGACTGCAGTACTGAAGCATCCCCACTGAACCCCTAGAGTAGTACAGACTCCCCCATCCCATTCCCACCACAGTGGAACCATGGAAGCTACACTGCACTTATGCAGATCTGCAGTTAACACTCATCCACACTGAAGTTAGCACAACACAGAGCTCCAGGCACACTGCTGACATCTTGGACAGCGGCAATCTAGCAGTGGCCAATGTGTGAGGAGCAAAGGGGTCTCAGAGCCAGCCCAAAGAAGGATGTCCAGAGGTCAAAGGGAAACTGTTAGCAATGGGGGGAGGGGGTTAAGAGCTGAGCTGAGAGCACTTAGAAGGCAACAAGACACCTGCTGCAGTGACCAGTAACTATTGCCTAAGGTAGCCAAAATGAAGGTGACACTAAACCAAAGCGTAGTAGGTGTGTCTTGCTAGGTAAAGCAGCAAGAAAGCATTCTGTTTGTGCTTAATCATCCTATAGATATGTTTTTGAGAACTTTCTATATGATAATGTACTTACAGCATCCACACCCCGCCCTCCAACTTGATTGTGTCTGACTACCTGTCTCAAATTCAATGCTTCTCTTCCTTTAATTATCTCTCTTACATATATACATATAAACATACAACCTGCAGAGTCCGTTTAGTGGAACTCATATGTATATGTGTTTAGGGCTGAGAACTTGGTATTAGCTAGCCAGTTACAAAGCTCATCCCTGGGGAAAACTGATTCTCCAACCCTGTGTAGTCATTAATTACCTGTAGCTCTTCATCAGGTAGATTGAGATGTCCCCCCATCCAGATTGTCATGTCAATTACTAATGTCATTCTTCAGGTCTTGTTTAGACAACCATCCTGCTGAGACTTCATGGGTGCAGCTTTCTGCCAAATATAGAGAATATAATCTCACAGGAGACATTCTGGTCAACGGCTCTTCCGGTCTTTCTGTCTTATCCTCTGTTCCTGAGTGAGCCTTAAGTATAAGGGGGCCAGGCAGCCCACAACCAATTGTAATATTCTCCATCTGCTGCAAAAAGAAGCTTCTTTGGTGAGAGGATGAAAGCTGCACTTGTCTGTAGGTATACGGATAAGTATTTAGAATTGAGTTAGAAATTGCACTGGTTTAGGGCAATGGCACTACAAGGTTCTCCTCTAGGTTCCATAGTCTCGCAAGCCACAGGTAATTGGCTAGGTTTTCAGTGCCAGCACGAATTCTTTCTTATCGAATGTGCCTTAGATCCAATTATACATCCGTTGGTTACACCATATAAATGCCACTATTGCAGCTCTGGAGACATTCACTACGCTGGTCATGGTTCATAGTCTTTGCAACTGTAGGACTACTGATTAGTTTTCTCCCTTGACAGCTTGCATAGCACCAGAGGAAAGTTCCCAAGTTGAATCCTGATAGATTCCTCTAAGTTCTGTGTTCAAAATGTGTGCTGTCTTCAGCAACTGAGATTTTGCTTTAAATTTTGATAGATAATCAAGACCAATGACATTATTTGGAAGATCTCTTAGACTCCCCTGTGTAGGCTTATATTTTTAAAACCTACTTTAATAAGGGTTTCTAAGTATATTAGCCTCCCTTCTAGCCCACCATCCACCACATAGTGGAAAGGAAAGGTTAATAGGGCAAAAGAGGATGTGGTCCTGTTTAGAAATAGTTTTGTTTTTTGTTTTTTGTTTTTTTTTTAAAACAAAGTCAATCTGTGTTGTCAGAATGTTAGTGGTTTAGTTTACACAAGTCAGCAGCCTGATCAGTTTATGAACATCATTTCCTAGTCAACAACACCATTTGGATCTACAAGAAACCCAGAAGCTCTGCCAATTGGCCCAAGCCTGCGGAAGCAATAAGAAGAAGCCACTGGAATACCACCTGATATACTTTGGTGCATTTGGTTGGTTGGTTGGTTGGTTGGTTGGTTGGTTGGTTGGTTGGTTGATTGGTTGGTTTTTATGAGGTGATGACAAACGATAACCAGCAAAGAATGGTAAGGTGCACCAATGCCACACAGCATCGTCCACTGTCTGTTGGGTTATATTTATATCCATTTTTTAAACATCCCATTTTTTTCTCATCTACTCTAGTAAAACATTACATGTTCTTTTTTTAGGCTGCTTTTAGAAAAGTATCACATGTCTATTTTTAGCAAAACATCCTACCGTGTGTCTGCTTCAGCAAAAACATCCTCTTATAAGACAATTTTTTAGAACAATATCATGAAACACAATTGAGTCTCCAAAGAAGCAAGAAATTTTTACTTCACCTCTGACCAACAACTTGAAAGGAAGTTTCTTATGCTTGGTACTAGGAATTTTGTTAATCTATGGCTCTTGTGGGGAACAGTATCACGTGAAGTGAATATACTCTGTGTGTGTGTGTGTGTGTGTGTGTGTGTGTGTGATGCATTTTAAGTAACCATGAAATAATATTTTTTGAAACATCCTCAGTAGAGTGAGTGAAATCCTGAATAGACGTGCATTGTTGACATGGTCACAGCCATGTCAAGGACCAATGTTTTAGCCCTGCCCTGGTGAAGTTCAGTGAAGTGTCAAATCCTTCCTCTGACCTAACTACAAATGTTGACAGTCTGTGCAGCAAATGTCCACCATAGCTTTATCCACTTCCACCCCAGATGATTTTAGCCTGAAGCCTCCTTCCTACAGAGACAGATCCTACTGCGGTTAGTCAAACCTGCCTCCTCGCTCTGCTGGGAATAAAAACCCCTTGTTCAGCTGCATACAATAGCCCCAGCTCCCTGCTCAACTGTACATAATAAACACACCGAACTTGGCAAGGAGGTGCGACTTCTCCACCAGAACCTAGCCTAGAGTCTGGGCTTTTAATATACATGTGTCTGTCATTTCCTTATTCCCTCCCCACACCAGTCAGATCAGTTCCTAAAAACTTAGTGTAATTTGTTTTAAAGATTTATTTATTGTATTTATATGAGTGCACTGTAGCTGTCTTCACACACCAGCAGAGGACATCAGATTTCATTATTAGATGGTTGTGAGCCACTATCTGGTTGCTGGGAATTGAACTCTGGACCTCTGGAAGAGCAATCAGAGCTCTTAACCACTGAGCCATCTTCCTTCTCCCTCCCTGTCCCTTTGGTTTGACTCTCCTTCCTACTCTTTAGTTAGAGCCCCACCCCAGCCCTATTTTGTCCTCTTTTCCCATGCATAGTACATTTGTCTTTCCAGTCCCCTCTCTACAGCTCCTCCCACCTACCCCATAGTTCCCTTTTACATACCTGGTTTCTGGGGTTATTCCAGATTATATACTTACATCTAAAGATTCAGAGCTAGGAACTACGAGTAACCCATGCAACATGTGGTATTTGTCTTTCTTGCCCTGTTTTCTTGCTCAACGTAATCTTTCTACTTCCACCCATTGACGTGCAAGTTTCATGGTTTCATTTCTCTCCACATTTGCACAGAATTCCATTGTGAATATGCCCCACATTTCACTCTCCGTTCAAGGACTGCAGGGCATCTGGGTTGTTTGCATCGCCTGGCTTTTGTAACTAGAATGTTAATAAGCATGGCTGAGAACACAGGTACAGAGAAGGCTGTCAGGTCTTTGTGGCACGTGCCAAGGAGTGGTGCCGCTGAGCTAGGTCCGCTTAGTCTCCACACCTACGCAAGATTTGCTTCAATTCAACTTCTGAATGTTTTCAACCACTTTGAAGTTTGCTTTTGTAATCTTAAAAGTGATTCTTTCTCATTGTAAAAGTTTAAACCATACCAAAATATTTCCATGCAAAATATAAATTCTCATGGAGCTCCAGAGGTAACTGAAAATAATGAATATTGTGGCATTTTTTTCTGATTTTTCTATGTACAAATAATGTCTTATTAACAATCCTAAAGTATTATTGTACAAAAAATGACAACATGCTGTAAAACTGTCCTAGATGAAGATTTTAAGCTTCAGTGCTTTATGGATTTTCCCTTGTGAATAAACAGAAGTTGTTCCTCACATTCTTTAATGGCTGAATAATATTATGATTTTTGTAATTTCAAAATAAGATGTGAGTTGACTTATGTCCACTTGATTTTTTTTTTTTATTTAAAATTATAAATGTTGAACCAGGTGGTGGTGGCACACACCTTTAATCTTAGTACTTGGGAGGCAGAGGCAGGTAGATCTTTGAGCTAGCCTGTTCTACATAGAGAGTTCCAGGAGCGCCTGGGCTACACAGAGAAACCTGTCTCATAAAACAAACTATAACTGTAGTTTGCTACATTCTACTATGGTAAAGCCCTAAAAGTTTTAGAACTGTTCAGCCTTCCCTTGGATATTAGACATCGTTATGTCTTGGTGATAAGAAGCATTTTCATGTCCAAAAAAAAAGAAAAAATGCTAACTGGGTAAAACAATGACCACAGAAATCCAAGCTACTCAGGAAAAATGTGTTCAAATCTTTAAGACTTTTGGTCCCACTAGTAACAACAACCATCAGTATATCTTCCTGATTGTCTGCTGAGTACCAGGTATTACATGGGTTGCTTCAGAGAACCACACAGTATCCCAGAGCAAATGATCTTATTTTCCCTACATTCAAGGGTTCCCTACCCCTGATTTCTTTCCCATTGTAAGTTTCACATTCTTAACATACTGAAGGCTAATTGACCCTGCTTTCCCTCACAGGATTTCTGTACAGAAAACAGAAGTCTGAACTGTATATCTAAATGTGATGTCTATAACATACAGAACCAAGACCATCTTCAACTCAACTACAGAAAATATTTTACGGACCTTCAACAAATTTACTTATAGTTTTCAACTGAGACTTTTTGATAATGGTTTTCTCTGTTGCAAAAAAAAAAAAAAAAATGGACTTTCCTCTTTGAGAAACAGGACTGAATTTCTACAACATTGTACATCTGATACTTGGAGGGCCCAATCCTCTCTGCTGAGTGAGTGCTGTTCTTCCTTTGACACAAGGAAATGGCAGAGGGGTTTCTTGACCACAACGATGGCCACATATCCACAGGGTAATTATTGACTGTTCTTTGACCTAATGTGACACACAAAGATAAGCCAGTTTTCCTGTATAAAGATCTTGAACTCATTTAAATATTGACAGAATGAGTCTGCTAAAGAATTTTTTTAAGTCTAGGAAGGCAGCTCAGTCAATAAAATCCCATAAGCTTGAGCACCCAAGTTCAATTCCCAGAACCCACCTGAAAAGGCAAATGTTACCATGGTTGCAATCCCTGAAATGGGAAGACAGAAACTGGTGGATTGCTTGGGCTCACTAGCTGTCCCTCCAAGCCTAGATAGTAAGACCCCAGGGACAATGTGATGCCTTGCCTGTCTCAAGAATATAAGTGAATAGCACCTGATGAAGCGTGCTAAAGTTGACCTCTAGTCTACACACACACACACACACACACACACACACACACACACACACACGGGTAGAAGAGTGAGGAGAAGAGGAATCAGAGAGAAAAAAGGAAAAAGGAGAGGAAGAGAAATGTAATAAATATTAATTATTAACTACCAAATGTACCCACTAAGGTCATGAAAAAGTCTAATAACATGGAAAGAAGGACAGAAGGAAGGAAAGAAGGGAGGGAGAGGGGAAGAAAAAAGGAAGGAAAGAATACTAACTGGTTTTGTGTCAACTTGACACAAGCTGGAGTTATCACAGAGAAAGGAGCCTCGGTTGAGGAAATGTGTCCATGAGATCCAGCTGTAAGGCATTTTCTCAATTTGTGATCAAGGGGGGAGGGCCCAGCCCATTGTGGGTGGAGCCATCCCTGGGCTGGTAGACCTGGGTTCTATAAGAAAGCAGGCTGAGCAAGCCAGGGGAAGCAAGCCAGTAAGTGACATCCCTCCATGGCCTCTGCATCAGCTCCTGCTTCCTGACCTGCTTGGGTTCCAGTCCTGACTTCCTTTGGTGATGAACAGCAATGTGGAAGTGTAAGCTGAATAAACCCTTTCCTCCACAACTTGCTTCTTGGTCATGATGTTTTGTGCAGTAATAGAAACCCTGACTGAGACAGAAGGAGAGAAATTTAACTCAAAGAACAAACTCAAAATCTTTAAAGTAGTTGGAACCAGACTCCTGTCAAGAGCTTGCCTGCTGAGTACGTTCAGAGGCACCTGAGACCCAGCGGAAGTGAAGCCCTACCTCTGGGTCCCAAAAGACACCAGCTGCAGTGAGTCCCAGACAAAACCTAACTTGAATAGGCATCTTCCAACCTTGACCCATAGAGCTCAAGAAGAGGCATCAATGAAATTCTGTAAAACATGAGGTGCTCATTACTTCCTGATCTGGATTTACATTCTTATTGGATCTATTGACATATGATGATTTAACTGCTGTGCGTTGATACTTATATGTTAGAATCCTGAGGAGGACGATCACGGTTTCACCCTGTCATGGTTCACCTCCAAATATTCACAAGCAACTAATGACTCTTTGGTCGAAAAATAGTGTCACTTCACATACCTGCCGTATCTGCCTATAATACCATCTTTGTATGGAAACACCTCAATGTCTCTAAAGAGTTTTAGATTTCAAATTCTATTTACTTCAAATATATTTCTTGGAAAATCTGATAGGTTTCTGCCTTGCTTTATTTTTATTTCCTTATTTCTTGCCTTTCCCAAATCAGTTCAGTAAGCCTTATATTTTTATTTCCATAATAATTTGAAAAGGGGACTGTTAGCTTTGTAATTAAGAAAAAGTTCTATGACAGTTACTGCACTCTTTATAGCACAGATTGAAAAGACAAGAATTTGCTATTTGAAGAAGATATATACGATTCCCGCTCTATACTTCCTATATGAAGATTATATAGAATTAAGTTTTCAAAATAGTACCTCAATCATACTATATCTCAAGGCCTGAGTAGGTACATATTTAGCATAATCCTGTAGGAATTCCGTCATGCTGCCTGTAGAAAAAATCTCTTATAAACATCACCTGTCAATAAAAAAGCAGATGGCCAATGAGCTGGGGTAGAAAATAGAAGGTGGGATACTGGCAAAAAGAGAGAGGATCATGGGAAACAACAATAAAAAGAGATACACGGAGAGCTGGAGATGGAACTCGGGAAAGTTGACAGATATAAACCATCAGGTACAGGAACTTGGACAGGCAGTGAGGCAGACACTGAGAAGACAATAAAGAAGTGGGCCAAGGCTGAAGGAGATGAAATGAGAAAAAGCTTATGATGTAGGCATTTAATAATAAATAATTATCTCAGAGTTGTCACTCTAGGAGCCAAGACTGAGAAAAGAAACTTGAAAATATTTTTTATAGATGACATCCCATGTTGGGCAACACCTGTAAGCTTAGATTTTTTTTTTTTTTTTTTTTTTTTTTTTTTTTTTGCAGTTTCCAACTAGTTAATTTTTATTTAATTTCTTTTTTTCTATTTTGTATTAGATACTCTGTATTTACATCTGAAATGTTATCCCTTTACCCCCCCATCTCCCCTTCCCCTCCAGTTGCCTTCACAAAGCTGCACTCCCTCTTTATCCCCCTCTCCACCCCATTGCCTTATAATTCCCCTACATTGGGAAAACATGCCCTTCCTGGACCAAAAGCCTCTTCTCACATTGATGCCAGACACTGCTATCTTCAGATACATATGCAACTGGATCAATAGGTCTCTCAAAGTGTGCACTAAGGTTGGTGCTTTACTCCATGGGAGTTTGGGAGGGTTTGGTTGGTTGATAATGTTGTTCTTCCCATGGGGTCGCAGCCCCTTTCAGCTCCATAGGTCCTTTCTTTAGCAACAGCATTGTGATCCCAAGCATGCTCAGCTGTATCTATGACTCTAGCATAGTTCCTAAGGAGGCACCTCTGTCTGGTTCCTGCCGATAAGTACTTTTTGGGATCAGCTATAGTGTTTGAATTTGGTGACTGTATATTTGATGGATTCCCAAGTGAGGCAGCTTCTGAGTGATCTTTTATTCAATCCCTGCTCCTCTATTTGACCTAGCATTTCCTCTCATGAGAGTTTTGTTCTATTTTCTAAGAAGGACTAAGGTCTCTTCATTTTGGCCTTCTTTTTTTGTTTGTTTGTTTGTTTGTTTGTTTGTTTGTCTTTTTGAACTTCAAAATGTCTGTGAATTGTTTCTTGGGTATTGGGTATTTAGAGCTTTCTGGGGGCTAGTATCCACTTAGCAGTGAGTGTTTACAATGTGTGTTCTTTTCTAACTGGGTTACCTCACTCAGGATGATAGTCTCTAGTTCCATCCATTTGCTTAAGAATTTCATGAAGTCATTGTTTCTAAAAGCTGAGTAGTATTCCATTGTGTAAATGTACCACACTTTCTGTATCCATTCATCTGTTGATGGACATCTGGGTTCTTTCCAGCTTCTAGCTATTATTAATAAGGCTGTTTTAAACATGGTGGAGCAGGTATCCTTGTTATGTATTGGAGCATCTTTGGGGTATAAACCCAGGAGTGGAATAGCTGGGTTTTCAGATAGTACTATGTTCAATTTTCTGAGGAACCACCAAATTGATTTCCAGAGTGGTTGTACCAGATTATAACCCCACCAACAGTGAAGGAGTGTTCCTCTTTTTCCACATCCTCTCCAACATCTGCATTCACCTGAGTTTTTGATCTTAGCCATTCTAACTGGTGTGAGGTGGAATCTCAGGGTTGTATTGATTTGCATTTCCCTGATGACTAGGTATATTGAGCATTTCTTTAGGTGCTTCTCAGCCCTTCAATGTTCCTCAGCTGAGAATTCTTTCTTTAGCTCTGTATTCCATTTTTAATAGTATTATTTAATTCTCTATAGTTTAGCTTTCTGAGTTCTTTGTATAAATTGGATACTAGTCCTCTATCAGATGTAGAATTGGTAAAGATTATTTTCCAATCTGTAGGCTGCCATTTTGTCTTCTTAACGATGTCCTTAGCCTTACAGAAGCTTTTCAATTTCATGAGGTCCCATTTGTCGATTCTTAATCTTAGAGCATAAGCCATTGGTGTTCTGTTCAGGAATTTTTCCCCTGTGCTTATGTGTTCTAAGCTCTTCCCCACTTTCTCTTCTAATAGTTTCAGTATACCTGGTTTTATGTGGAGATCTTTGATCCACTTGGACTTGAGCTTTTTACAAAAAGACAGGAAAGAATCGATTTGCATTCTTCTGCATGCTGACTGCCAGTTGAACCAACACCATTTGTTGAAGAGGCTGCCCTTTTTCCATTGAATGTTTTTAGCTCTTTTGTCAATTTCAAGTGACCATAGGTATGTGGGTTCAGTTCTGGGTCCTCGATTCTATTCCATTGATCTACCTACCTATCTCTTTACCAATACCATGCAGTTTTTTTTTTAATCACAATTACTTTGTAATATAGCTTGAAATCAGGGATGGTAATTCCCCGAAAGTGTTTTTACTCTTGAGAATAGATCTTGCTATTCTAGGTTTTTTTGTTATTCCAGATGAATTTTCAAATTGCTTTTTCCAACTCTATGAGGAATTCTCCACATCCTTGCCAGCATCTGCTGTCACCTGGGTTTTTGATCTTAGGCATTCTGACTGGTGTGAGGTAGAATCTCAGGGTTGTTTGATTTGCATTTACCCAGTGACTAGGAACAATGAACATTTCCTTAGGTGCTTCTCAACTATTCCTCAGTTGAAAACTCTTTGCTTAGATCTGTTCCTTATTTTCAGTAGGGTTATTTAGCTCTCTGAAGTCTAACTTGTTGAGTTCTTTGTATATATTGAATATTAGCCCTCCATCCGATGTAGAATTGGTAAAGATCTTTTCCCATTCTGTTGGTTGCCATTTTGTCCTATGATTACCTTACAGACATTTTGCAATTTTACGAGGTCCCAGGTTTCCATGTGTTCAAGGTTCTTCTCGACTTTTTCTTCTATTAGCTTTAGTATATTTGGTTTTATGTGGAGGTCCTTGATTCACTTAGATTTGAGCTTTGTACAGGACAATAAAGATGGATCAATTTGCAATCCTCTACATGCTGACCACCAGTTAAAACAGCACCATTTGTTGAAAATGCTATCCTTTTTTCCACTGGATGGTTTTAGCTCCTTTGTCAAAGATCAAGTGACCATAGGTGTGTAGGTTTATTTCTGGGTCTTCAATTCTATTCTATTGATCTACTTTCCTGTCTCTGTACTAATACCATACAGTTTTTATCAATATTGATCTGTAATACAGCTTAAGGTCAGGGATGGTGATTCCATCAAAAGTTCAGTATTGTTCAGAATAGTTTTCACTATCCTGGGTTTTTTGTTATTCCAGATGAATTTGTAAATTAATTTTTCTAAGTCTATGAAGAATTCTGTTAGAATTTTGATGAGGATTGCATTGAATCTGTAGATTGCTTTTGGCAAGATGGCTGCTTTTACTATACTTATCCTGTCAATCTATAAGCATGGGAGATCTTTCCATCTTCTGAGATCTTCTTCAATTTCTTTCTTCAGAGATTTGAAGTTCTTCTCATATATATCTTTCACTTGCTTGGTTAAATAACACCAAGGTATTTTATATTATATGTGGCTATTGTGAAAGATGTCATTTTCCTAATTTCTTTCTTAGCCTGTTTATCCTTTGATAGAGGAAGGCTACTCATTTGTTTGAGTTTGTTTTATATCCAGCTACTTTGTTGAAGTTGTTTATCAGCTGTAGAAGTTCTCTGGTAGAATTTTGAGGGTCACTTAAGTACACTATCATCTCTTTTGCAAAAAGTAAAGCATTGACTTCTTCCTTTCCAATTTGTATCCATTTGACCTCCTTTTGTTATCTAATATCTCTTGCTAGGACTTGGATAACTATATTGAATAGTTTGGGAGAGAGTGGACAGCCTTGTCTAGTTCCTAATTTTTGTGGGATTGCTTCAAGTTTCTCTCTATTTAGTTTGATGTTGTCTACTGGTTTGGTATATGTTGCTTTTACTATTTTAGGTATGGGCCTCAAATTCCTGATCATTCCAAGACTTTTAACATGAAGGGGTGTTAAATTATGTTAAATGCTTTCTCAGCATCTAATGACACAATCATGTGGGGTTTTTTCTTTGAATTTGTTTATACAGTAGATTATGTTGATAGATTTCTGTACATTGAACCATCCCTGCATTTCTGGGATGAAGCCTACTTGATCATGATAGATGATCATTTTGATGTGTTCTTGGATTCAGTTTGCAAAAATTTTTATTGAGTATTTTTGCATTTATATTCATAAGAAAAATTGGTCTGACATTTTCTTTCTTCGTTGGGTCTTTGTGGGGTTTAGGTATAAGCATAAATCTGGCTTCACAGAAGGAGTCGGATAGTGTCCCTTCTGTTTCTATTTTGTGGGATACTTTGGAGAGTATTAGTATTAGGTCTTCAAGGAAGATCTTTAGAATTATGCACTAAACCCATCTGGTCCTGGGCTTTTCTTGGTTTGAAATCCTGATTCTCAATCCAAACAAGTTGAAGTCCCAGGAAAATAAGTGAGATGGCAGGAAGCTTTCTAGTCTCCTGAAAATCAGGAATCCCACCCCTTTGGGTATTGGCCATGCCCCAAGTTCCTCCTTCACAGGTAGACGTGACCACAGGTCACATAAGCTCCAGGCAGAAGCAGGACCGCCCCAAATATGTAGACATAGTCTTCCCAAGTCCTCAGGCCAAGCCAATAGGAAGTATCTGTGATCAGACTCTGAACCATTTCAAAAACCATATACATACATACATACATACATACATACATACATACATACATACATGTGTGTGTGTGTTTTGCTAGAGAGTAAATGTGTGTAAGAATCATTTCACCACATTGGGAAGAGATTTTCTCTCACAAAGCTTCTTGCACCCCGCACCAAAGCCTCTCGCTGGCTCAGTTCAGCCTGGCCTGGTGCCCTGTGGTACCAGGCTGAGCAGAGAAGCAGAAACTGGGCTCCGGAACCCAGCAGCGTGAGTGGCAGAGGGTCACTCTCATCTCTAACCAAAAAGCTGTGTGAGACTTCCAGCTCACATTTTGTAGGGCTGGATTTGTGTAAAGATATTGTGTAAATTTGGTTTTGTCCTGGAATATGTTGGTTTCTTCATCTATGATAATTAAGAGTTTTGCTGGATATAGTAGCCTGGGCTGGCATTTGTGTTCTCTTAGGATCTGTATGATGTCTGTCCAGGATCTTCTAGCCTTTGTGGTCTCTGTCAAAAAATCTGGTACAATTCTGATTGGTCTGTCTTTATCTGTTACTTGACCTTTTTCCCTTACTGCTTTTAATATTCTTTCTTTGTTTTGTGCATTTGGTGTTTTGACTATCATGTGACAGGAGAAATTTCTTTTCTGGTCCAGTCTATTTGAAGTTCCGTAGGCTTCTTGTGTGTTCATGGGCATCTCTTTCTTTAGGTTAGGGAAGTTTTATTCTATAATTTTGTTGAAAATATTTACTCGTCCTTTAAGTTGGGAATCTTCACTCTTTTCTATGCCTAATGTCCTCAGGTTTGATCTTCTCATTGTGTCCTGAATTTTCTGGATATATGGGTTTAGTAGCTTTTTGCACATTTTACATTTTCTTTGACTATTGTGTCAATGTTTTCTATGTTATCTTCTGCCCCTGAGATCCTCTCTTCCGTCTCTTGTATTCTGTTGGTGATGCTTGCATCTATGACTTCTGATCTCTTTCCTAGGTTTTCTATCTCCAGGGTTCTCTCCCTTTGTGATTTATTTATTGTTTCTATTTCCATTTTTAGATCTTGGATGGTTTTGTTCAATTTTTTCACATCTTTGTTTGTTTTATCCTGTAATTCTCTAAGCGATTTTTGTGGGTTTAGTTTTTACTTTTTAAGGGCTTCTACCTGTTTACCTGTGTTGTCCTGTATTTCTTTAAGGGAGTTATTTATGACATTCTAACATCCTCTAGCCTCATCAGGAGATGTGATTTTAAATCAGTATCTTGTTTTCTGGTATGTTGGGAGTATCCAGGACTTGTTGTGGTGGGGGAACTGGGTTCTGATGATGCCAAGTGCCCTTGGTTTCTGTATCTTAGGTTCTTGGACTTGTTGCTCACCATCTCCTTATTTCTGGTGTTAGCTGGACTTGCTGATTCTGACAATGGTCCGATCCTTCTATAAGCCTGTGTGTCAGCACTACTGAAAGATCAGCTTCCTCCTAGCAGGGTCTGGGTAGAGAGAGCTGTGGCACAGGGTCAGCACAGGGTGCAGACAGAAACCAGAAGGATCCTGTCCCAAACTGCTTTTTGATTGCTGTGTCCTGAGGGCTCTAGGCAGGTTCCTCTTTAGCCAGAAATTTGAATATAGGTGGTGGTCTCACCTGTGCTCTCGGATGTGTCAGCACTCCTGACATCATCAGAACCCAGTTCCCCCACCACAGACTAACTCTCTTCCAGTGGGGTCTGGGTACAGAGAACTCTAGCACTGGGTCAGCCCTTTCTGTATTTTTAATTATTATTTGATACTGTCGATATACAGCCTCTCCGATGACTACTCCAGACTCCCCTCTTATAGCCATAGTCCAGTGCAGGAGAATGGAAAAACAGAAAGAGAAGCACAGGAGCCAGCCCATGAGTTGTACATATTAGAACCACTTATCTCCCATTGGTCAGGATAAGCATGTTGTCAAGCTAAACAGATTCTAAGCAGTATATCTCACATTAAAGTGTGCATGTGTGTTAATATAGGAAAGGACACATTGGAGCTATTCAGTCATTTCACCACTGTCAGAACACAAGTCTGCCCTTTGAAAATGGTTGGTTTTCTAAAGAGACCAGATCCCATGAAACTGAAGAGATGAGACCATATTCTCCTGCGACTCTCATGCTGGGACTGAAGAAGTTATCTGTACAGTGGCCTGACCACAGCTCTTAGCTGTTGTTCCTAACCAGTACCCAACTCTACAGTATTCTTTGATGCACATGCTATGCTGAGCTCAGTCAGATGATGAAAACCTTTACACTAAAATAAAGCTTTTAAAATGCAGATATCCCCTTTGCTCTGCAGATTTCTCTGGGGACAGTGACAGGATTTCCCAGAAGACTCCTCTCCTCCCTCACTGTGCCCCAGCACTCTAATGACTGCTCTTTCTCTCTGTGTGCCTTTCGTAATGAAGTTCCTCTCCTGGGTTTTTATGTGGTGTTTTATTGTCTTGCTTTAGAAAACACATACACCTTAACTAAGCACTATTATTTTTTACCCAGTGCTTTTGATTTCTATGCATATTTATTTTTAAAGTTTTAAGATATTTTTCTATATAGGTCTTAAAGGGATCTCTTTCCTTTTTGAGACCACCATCAAATTTTACCATCACCCACTTACTACACTGTTTTCTTTCCTTCCCACCTCAAGACCAGATCCCGGTCTCTGCGCTTTCCCAATAAGCAAAATATGGTTGCTGCTGTTGTTGTTGTTGTTGTTGTTGTTGTTGCTGCTGCTGCTGCTGCTGCTGTTGTTGTTGTGAGAAATAGAGAATTAGGTATTATCTTTCCTTTCCTAGACTGAACATTGCCACTTTATTGTTATGCTTAACAATTCTTCATAGTAGACAATGAAATTGATCTCAGTTTTAACAAGCAGCAAGAGGGTGCAACATTCAGTCTGCTTCTATGGGTTGCTTTCTATACCAGCTGTCAGAGTTTGAGC